>NW_026061925.1:11223777-11529722 GCF_023897955.1 Schistocerca gregaria
ACTTAGAAGCTTCATCTGTGTTCTACTATGGTGCTTTTAGTGTCTCCGCATAGCGCAGCACGCGACATAGCTTTGCAGACGATAAATACAACCGTTTCAGAGAGAAGAGCGGCCAATGTGACGATCTGGCTTTAAGTCGATTCGATAACAAATGACGAAAACGGACGGATTTCTCAGGTTTTTATTACATATGAACACTTTTCACATTCTCCCGTGCAACTCGGCTGCTAGTCCTCCTTTCATGCAGAATCTTAAGGTCCTTGCTCATGTCCAAGGCACCAAAGCCAGCTAAAAGGTCAATATTCAATACCTAAATCTTGAATTGGACTACTTCTTACTGGTTATTGCATCAACTTAGTAGCTTCATCTGTGTTCTACTATGGTGATTTTAGTGTCTCCGCATACCGCAGCACGCGACATAGCTTTTCAGACGATAAGTACAAGCGTTTCAGAGAGAAGAGCGGCCAATGTGACGATCTGGCTTTAAGTCGATTCGATAACAAATGACGAAAACGGACGAATTTCTCCGGTTTTTACTACATATAAACACTTTTCACATTCTCCCGTGCAACTCGGCTGCTACTCCTCCTTTCATGCAGAATCTTAAGGTCCTAGCTCATGTACAAGGTACCAAAGCCAGCTAAGAAGTCAATAATCGATACCTAAAACTTGAATTGTACTACTTCTTACTGGCTATTACATCAACTTAGAAGCTTCATCTGTGTTCTACTATGGTGCTTTTAGTGTCTCCGCATACCGCAGCACGCGACATAGTTTTGTAGACGATAAGTACTACCGTTTCAGATAGAAGAGCGGCCAATGTGACGATCTGGCTTTAAGTCGATTCGATAACAAATGACGAAAACGGACGGATTTCTCAGGTTTTTATTACATATGAACACTTTTCACATTCTCCCGTGCAACTCGGCTGCTAGTCCTCTTTTCATGCAGAATGTTAAGGTCCTAGCTCATGTCCAATGCACCAAAGCCAGCTAAAAAGTCAGTACTCCATACCTAAAACTTGAACTGTACTACTTGTTACTGGCTATTACATCAACTTTGAAGCTTCATACGTGTTCAACTATGGTGCTTTTAGTGTTTCCGCATACCGCAGCACGAGACATAGCTTTGCAGACGATAAGTACAACCGTTTCAGAGAGAAGAGCGGCCAATGTGACGATCTGCCTTTAAGTCGATTCGATAACAAATGACGAAAACGGACGGATTTCTCAGGTTTTTACTACATATGAGCACTTTTCACATTCTCCCGTGCAACTGGGCTGCTAGTCCTCCTTTTATGCAGAATCTTAAGGTCCTAGCTCATGTCCAAGGCACCAAAGCCAGCTAAAAAGTCAGTAATCGATACCTAAAACTTGAATTGCCCTACTTCTTTCTGGCTATTACATCAACTTAGAAGCTTCATCTGTGTTCTACTATGGTGCTTTTAGTGTCTCAGCATACCGCAGCACGCGACATAGCTTTGCAGACGATAAGTACAACCGTTTCAGAGAGAAGAGCGGCCAATGTGACGATCTGGCTTTAACTCGATTCGATAACAAATGACGAAACCGGACAGATTTCTCAGGTATTTACTACATATGAACACTTTTCACATTCTCCCGAGCAAAGCGGCTGCTAGTCCTCCTTTCATGCAGAATGTTAAGGTCCTAGCTCATGTCCAAGGCACCAAAGCCAACTAAAAAGTCAATAATCGATACCTAACTCCTTACTGGCTATTACATCAACTTAGAAGCTTCATCTGTGTTCTACTACGGTGCTTTTAGTTTCTCCGCATACCGCAGCACGCGACACAGCTTTGCAGACGATAAGTACAACCGTTTCAGAGAGAAGAGCGGCCAATGTGACGATTTGGCTTTCAGTCGATTCGATAACAAATGACGAAAACGGACGAATTTCTCCGGTTTTTACTACATATAAACACTTTTCACATTCTGCCGTGCAACTCGGCTGCTACTCCTCCTTTCATGCAGAATCTTAAGGTCCTAGCTCATGTACAAGGCACCAAAGCCAGCTAAGAAGTCAATAATCGATACCTAAATCTTGAATTGTACTACTTCTTACTGGCTATTACATCAACTTAGTAGCTTCATCTGTGTTCTACTATGGTGATTTTAGTGTCTCCGCATACCGCAGCACGCGACATAGCTTTTCAGACGATAAGTACAAGCGTTTCAGAGAGAAGAGCGGCCAATGTGACGATCTGGCTTTAAGTCGATTCGATAACAAATGACGAAAACGGACGAATTTCTCAGGTTTTTACTACATATGAACACTTTTCACATTCTCCCGTGCAACTCGGCTGCTAGTCCTCCTTTCATGCAGAATGTTAAGGTCCTAGCTCATGTCCAAGGCACCAAAGCCAGCTAAAAAGTCAATAATCGATACCTAACTTCTTACTGGCTATTACATCAACTTAGAAGCTTCATCTGTGTTCTACTACGGTGCTTTTAGTTTCTCCGCATACCGCAGCACGCGACACAGCTTTGCAGACAATAAGTACAACCGTTTCAGAGAGAAGAGCGGCCAATGTGACGATCTGGCTTTAAGTCAATTCGATAACAAATGACGAAAACGGACGGATTTCTCAGGTTTTTACTACATATGAACACTTTTCACATTCTGCCGTGCAACTCGGCTGCTAGTCCTCCTTTCATGCAGAATCTTAAGGTCCTAGCTCATGTCCAAGGCACCAAAGCCAGCTAAAAGGTCAATATTCAATACCTAAAACTTGAACTGTACTACTTCTTACTGGCTATTACATCAACTTAGAAGCTTGATCTGTGTTCTACTATGGTGTTTTTAGTGTCTCCGCATACCGCAGCACGCGACATAGCTTTGCAGACGATAAATACAACCGTTTCAGAGAGAAGAGCGGCCAATGTGACGATCTTGCTTTAAGTCGATTCGATAACAAATGACGAAAACGGACGGATTTCTCAGGTTTTTACTACATATGAACACTTTTCACATTCTCCCGTGCAACTCGGCTGCTAGTCCTCCTTTCATGCAGAATCTTAAGGTCCTAGCTCATGTCCCAGGCACCAAAGCCAGCTAAAAGGTCAATATTCATTACCTAAAACGTGAATTCTACTACTTCTTACTGGCTATTACATCAACTTAGAAGCTTCATCTGTGTTCTACTATGGTGCTTTTAGTGTCTCCGCATAGCGCAGCACGCGACATATCTTTGCAGACGATAAATACAACCGTTTCAGAGAGAAGAGCGGCCAATGTGACGATCTGGCTTTAAGTCGATTCGATAACAAATGACGAAAACGGACGGATTTCTCAGGTTTTTATTACATATGAACACTTTTCACATTCTCCCGTGCAACTCGGCTGCTAGTCCTCCTTTCATACAGAATCTTAAGGTCCTAGCTCATGTCCAAGGCACCAAAGCCAGCTAAAAGGTCAATATTCATTACCTAAAACTTGAATTCTACTACTTCTTACTGGCTATTACATCATCTTCAGAGCTTCATCTGTGTTCTACTATGGTGCATTTAGTGTCTCCGAATACCGTAGTACGCGACATAGCTTTGCAGACGATAAGTACAAGCGTTTCAGAGAGAAGGGCGGCCAATGTGACGATCTGGCTTTAAGTCGATTCTATAACAAATGACGAAAACGGACGGATTTCTCCGGTTTTTACTGCATATGAACACTTTTCACATTCTCCCGTGCAACTCGGCTGCTAGTCCTCCTTTCATGCAGAATGTTAAGGTCCTAGCTCATGTCCAAGGCACCAAAGCCAACTAAAAAGTCAATAATCGATACCTAAAACTTGAATTCTACTACTTCTTACTGGCTATTACATCAACTTAGAAGCTTCATCTGTGTTCTACTATGGTGCTTTTAGTGTCTCCGCATACCGCAGCACGCGACATAGTTTTGTAGACGATAAGTACTACCGTTTCAGATAGAAGAGCGGCCAATGTGACGATCTGGCTTTAAGTCGATTCGATAACAAATGACGAAAACGGACGGATTTCTCAGGTTTTTATTACATATGAACACTTTTCACATTCTCCCGTGCAACTCGGCTGCTAGTCCTCTTTTCATGCAGAATGTTAAGGTCCTAGCTCATGTCCAATGCACCAAAGCCAGCTAAAAAGTCAGTACTCCATACCTAAAACTTGAACTGTACTACTTGTTACTGGCTATTACATCAACTTTGAAGCTTCATATGTGTTCTACTATGGTGCTTATAGTGTTTCCGCATACCGCAGCACGAGACATAGCTTTGCAGACGATAAGTACAACCGTTTCAGAGAGAAGAGCGGCCAATGTGACGATCTGGCTTTAAGTCGATTCGATAACAAATGACGAAAACGGACGGATTTCTCAGGTTTTTACTACATATGAGCACTTTTCACATTCTCCCGTGCAACTGGGCTGCTAGTCCTCCTTTTATGCAGAATCTTAAGGTCCTAGCTCATGTCCAAGGCACCAAAGCCAGCTAAAAAGTCAGTAATCGATACCTAAAACTTGAATTGCCCTACTTCTTTCTGGCTATTACATCAACTTAGAAGCTTCATCTGTGTTCTACTATGGTGCTTTTAGTGTCTCAGCATACCGCAGCACGCGACATAGCTTTGCAGACGATAAGTACAACCGTTTCAGAGAGAAGAGCGGCCAATGTGACGATCTGGCTTTAACTCGATTCGATAACAAATGACGAAACCGGACAGATTTCTCAGGTATTTACTACATATGAACACTTTTCACATTCTCCCGAGCAACGCGGCTGCTAGTCCTCCTTTCATGCAGAATGTTAAGGTCCTAGCTCATGTCCAAGGCACCAAAGCCAACTAAAAAGTCAATAATCGATACCTAACTCCTTACTGGCTATTACATCAACTTAGAAGCTTCATCTGTGTTCTACTACGGTGCTTTTAGTTTCTCCGCATACCGCAGCACGCGACACAGCTTTGCAGACGATAAGTACAACCGTTTCAGAGAGAAGAGCGGCCAATGTGACGATTTGGCTTTCAGTCGATTCGATAACAAATGACGAAAACGGACGAATTTCTCCGGTTTTTACTACATATAAACACTTTTCACATTCTGCCGTGCAACTCGGCTGCTACTCCTCCTTTCATGCAGAATCTTAAGGTCCTAGCTCATGTACAAGGCACCAAAGCCAGCTAAGAAGTCAATAATCGATACCTAAATCTTGAATTGTACTACTTCTTACTGGCTATTACATCAACTTAGTAGCTTCATCTGTGTTCTACTATGGTGATTTTAGTGTCTCCGCATACCGCAGCACGCGACATAGCTTTTCAGACGATAAGTACAAGCGTTTCAGAGAGAAGAGCGGCCAACGTGACGATCTGGCTTTAAGTCGATTCGATAACAAATGACGAAAACGGACGAATTTCTCAGGTTTTTACTACATATGAACACTTTTCACATTCTCCCGTGCAACTCGGCTGCTAGTCCTCCTTTCATGCAGAATGTTAAGGTCCTAGCTCATGTCCAAGGCACCAAAGCCAGCTAAAAAGTCAATAATCGATACCTAACTTCTTACTGGCTATTACATCAACTTAGAAGCTTCATCTGTGTTCTACTACGGTGCTTTTAGTTTCTCCGCATACCGCAGCACGCGACACAGCTTTGCAGACAATAAGTACAACCGTTTCAGAGAGAAGAGCGGCCAATGTGACGATCTGGCTTTAAGTCAATTCGATAACAAATGACGAAAACGGACGGATTTCTCAGGTTTTTACTACATATGAACACTTTTCACATTCTGCCGTGCAACTCGGCTGCTAGTCCTCCTTTCATGCAGAATCTTAAGGTCCTAGCTCATGTCCCAGGCACCAAAGCCAGCTAAAAGGTCAATATTCATTACCTAAAACGTGAATTCTACTACTTCTTACTGGCTATTACATCATCTTAGGAGCTTCATCTATGTTCTACTATGGTTCATTTAGTGTCTCCGAACACCGTAGTACGCGACATAGCTTTGCAGACGATAAGTACAAGCGTTTCAGAGAGAAGAACGGCCAATGTGACGATCTGGCTTTAAGTCGATTCGATAACAAATGACGAAAACGGACGAATTTCTCAGGTTTTTACTGCATATGAACACTTTTCACATTCTCCCATGCAACTGGGCTGCTAGACCTCCTTTTATGCAGAATCTTAAGGTCCTAGCTCATGTCCAAGGTACCGAAGCCAGCTAAAAGGTCAATAATCGATACCTAAATCTTGAATTGGACTACTTCTTACTGGCTATTGCATCAACTTAGTAGCTTCATCTGTGTTCTACTATGGTGATTTTAGTGTCTCCGCATACCGCAGCACGCGACATAGCTTTGCAGACGATAAGTACAACCGTTTCAGAGAGAAGAGCGGCCAATGTGACGATCTGGCTTTAAGTCGATTCGATAACAAATGACGAAAACGGACGAATTTCTCAGGTTTTTACTGCATATGAACACTTTTCACATTCTCCCATGCAACTGGGCTGCTAGACCTCCTTTCATGCAGAATCTTAAGGTCCTAGCTCATGTACAAGGCACCAAAGCCAGCTAAGAAGTCAATAATCGATACCTAAATCTTGAATTGTACTACTTCTTACTGGCTATTACATCAACTTAGTAGCTTCATCTGTGTTCTACTATGGTGATTTTAGTGTCTCCGCATACCGCAGCACGCGACATAGCTTTTCAGACGATAAGTACAAGCGTTTCAGAGAGAAGAGCGGCCAATGTGACGATCTGGCTTTAAGTCGATTCGATAACAAATGACGAAAACGGACGAATTTCTCAGGTTTTTACTACATATGAACACTTTTCACATTCTCCCGTGCAACTCGGCTGCTAGTCCTCCTTTCATGCAGAATGTTAAGGTCCTAGCTCATGTCCAATGCACCAAAGCCAGCTAAAAAGTCAATAATCCATACCTAAAACTTGAACTTTACTACTTGTTACTGGCTATTACATCAACTTTGAAGCTTCATATGTGTTCTACTATGGTGCTTTTAGTGTCTCCGCATACCGCAGCACGAGACATAGCTTTGCAGACGATAAGTACAACCGTTTCAGAGAGAAGAGCGGCCAATGTGACGATCAGGCTTTAAGTCGATTCGATAACAAATGACGAAAACGGACGGATTTCTCAGGTTTTTACTACATATGAGCACTTTCCACATTCTCCCGTGCAACTGGGCTGCTAGTCCTCCTTTTATGCAGAATCTTAAGGTCCTAGCTCATGTCCAAGGCACCAAAGCCAGCTAAAAAGTCAATAATCGATACCTAAAACTTGAATTGGCCTACTTCTTTCTGGCTATTACATCAACTTAGAAGCTTCATCTGTGTTCTACTATGGTGCTTTTAGTGTCTCAGCATACCGCAGCACGCGACATAGCTTTGCAGACGATAAGTACAACCGTTTCAGAGAGAAGAGCGGCCAATGTAACGATCTGGCTTTAACTCGATTCGATAACAAATGACGAAACCGGACGGATTTCTCAGGTTTTTACTACATATGAACACTTTTCACATTCTCCCGTGCAACTCGGCTGCTAGTCCTCCTTTCATGCAGAATCTTAAGGTCCTAGCTCATGTCCAAGGCACCAAAGCCAGCTAAAAGGTCAATATTCATTACCTAAAACTTGAATTCTACTACTCCTTACTGGCTATTACATCAACTTAGAAGCTTCATCTGTGTTCTACTATGGTGATTTTAGTGTCTCCACATACCGCTGCACGCGACATAGCTTTGCAGACGATATGTACAACCGTTTCAGAGAGAAGAGTGGCCAATGTGACGATCTGGCTTTAAGTCGATTCGATAACAAATGACGAAAACGGACGGATTTCTTAGGTTTTTACTACATATGAACACTTTTCACATTCTCACGTGCAACTCGGCTGCTAGTTCTCCTTTCATGCAGAATCTTAAGATCCTAGCTCATGTCCAAGGTACCGAAGCCAGCTAAAAAGTCAATAATCGATACCTAAAGCTTGAATTGTTCTACTTCTTACTGGCTATTGCATCAACTTAGAAGCTTCATCTGTGTTCTACTATGGTGATTTTAGTGTCTCTGCATACCGCAGCACTCGACATAGCTTTGCAGACGATAAGTACAACCGTTTCAGAGAGAAGAGCGGCCAATGTGACGATCTGGCTTTAAGTCGATTCGATAACAAATGACGAAAACGGACGAATTTCTCAGGTTTTTACTACATATGAACACTTTTCACATTCTCCCGTGCAACTCGGCTGCTAGTCCTCCTTTCATGCAGAATGTCAAAGTCCTAGCTCATGTCCAAGGCACCAAAGCCAGTTAAAAAGTCAATAATCAATATCTAAAACTTGAATTGTACTACTCCATACTGGCTATTACATCAACTTAGAAGCTTCTTCTGTGATCTACTATGGTGCTTTTAGTGTCTCCGCATACCGCAGCACGCGACAAATCTTTGCAGACGATAAGTACAACCTTTTCAGAGAGAAGAGCGGCCAATGTGACGATCTTGCTTTAAGTCGATTCGATAACAAATGACGAAATCGGACGGATTTCTCAGGTTTTTACTACATATGAACACTTTTCACATTCTTCCGTGCAACTGGGCTGCTAGTCCTCCTTTTATGCAGAATCTTAAGGTCATGGCTCATGTCCAAGGCACGAAAGCCAGTTAAAAAGTCAATAATCGATACCTAAATCTTGAATAGGACTACTTATTACTGTCTATTACATCAACTTAGAAGCTTCATCTGTGTTCTACTATGGTGCTTTTCCTGTTTCCGCCTACGGCAACACGCGACATAGCTTTGCAGACGATAAGCACAACCGTTTCAGAGAGAAGAGCGGCTAATGTGACGATCTGGCTTTATGTCGATTCGATAACAAATGACGAACAAGGACGGATTTCTCAGGTTTTTACTACATATGAACACTTTTCACATTCTTCAGTGCAACTCGGCTGCTAGTCTTCCTTTCATGCAGAATCTTAAGGTCCTAGCTCATGTCCAAGGCACCAAAGCCAGCTAAAAGGTCCATATTCAATACCTAAAACTTGAATTATACTACTTCTTACTGGCTATTACATCAACTTAGAAGCTTCATCTGTGTTCTACTATGGTGATTTTAGTGTCTCCGCATACCGCAGCACGCGACATAGCTTTGCAGACGATAAGTACAACCGTTTCAGAGAGAAGAGCGGCCAATGTGACGATCTGGCTTGAAGTCGATTCGATAACAAATGACGAAAACGGACGGATTTCTCAGGTTTTTACTACATATGAACACTTTTCACATTCTCCCGTGCAACTCGGCTGCTAGTCCTCCTTTCATGCAGAATCTTAAGGTCCTAGCTCATGTCCAAGGCACCAAAGCCAGCTAAAAAGTCAATAACCGATACCTAAAACTTGAAATGTACTACTTCTTACTGGCTATTACGTCATCTTAGGAGCTTCATCTGTGTTCTACTGTGGTGCTTTTAGTGTCTCCGAATACAGCAGTACGCGACATAGCTTTGCAGACGATAAGTACAACCGTTTCAGAGAGCAGAGCGGCCAATGTGACGAACTGGCTTTAAGTCGATTCGATAACAAATGACGAAAACGGACGAATTTCTCCGGTTTTTACTACATATAAACACTTTTCACATTCTCCCGTGCAACTCGGCTGCTAGTCCACCTTTCATGCAGAATCTTAAGGTCCTAGCTCATGTCCAGTGCACCAAAGCCAGCTAAAAGGTCAATATTCAATACCTAAAACTTGAATTGTACTACTTCTTACTGGCTATTACATCAACTTAGAAGCTTCATCTGTGTTCTACTATGGTGCTTTTAGTGTCTCAGCATACCGCAGTACGCGACATAGCTTTGCAGACGATAAGTACAACCGTTTCAGAGAGAAGAGCGGCCAATGTGACGATCTGGCTTTAAGTCGATTCGATAACAAATGACGAAAACGGACGAATTTCTCAGGTTTTTACTACATATGAACACTTTTCACATTCTCCCGTGCAACTCGGCTGCTAGTCCTCCTTTCATGCAGAATGTCAAAGTCCTAGCTCATGTCCAAGGCACCAAAGCCAGTTAAAAAGTCAATAATCAATATCTAAAACTTGAATTGTACTACTCCTTACTGGCTATTACATCAACTTAGAAGCTTCTTCTGTGATCTACTATGGTGCTTTTAGTGTCTCCGCATACCGCAGCACGCGACAAATCTTTGCAGACGATAAGTACAACCTTTTCAGAGAGAAGAGCGGCCAATGTGGCGATCTTGCTTTAAGTCGATTCGATAACAAATGACGAAAACGGACGGATTTCTCAGGTTTTTACTACATATGAACACTTTTCACATTCTCCCATGCAACTGGGCTGCTAGACCTCCTTTTATGCAGAATCTTAAGGTCCTAGCTCATGTCCAAGGTACCGAAGCCAGCTAAAAGGTCAATAATCGATACCTAAATCTTGAATTGGACTACTTCTTACTGGCTATTGCATCAACTTAGTAGCTTCATCTGTGTTCTACTATGGTGATTTTAGTGTCTCCGCATACCGCAGCACGCGACATAGCTTTGCAGACGATAAGTACAACCGTTTCAGAGAGAAGAGCGGCCAATGTGACGATCTGGCTTTCAGTCGATTCGATAACAAATGACGAAAACGGACGAATTTCTCCGGTTTTTACTACATATAAACACTTTTCACATTCTCCCGTGCAACTCGGCTGCTACTCCTCCTTTCATGCAGAATCTTAAGGTCCTAGCTCATGTACAAGGCACCAAAGCCAGCTAAGAAGTCAATAATCGATACCTAAATCTTGAATTGTACTACTTCTTACTGGCTATTACATCAACTTAGTAGCTTCATCTGTGTTCTACTATGGTGATTTTAGTGTCTCCGCATACCGCAGCACGCGACATAGCTTTTCAGACGATAAGTACAAGCGTTTCAGAGAGAAGAGCGGCCAATGTGACGATCTGGCTTTAAGTCGATTCGATAACAAATGACGAAAACGGACGAATTTCTCAGGTTTTTACTACATATGAACACTTTTCACATTCTCCCGTGCAACTCGGCTGCTAGTCCTCCTTTCATGCAGAATGTTAAGGTCCTAGCTCATGTCCAAGGCACCAAAGCCAGTTAAAAAGTCAATAATCAATATCTAAAACTTGAATTCTACTACTCCTTACTGGCTATTACATCAACTTAGAAGCTTCATCTATGTTCTACTATGGTTCATTTAGTGTCTCCGAACACCGTAGTACGCGACATAGCTTTGCAGACGATAAGTACAAGCGTTTCAGAGAGAAGAGCGGCCAATGTGACGATCTGGCTTTAAGTCGATTCGATAACAAATGACGAAAACGGACGAATTTCTCAGGTTTTTACTGCATATGAACACTTTTCACATTCTCCCATGCAACTGGGCTGCTAGACCTCCTTTTATGCAGAATCTTAAGGTCCTAGCTCATGTCCAAGGTACCGAAGCCAGCTAAAAGGTCAATAATCGATACCTAAATCTTGAATTGGACTACTTCTTACTGGCAATTGCATCAACTTAGTAGCTTCATCTGTGTTCTACTATGGTGATTTTAGTGTCTCCGCATACCGCAGCACGCGACATAGCTTTGCAGACGATAAGTACAACCGTTTCAGAGAGAAGAGCGGCCAATGTGACGATCTGGCTTTCAGTCGATTCGATAACAAATGACGAAAACGGACGAATTTCTCCGGTTTTTACTACATATAAACACTTTTCACATTCTCCCGTGCAACTCGGCTGCTACTCCTCCTTTCATGCAGAATCTTAAGGTCCTAGCTCATGTACAAGGCACCAAAGCCAGCTAAGAAGTCAATAATCGATACCTAAATCTTGAATTGTACTACTTCTTACTGGCTATTACATCAACTTAGAAGCTTCATCTGTGTTCTACTACGGTGCTTTTAGTTTCTCCGCATACCGCAGCACGCGACACAGCTTTGCAGACAATAAGTACAACCGTTTCAGAGAGAAGAGCGGCCAATGTGACGATCTGGCTTTAAGTCAATTCGATAACAAATGACGAAAACGGACGGATTTCTCAGGTTTTTACTACATATGAACACTTTTCACATTCTGCCGTGCAACTCGGCTGCTAGTCCTCCTTTCATGCAGAATCTTAAGGTCCTAGCTCATGTCCAAGGCACCAAAGCCAGCTAAAAGGTCAATATTCAATACCTAAAACTTGAACTGTACTACTTCTTACTGGCTATTACATCAACTTAGAAGCTTGATCTGTGTTCTACTATGGTGTTTTTAGTGTCTCCGCATACCGCAGCACGCGACATAGCTTTGCAGACGATAAATACAACCGTTTCAGAGAGAAGAGCGGCCAATGTGACGATCTTGCTTTAAGTCGATTCGATAACAAATGACGAAAACGGACGGATTTCTCAGGTTTTTACTACATATGAACACTTTTCACATTCTCCCGTGCAACTCGGCTGCTAGTCCTCCTTTCATGCAGAATCTTAAGGTCCTAGCTCATGTCCCAGGCACCAAAGCCAGCTAAAAGGTCAATATTCATTACCTAAAACGTGAATTCTACTACTTCTTACTGGCTATTACATCAACTTAGAAGCTTCATCTGTGTTCTACTATGGTGCTTTTAGTGTCTCCGCATAGCGCAGCACGCGACATATCTTTGCAGACGATAAATACAACCGTTTCAGAGAGAAGAGCGGCCAATGTGACGATCTGGCTTTAAGTCGATTCGATAACAAATGACGAAAACGGACGGATTTCTCAGGTTTTTATTACATATGAACACTTTTCACATTCTCCCGTGCAACTCGGCTGCTAGTCCTCCTTTCATACAGAATCTTAAGGTCCTAGCTCATGTCCAAGGCACCAAAGCCAGCTAAAAGGTCAATATTCATTACCTAAAACTTGAATTCTACTACTTCTTACTGGCTATTACATCATCTTAGGAGCTTCATCTGTGTTCTACTATGGTGCATTTAGTGTCTCCGAATACCGTAGTACGCGACATAGCTTTGCAGACGATAAGTACAAGCGTTTCAGAGAGAAGGGCGGCCAATGTGACGATCTGGCTTTAAGTCGATTCTATAACAAATGACGAAAACGGACGGATTTCTCAGGTTTTTACTGCATATGAACACTTTTCACATTCTCCCGTGCAACTCGGCTGCTAGTCCTCCTTTCATGCAGAATGTTAAGGTCCTAGCTCATGTCCAAGGCACCAAAGCCAACTAAAAAGTCAATAATCGATACCTAAAACTTGAATTCTACTACTTCTTACTGGCTATTACATCAACTTAGAAGCTTCATCTGTGTTCTACTATGGTGCTTTTAGTGTCTCCGCATACCGCAGCACGCGACATAGTTTTGTAGACGATAAGTACTACCGTTTCAGATAGAAGAGCGGCCAATGTGACGATCTGGCTTTAAGTCGATTCGATAACAAATGACGAAAACGGACGGATTTCTCAGGTTTTTATTACATATGAACACTTTTCACATTCTCCCGTGCAACTCGGCTGCTAGTCCTCTTTTCATGCAGAATGTTAAGGTCCTAGCTCATGTCCAATGCACCAAAGCCAGCTAAAAAGTCAGTACTCCATACCTAAAACTTGAACTGTACTACTTGTTACTGGCTATTACATCAACTTTGAAGCTTCATATGTGTTCTACTATGGTGCTTATAGTGTTTCCGCATACCGCAGCACGAGACATAGCTTTGCAGACGACAAGTACAACCGTTTCAGAGAGAAGAGCGGCCAATGTGACGATCTGGCTTTAAGTCGATTCGATAACAAAAGACGAAAACGGACGGATTTCTCAGGTTTTTACTACATATGAGCACTTTTCACATTCTCCCGTGCAACTGGGCTGCTAGTCCTCCTTTTATGCAGAATCTTAAGGTCCTAGCTCATGTCCAAGGCACCAAAGCCAGCTAAAAAGTCAGTAATCGATACCTAAAACTTGAATTGCCCTACTTCTTTCTGGCTATTACATCAACTTAGAAGCTTCATCTGTGTTCTACTATGGTGCTTTTAGTGTCTCAGCATACCGCAGCACGCGACATAGCTTTGCAGACGATAAGTACAACCGTTTCAGAGAGAAGAGCGGTCAATGTGACGATCTGGCTTTAACTCGATTCGATAACAAATGACGAAACCGGACAGATTTCTCAGGTATTTACTACATATGAACACTTTTCACATTCTCCCGAGCAACGCGGCTGCTAGTCCTCCTTTCATGCAGAATGTTAAGGTCCTAGCTCATGTCCAAGGCACCAAAGCCAACTAAAAAGTCAATAATCGATACCTAACTCCTTACTGGCTATTACATCAACTTAGAAGCTTCATCTGTGTTCTACTACGGTGCTTTTAGTTTCTCCGCATACCGCAGCACGCGACACAGCTTTGCAGACGATAAGTACAACCGTTTCAGAGAGAAGAGCGGCCAATGTGACGATTTGGCTTTCAGTCGATTCGATAACAAATGACGAAAACGGACGAATTTCTCCGGTTTTTACTACATATAAACACTTTTCACATTCTGCCGTGCAACTCGGCTGCTACTCCTCCTTTCATGCAGAATCTTAAGGTCCTAGCTCATGTACAAGGCACCAAAGCCAGCTAAGAAGTCAATAATCGATACCTAAATCTTGAATTGTACTACTTCTTACTGGCTATTACATCAACTTAGTAGCTTCATCTGTGTTCTACTATGGTGATTTTAGTGTCTCCGCATACCGCAGCACGCGACATAGCTTTTCAGACGATAAGTACAAGCGTTTCAGAGAGAAGAGCGGCCAACGTGACGATCTGGCTTTAAGTCGATTCGATAACAAATGACGAAAACGGACGAATTTCTCAGGTTTTTACTACATATGAACACTTTTCACATTCTCCCGTGCAACTCGGCTGCTAGTCCTCCTTTCATGCAGAATGTTAAGGTCCTAGCTCATGTCCAAGGCACCAAAGCCAGCTAAAAAGTCAATAATCGATACCTAACTTCTTACTGGCTATTACATCAACTTAGAAGCTTCATCTGTGTTCTACTACGGTGCTTTTAGTTTCTCCGCATACCGCAGCACGCGACACAGCTTTGCAGACAATAAGTACAACCGTTTCAGAGAGAAGAGCGGCCAATGTGACGATCTGGCTTTAAGTCAATTCGATAACAAATGACGAAAACGGACGGATTTCTCAGGTTTTTACTACATATGAACACTTTTCACATTCTGCCGTGCAACTCGGCTGCTAGTCCTCCTTTCATGCAGAATCTTAAGGTCCTAGCTCATGTCCCAGGCACCAAAGCCAGCTAAAAGGTCAATATTCATTACCTAAAACGTGAATTCTACTACTTCTTACTGGCTATTACATCATCTTAGGAGCTTCATCTATGTTCTACTATGGTTCATTTAGTGTCTCCGAACACCGTAGTACGCGACATAGCTTTGCAGACGATAAGTACAAGCGTTTCAGAGAGAAGAGCGGCCAATGTGACGATCTGGCTTTAAGTCGATTCGATAACAAATGACGAAAACGGACGAATTTCTCAGGTTTTTACTGCATATGAACACTTTTCACATTCTCCCATGCAACTGGGCTGCTAGACCTCCTTTTATGCAGAATCTTAAGGTCCTAGCTCATGTCCAAGGTACCGAAGCCAGCTAAAAGGTCAATAATCGATACCTAAATCTTGAATTGGACTACTTCTTACTGGCTATTGCATCAACTTAGTAGCTTCATCTGTGTTCTACTATCTTGATTTTAGTGTCTCCGCATACCGCAGCACGCGACATAGCTTTTCAGACGATAAGTACAAGCGTTTCAGAGAGAAGAGCGGCCAATGTGACGATCTGGCTTTAAGTCGATTCGATAACAAATGACGAAAACGGACGAATTTCTCAGGTTTTTACTACATATGAACACTTTTCACATTCTCCCGTGCAACTCGGCTGCTAGTCCTCCTTTCATGCAGAATGTTAAGGTCCTAGCTCATGTCCAATGCACCAAAGCCAGCTAAAAAGTCAATAATCCATACCTAAAACTTGAACTTTACTACTTGTTACTGGCTATTACATCAACTTTGAAGCTTCATATGTGTTCTACTATGGTGCTTTTAGTGTCTCCGCATACCGCAGCACGAGACATAGCTTTGCAGACGATAAGTACAACCGTTTCAGAGAGAAGAGCGGCCAATGTGACGATCAGGCTTTAAGTCGATTCGATAACAAATGACGAAAACGGACGGATTTCTCAGGTTTTTACTACATATGAGCACTTTCCACATTCTCCCGTGCAACTGGGCTGCTAGTCCTCCTTTTATGCAGAATCTTAAGGTCCTAGCTCATGTCCAAGGCACCAAAGCCAGCTAAAAAGTCAATAATCGATACCTAAAACGTGAATTCTACTACTTCTTACTGGCTATTACATCAACTTAGAAGCTTCATCTGTGTTCTACTATGGTGCTTTTAGTGTCTCCGCATAGCGCAGCACGCGACATATCTTTGCAGACGATAAATACAACCGTTTCAGAGAGAAGAGCGGCCAATGTGACGATCTGGCTTTAAGTCGATTCGATAACAAATGACGAAAACGGACGGATTTCTCAGGTTTTTATTACATATGAACACTTTTCACATTCTCCCGTGCAACTCGGCTGCTAGTCCTCCTTTCATACAGAATCTTAAGGTCCTAGCTCATGTCCAAGGCACCAAAGCCAGCTAAAAGGTCAATATTCATTACCTAAAACTTGAATTCTACTACTTCTTACTGGCTATTACATCATCTTAGGAGCTTCATCTGTGTTCTACTATGGTGCATTTAGTGTCTCCGAATACCGTAGTACGCGACATAGCTTTGCAGACGATAAGTACAAGCGTTTCAGAGAGAAGGGCGGCCAATGTGACGATCTGGCTTTAAGTCGATTCTATAACAAATGACGAAAACGGACGGATTTCTCAGGTTTTTACTGCATATGAACACTTTTCACATTCTCCCGTGCAACTCGGCTGCTAGTCCTCCTTTCATGCAGAATGTTAAGATCCTAGCTCATGTCCAAGGCACCAAAGCCAACTAAAAAGTCAATAATCGATACCTAAAACTTGAATTCTACTACTTCTTACTGGCTATTACATCAACTTAGAAGCTTCATCTGTGTTCTACTATGGTGCTTTTAGTGTCTCCGCATACCGCAGCACGCGACATAGTTTTGTAGACGATAAGTACTACCGTTTCAGATAGAAGAGCGGCCAATGTGACGATCTGGCTTTAAGTCGATTCGATAACAAATGACGAAAACGGACGGATTTCTCAGGTTTTTATTACATATGAACACTTTTCACATTCTCCCGTGCAACTCGGCTGCTAGTCCTCTTTTCATGCAGAATGTTAAGGTCCTAGCTCATGTCCAATGCACCAAAGCCAGCTAAAAAGTCAGTACTCCATACCTAAAACTTGAACTGTACTACTTGTTACTGGCTATTACATCAACTTTGAAGCTTCATATGTGTTCTACTATGGTGCTTATAGTGTTTCCGCATACCGCAGCACGAGACATAGCTTTGCAGACGACAAGTACAACCGTTTCAGAGAGAAGAGCGGCCAATGTGACGATCTGGCTTTAAGTCGATTCGATAACAAATGACGAAAACGGACGGATTTCTCAGGTTTTTACTACATATGAGCACTTTTCACATTCTCCCGTGCAACTGGGCTGCTAGTCCTCCTTTTATGCAGAATCTTAAGGTCCTAGCTCATGTCCAAGGCACCAAAGCCAGCTAAAAAGTCAGTAATCGATACCTAAAACTTGAATTGCCCTACTTCTTTCTGGCTATTACATCAACTTAGAAGCTTCATCTGTGTTCTACTATGGTGCTTTTAGTGTCTCAGCATACCGCAGCACGCGACATAGCTTTGCAGACGATAAGTACAACCGTTTCAGAGAGAAGAGCGGCCAATGTGACGATCTGGCTTTAACTCGATTCGATAACAAATGACGAAACCGGACAGATTTCTCAGGTATTTACTACATATGAACACTTTTCACATTCTCCCGAGCAACGCGGCTGCTAGTCCTCCTTTCATGCAGAATGTTAAGGTCCTAGCTCATGTCCAAGGCACCAAAGCCAACTAAAAAGTCAATAATCGATACCTAACTCCTTACTGGCTATTACATCAACTTAGAAGCTTCATCTGTGTTCTACTACGGTGCTTTTAGTTTCTCCGCATACCGCAGCACGCGACACAGCTTTGCAGACGATAAGTACAACCGTTTCAGAGAGAAGAGCGGCCAATGTGACGATTTGGCTTTCAGTCGATTCGATAACAAATGACGAAAACGGACGAATTTCTCCGGTTTTTACTACATATAAACACTTTTCACATTCTGCCGTGCAACTCGGCTGCTACTCCTCCTTTCATGCAGAATCTTAAGGTCCTAGCTCATGTACAAGGCACCAAAGCCAGCTAAGAAGTCAATAATCGATACCTAAATCTTGAATTGTACTACTTCTTACTGGCTATTACATCAACTTAGTAGCTTCATCTGTGTTCTACTATGGTGATTTTAGTGTCTCCGCATACCGCAGCACGCGACATAGCTTTTCAGACGATAAGTACAAGCGTTTCAGAGAGAAGAGCGGCCAACGTGACGATCTGGCTTTAAGTCGATTCGATAACAAATGACGAAAACGGACGAATTTCTCAGGTTTTTACTACATATGAACACTTTTCACATTCTCCCGTGCAACTCGGCTGCTAGTCCTCCTTTCATGCAGAATGTTAAGGTCCTAGCTCATGTCCAAGGCACCAAAGCCAGCTAAAAAGTCAATAATCGATACCTAACTTCTTACTGGCTATTACATCAACTTAGAAGCTTCATCTGTGTTCTACTACGGTGCTTTTAGTTTCTCCGCATACCGCAGCACGCGACACAGCTTTGCAGACAATAAGTACAACCGTTTCAGAGAGAAGAGCGGCCAATGTGACGATCTGGCTTTAAGTCAATTCGATAACAAATGACGAAAACGGACGGATTTCTCAGGTTTTTACTACATATGAACACTTTTCACATTCTGCCGTGCAACTCGGCTGCTAGTCCTCCTTTCATGCAGAATCTTAAGGTCCTAGCTCATGTCCCAGGCACCAAAGCCAGCTAAAAGGTCAATATTCATTACCTAAAACGTGAATTCTACTACTTCTTACTGGCTATTACATCATCTTAGGAGCTTCATCTATGTTCTACTATGGTTCATTTAGTGTCTCCGAACACCGTAGTACGCGACATAGCTTTGCAGACGATAAGTACAAGCGTTTCAGAGAGAAGAGCGGCCAATGTGACGATCTGGCTTTAAGTCGATTCGATAACAAATGACGAAAACGGACGAATTTCTCAGGTTTTTACTGCATATGAACACTTTTCACATTCTCCCATGCAACTGGGCTGCTAGACCTCCTTTTATGCAGAATCTTAAGGTCCTAGCTCATGTCCAAGGTACCGAAGCCAGCTAAAAGGTCAATAATCGATACCTAAATCTTGAATTGGACTACTTCTTACTGGCTATTGCATCAACTTAGTAGCTTCATCTGTGTTCTACTATCTTGATTTTAGTGTCTCCGCATACCGCAGCACGCGACATAGCTTTTCAGACGATAAGTACAAGCGTTTCAGAGAGAAGAGCGGCCAATGTGACGATCTGGCTTTAAGTCGATTCGATAACAAATGACGAAAACGGACGAATTTCTCAGGTTTTTACTACATATGAACACTTTTCACATTCTCCCGTGCAACTCGGCTGCTAGTCCTCCTTTCATGCAGAATGTTAAGGTCCTAGCTCATGTCCAATGCACCAAAGCCAGCTAAAAAGTCAATAATCCATACCTAAAACTTGAACTTTACTACTTGTTACTGGCTATTACATCAACTTTGAAGCTTCATATGTGTTCTACTATGGTGCTTTTAGTGTCTCCGCATACCGCAGCACGAGACATAGCTTTGCAGACGATAAGTACAACCGTTTCAGAGAGAAGAGCGGCCAATGTGACGATCAGGCTTTAAGTCGATTCGATAACAAATGACGAAAACGGACGGATTTCTCAGGTTTTTACTACATATGAGCACTTTCCACATTCTCCCGTGCAACTGGGCTGCTAGTCCTCCTTTTATGCAGAATCTTAAGGTCCTAGCTCATGTCCAAGGCACCAAAGCCAGCTAAAAGGTCAATATTCATTACCTAAAACTTGAATTCTACTACTCCTTACTGGCTATTACATCAACTTAGAAGCTTCATCTGTGTTCTACTATGGTGATTTTAGTGTCTCCACATACCGCTGCACGCGACATAGCTTTGCAGACGATATGTACAACCGTTTCAGAGAGAAGAGTGGCCAATGTGACGATCTGGCTTTAAGTCGATTCGATAACAAATGACGAAAACGGACGGATTTCTTAGGTTTTTACTACATATGAACACTTTTCACATTCTCACGTGCAACTCGGCTGCTAGCTCTCCTTTCATGCAGAATCTTAAGATCCTAGCTCATGTCCAAGGTACCGAAGCCAGCTAAAAAGTCAATAATCGATACCTAAAGCTTGAATTGTTCTACTTCTTACTGGCTATTGCATCAACTTAGAAGCTTCATCTGTGTTCTACTATGGTGATTTTAGTGTCTCTGCATACCGCAGCACTCGACATAGCTTTGCAGACGATAAGTACAACCGTTTCAGAGAGAAGAGCGGCCAATGTGACGATCTGGCTTTAAGTCGATTCGATAACAAATGACGAAAACGGACGAATTTCTCAGGTTTTTACTACATATGAACACTTTTCACATTCTCCCGTGCAACTCGGCTGCTAGTCCTCCTTTCATGCAGAATGTCAAAGTCCTAGCTCATGTCCAAGGCACCAAAGCCAGTTAAAAAGTCAATAATCAATATCTAAAACTTGAATTGTACTACTCCATACTGGCTATTACATCAACTTAGAAGCTTCTTCTGTGATCTACTATGGTGCTTTTAGTGTCTCCGCATACCGCAGCACGCGACAAATCTTTGCAGACGATAAGTACAACCTTTTCAGAGAGAAGAGCGGCCAATGTGACGATCTTGCTTTAAGTCGATTCGATAACAAATGACGAAAACGGACGGATTTCTCAGGTTTTTACTACATATGAACACTTTTCACATTCTTCCGTGCAACTGGGCTGCTAGTCCTCCTTTTATGCAGAATCTTAAGGTCATGGCTCATGTCCAAGGCACGAAAGCCAGTTAAAAAGTCAATAATCGATACCTAAATCTTGAATAGGACTACTTATTACTGTCTATTACATCAACTTAGAAGCTTCATCTGTGTTCTACTATGGTGCTTTTCCTGTTTCCGCCTACGGCAACACGCGACATAGCTTTGCAGACGATAAGCACAACCGTTTCAGAGAGAAGAGCGGCTAATGTGACGATCTGGCTTTATGTCGATTCGATAACAAATGACGAAAAAGGACGGATTTCTCAGGTTTTTACTACATATGAACACTTTTCACATTCTTCAGTGCAACTCGGCTGCTAGTCTTCCTTTCATGCAGAATCTTAAGGTCCTAGCTCATGTCCAAGGCACCAAAGCCAGCTAAAAGGTCCATATTCAATACCTAAAACTTGAATTATACTACTTCTTACTGGCTATTACATCAACTTAGAAGCTTCATCTGTGTTCTACTATGGTGATTTTAGTGTCTCCGCATACCGCAGCACGCGACATAGCTTTGCAGACGATAAGTACAACCGTTTCAGAGAGAAGAGCGGCCAATGTGACGATCTGGCTTGAAGTCGATTCGATAACAAATGACGAAAACGGACGGATTTCTCAGGTTTTTACTACATATGAACACTTTTCACATTCTCCCGTGCAACTCGGCTGCTAGTCCTCCTTTCATGCAGAATCTTAAGGTCCTAGCTCATGTCCAAGGCACCAAAGCCAGCTAAAAAGTCAATAACCGATACCTAAAACTTGAAATGTACTACTTCTTACTGGCTATTACGTCATCTTAGGAGCTTCATCTGTGTTCTACTGTGGTGCTTTTAGTGTCTCCGAATACAGCAGTACGCGACATAGCTTTGCAGACGATAAGTACAACCGTTTCAGAGAGCAGAGCGGCCAATGTGACGAACTGGCTTTAAGTCGATTCGATAACAAATGACGAAAACGGACGAATTTCTCCGGTTTTTACTACATATAAACACTTTTCACATTCTCCCGTGCAACTCGGCTGCTAGTCCACCTTTCATGCAGAATCTTAAGGTCCTAGCTCATGTCCAGTGCACCAAAGCCAGCTAAAAGGTCAATATTCAATACCTAAAACTTGAATTGTACTACTTCTTACTGGCTATTACATCAACTTAGAAGCTTCATCTGTGTTCTACTATGGTGCTTTTAGTGTCTCAGCATACCGCAGTACGCGACATAGCTTTGCAGACGATAAGTACAACCGTTTCAGAGAGAAGAGCGGCCAATGTGACGATCTGGCTTTAAGTCGATTCGATAACAAATGACGAAAACGGACGAATTTCTCAGGTTTTTACTACATATGAACACTTTTCACATTCTCCCGTGCAACTCGGCTGCTAGTCCTCCTTTCATGCAGAATGTCAAAGTCCTAGCTCATGTCCAAGGCACCAAAGCCAGTTAAAAAGTCAATAATCAATATCTACAACTTGAATTGTACTACTCCTTACTGGCTATTACATCAACTTAGAAGCTTCTTCTGTGATCTACTATGGTGCTTTTAGTGTCTCCGCATACCGCAGCACGCGACAAATCTTTGCAGACGATAAGTACAACCTTTTCAGAGAGAAGAGCGGCCAATGTGGCGATCTTGCTTTAAGTCGATTCGATAACAAATGACGAAAACGGACGGATTTCTCAGGTTTTTACTACATATGAACACTTTTCACATTCTCCCATGCAACTGGGCTGCTAGACCTCCTTTTATGCAGAATCTTAAGGTCCTAGCTCATGTCCAAGGTACCGAAGCCAGCTAAAAGGTCAATAATCGATACCTAAATCTTGAATTGGACTACTTCTTACTGGCTATTGCATCAACTTAGTAGCTTCATCTGTGTTCTACTATGGTGATTTTAGTGTCTCCGCATACCGCAGCACGCGACATAGCTTTGCAGACGATAAGTACAACCGTTTCAGAGAGAAGAGCGGCCAATGTGACGATCTGGCTTTCAGTCGATTCGATAACAAATGACGAAAACGGACGAATTTCTCCGGTTTTTACTACATATAAACACTTTTCACATTCTCCCGTGCAACTCGGCTGCTACTCCTCCTTTCATGCAGAATCTTAAGGTCCTAGCTCATGTACAAGGCACCAAAGCCAGCTAAGAAGTCAATAATCGATACCTAAATCTTGAATTGTACTACTTCTTACTGGCTATTACATCAACTTAGTAGCTTCATCTGTGTTCTACTATGGTGATTTTAGTGTCTCCGCATACCGCAGCACGCGACATAGCTTTTCAGACGATAAGTACAAGCGTTTCAGAGAGAAGAGCGGCCAATGTGACGATCTGGCTTTAAGTCGATTCGATAACAAATGACGAAAACGGACGAATTTCTCAGGTTTTTACTACATATGAACACTTTTCACATTCTCCCGTGCAACTCGGCTGCTAGTCCTCCTTTCATGCAGAATGTTAAGGTCCTAGCTCATGTCCAAGGCACCAAAGCCAGTTAAAAAGTCAATAATCAATATCTAAAACTTGAATTCTACTACTCCTTACTGGCTATTACATCAACTTAGAAGCTTCATCTATGTTCTACTATGGTTCATTTAGTGTCTCCGAACACCGTAGTACGCGACATAGCTTTGCAGACGATAAGTACAAGCGTTTCAGAGAGAGGAGCGGCCAATGTGACGATCTGGCTTTAAGTCGATTCGATAACAAATGACGAAAACGGACGAATTTCTCAGGTTTTTACTGCATATGAACACTTTTCACATTCTCCCATGCAACTGGGCTGCTAGACCTCCTTTTATGCAGAATCTTAAGGTCCTAGCTCATGTCCAAGGTACCGAAGCCAGCTAAAAGGTCAATAATCGATACCTAAATCTTGAATTGGACTACTTCTTACTGGCTATTGCATCAACTTAGTAGCTTCATCTGTGTTCTACTATGGTGATTTTAGTGTCTCCGCATACCGCAGCACGCGACATAGCTTTGCAGACGATAAGTACAACCGTTTCAGAGAGAAGAGCGGCCAATGTGACGATCTGGCTTTCAGTCGATTCGATAACAAATGACGAAAACGGACGAATTTCTCCGGTTTTTACTACATATAAACACTTTTCACATTCTCCCGTGCAACTCGGCTGCTACTCCTCCTTTCATGCAGAATCTTAAGGTCCTAGCTCATGTACAAGGCACCAAAGCCAGCTAAGAAGTCAATAAGCGATACCTAAATCTTGAATTGTACTACTTCTTACTGGCTATTACATCAACTTAGTAGCTTCATCTGTGTTCTACTATGGTGATTTTAGTGTCTCCGCATACCGCAGCACGAGACATAGCTTTGCAGACGATAAGTACAACCGTTTCAGAGAGAAGAGCGGCCAATGTGACGATCTGGCTCTAACTCGATTCGATAACAAATGACGAAACCGGACGGATTTCTCAGGTTTTTACTACATATGAACACTTTTCACATTCTCCCGTGCAACTCGGCTGCTAGTCCTCCTTTCATGCAGAATCTTAAGGTCCTAGCTCATGTCCAAGGCACCAAAGCCAGCTAAAAGGTCAATATTCATTACCTAAAACTTGAATTCTACTACATCTTACTGGCTATTACATCATCTTAGGAGCTTCATCTGTGTTCTACTATGGTTCATTTAGTGTCTCCGAATACCGTAGTACGCGACATAGCTTTGCAGACGATAAGTACAAGCGTTTCAGAGAGAAGAGCGGCCAATGTGACGATCTGGCTTTAAGTCGATTCGATAACAAATGACAAAAACGGACGGATTTCTCAGGTTTTTACTGCATATGAACACTTTTCACATTCTCCCGTGCAACTGGGCTGCTAGTCCTCCTTTTATGCAGAATCTTATGGTCCTAGCTCATGTCCAAGGTACCGAAGCCAGCTAAAAAGTCAATAACCGATACCTAAATCTTGAATTGGACTACTTCTTACTGGCTATTGCATCAACTTAGTAGCTTCATCTGTGTTATACTATGGTGATTTTTGTGTCTCCGCATACTGCAGCACGCGACATAGCTTTTCAGACGATAAGTACAAGCGTTTCAGAGAGAAGAGCGGCCAATGTGACGATCTGGCTTTATGTCGATTCGATAACAAATGACGAAAACGGACGAATTTCTCCGGTTTTTACTACATATAAACACTTTTCACATTCTCCCGTGCAACTCGGCTGCTAGTCCACCTTTCATGCAGAATCTTATGGTCCTAGCTCATGTCCAAGGCACAAAAGCCAGCTAAAAGGACAATATTCATTACCTAAAACTTGAATTCTACTACTCCTTACTGGCTATTACATCAACTTAGAAGCTTCATCTGTGTTCTACTATGGTGATTTTAGTGTCTCCACATACCGCTGCACCCGACATAGCTTTGCAGACGATATGTACAACCGTTTCAGAGAGAAGAGTGGCCAATGTGACGATCTGGCTTTAAGTCGATTCGATAACAAATGACGAAAACGGACGGATTTCTTAGGTTTTTACTACATATGAACACTTTTCACATTCTCACGTGCAACTCGGCTGCTAGTTCTCCTTTCATGCAGAATCTTAAGATCCTAGCTCATGTCCAAGGTACCGAAGCCAGCTAAAAAGTCAATAATCGATACCTAAAACTTGAATTGTTCTACTTCTTACTGGCTATTGCATCAACTTAGAAGCTTCATCTGTGTTCTACTATGGTGATTTTAGTGTCTCTGCATACCGCAGCACTCGACATACCTTTGCAGACGATAAGTACAACCGTTTCAGAGAGAAGAGCGGCCAATGTGACGATCTGGCTTTAAGTCGATTCGATAACAAATGACGAAAACGGACGAATTTCTCAGGTTTTTACTACATATGAACACTTTTCACATTCTCCCGCGCAACTCGGCTGCTAGTCCTCCTTTCATGCAGAATGTCAAAGTCCTAGCTCATGTCCAAGGCACCAAAGCCAGTTAAAAAGTCAATAATCGATACCTAAATCTTGAATAGGACTACTTATTACTGTCTATTACATCAACTTAGAAGCTTCATCTGTGTTCTACTATGGTGCTTTTCCTGTTTCCGCCTACGGCAACACGCGACATAGCTTTGCAGACGATAAGCACAACCGTTTCAGAGAGAAGAGCGGCTAATGTGACGATCTGGCTTTATGTCGATTCGATAACAAATGACGAAAAAGGACGGATTTCTCAGGTTTTTACTACATATGAACACTTTTCACATTCTTCAGTTCAACTCGGCTGCTAGTCCTCCTTTCATGCAGAATCTTAAGGTCCTAGCTCATGTCCAAGGCACCAAAGCCAGCTAAAAGGTCCATATTCAATACCTAAAACTTGAATTATACTACTTCTTACTGGCTATTACATCAACTTAGAAGCTTCATCTGTGTTCTACTATGGTGATTTTAGTGTCTCCGCATACCGCAGCACGCGACATAGCTTTGCAGACGATAAGTACAACCGTTTCAGAGAGAAGAGCGGCCAATGTGACGATCTGGCTTGAAGTCGATTCGATAACAAATGACGAAAACGGACGGATTTCTCAGGTTTTTACTACATATGAACACTTTTCACATTCTCCCGTGCAACTCGGCTGCTAGTCCTCCTTTCATGCAGAATCTTAAGGTCCTAGCTCATGTCCAAGGCACCAAAGCCAGCTAAAAAGTCAATAACCGATACCTAAAACTTGAAATGTACTACTTCTTACTGGCTATTACGTCATCTTAGGAGCTTCATCTGTGTTCTACTGTGGTGCTTTTAGTGTCTCCGAATACAGCAGTACGCGACATAGCTTTGCAGACGATAAGTACAACCGTTTCAGAGAGCAGAGCGGCCAATGTGACGAACTGGCTTTAAGTCGATTCGATAACAAATGACGAAAACGGACGAATTTCTCCGGTTTTTACTACATATAAACACTTTTCACATTCTCTCGTGCAACTCGGCTGCTAGTCCACCTTTCATGCAGAATCTTAAGGTCCTAGCTCATGTCCAGTGCACCAAAGCCAGCTAAAAGGTCAATATTCAATACCTAAAACTTGAATTGTACTACTTCTTACTGGCTATTACATCAACTTAGAAGCTTCATCTGTGTTCTACTATGGTGCTTTTAGTGTCTCAGCATACCGCAGTACGCGACATAGCTTTGCAGACGATAAGTACAACCGTTTCAGAGAGAAGAGCGGCCAATGTGACGATCTGACTTTAAGTCGATTCAATAACAAATGACGAAAACGGACGGATGTCTCAGGTTTTTACTACATGTGAACACTTTTCACATTCTCCCGTGCAACTGGGCAGCTAGTCCTCCTTTTATGCAGAATCTTAAAGTCCTAGCTCATGTCCAAGGCAAAAGCCAGCTAAAAAGTCAATAATCGATTCCTAAAACTTGAATTGTACTACTTCTTACTGGCTATTACATCAACTTAGATGCTTCATCTGTGTTCTACTATGGTGATTTTAGTGTCTCCGCATACCGCAGCACGCAACATAGCTTTGCAGACGAGAAGTACCACCGTTTCAGAGAGAAGAGCGGCCAATGTGACGATCTGGCTTTAAGTCGATTCGATAACAAATGACGAAAACGGACCGATTTCTCAGGTTTTTACTACATATGAACACTTTTCACATTCTCCCGTGCAAATCGGCTGCTAGTCCTCCTTTCATGAAGAATGTTAAGGTCCTAGCTCATGTCCAAGGCACCAAAGCCAGCTAAAAGGTCAATAATCGATTCCTAAAACTTGAATTGTACTACTTCTTACTGGCTATTACATCAACTTAGATGCTTCATCTGTGTTCTACTATGGTTCTTTTAGTGTCTCAGCATACCGCAGTACGCGACATAGATTTGCAGACGATAAGTACAACCGTTTCAGAGAGAAGAGCGGCCAATGTGACGATCTGGCTTTAAGCCGATTCAATAACAAATGACGAAAACGGACGGATGTCTCAGGTTTTTACTACATGTGAACACTTTTCACATTCTCCCGTGAGACTAGGCTGCTAGTCCTAATTCTATGCAGAATCTTTAAGTCATAGCTCATGTCCAAGGCACCAAAGCCAGCTAAAAAGTCAATAATCGATATCTAAAACTTGAATTGGACTACTTCTTACTGGCTATTACATCAACTTAGAAGCTTCATCTGTGTTCTACTACGGTGCTTTTAGTGTCTCCACATACCGCAGCACGCGACATAGCTTTGCAGACGATAAGTACAACCGTTTCAGAGAGAAGAGTAGCCAATGTGACGATTTGGCTTTAAGTCGATTCGATAACAAATGACGAAAACGGA
The DNA here is from genome assembly GCF_023897955.1 of Schistocerca gregaria. Taxonomy (NCBI): domain Eukaryota; kingdom Metazoa; phylum Arthropoda; class Insecta; order Orthoptera; family Acrididae; genus Schistocerca; species Schistocerca gregaria. The sequence continues at coordinate 11,252,325 of NW_026061925.1, forward strand.
CGGATTTCTCAGGTTTTTACTACATATGAAAACTTTTCACAGTCTCCCGTGCAACTCGGCTGCTAGTCCTTCTTTCATGCAGAATGTCAAGGTCCTAGCTCATGTCCAAGGCACCAAAGCCAGCTAAAATGTCAATAATCGATACCTAAAACTTGAATTGTACTACTTCTTACTGGCTATTACATCAACTTAGAAGCTTCATCTGTGTTCCACTATGGTGCTTTTAGTGACTCAGCATACCGCAGCACGCGACATAGCTATGCAGACGATAAGTACAACCGTTTCAGAGAGAAGAGCGTCCAATGTGACGATCTGGCTTTAAGTCGATTCGATAACAAATGACGAAAACGGACGGATTTCTCAGGTTTTTACTACATATGAACACTTTTTACATTCTCTCGTGCAACTCGGCTGCTAGTCCTCCTTTCATGCAGAATCTTAAGGTCCTAGCTCATGTCCAAGGTACCGAAGCCAGCTAAAAAGTCAATAATCGATACCTAAAACTTGAATTGTTCTACTTCTTATTGGCTATTGCATCATCTTAGAAGCTTCATCTGTGTTCTACTATGGTGATTTTAGTGTCTCCGCATACCGCAGCACGCGACATAGCTTTGCAGACGATAAGTACAACCGTTTCAGAGAGAAGAGAGGCCAATGTGACGATCTGGCTTTAAGTCGATTCGATAGCAAATGACGAAAAAGCACGGATTTCTCAGGTTTTTACTGCATATGAACACTTTTCACATTCTCTCGTGCAACTGGGCTGCTAGTCCTCCTTTTATGCAGAATCTTAAGGTCCTAGCTCATGTCCAAGGTACCGAAGCCAGCTAAAAAGTCAATAATCGATACCTAAATCTTGAATTGGACTACTTCTTACTGGCTATTGCATCAACTTAGTAGCTTCATCTGTGTTATACTATGGTGATTTTTGTGTCTCCGCATACTGCAGCACGCGACATAGCTTTGCAGACGATAAGTACAAGCGTTTCAGAGAGAAGAGCGGCCAATGTGACGATCTAGCTTTATGTCGATTCGATAACAAATGACGAAAACGGACGAATTTCTCCGGTTTTTACTACATATAAACACTTTTCACATTCTCCCGTGCAACTCGGCTGCTAGTCCTCCTTTCATGCAGAATATTAAGGTCCTAGCTCATGTCCAAGGCACCAAAGCCAGCTAAAAGGTCAATATTCATTACCTAACACTTGAATTCTACTACTTCTTACTGGCTATTACATCAACTTAGAAGCTTCATCTGTGTTCTACTATGGTGATTTTAGTGTCTCCACATACCGCTGCACGCGACATAGCTTTGCAGACGATATGTACAACCGTTTCAGAGAGAAGAGTGGCCAATGTGACGATCTTGCTTTAAGTCGATTCGATAACAAATGACGAAAACGGACGGATTTCTTAGGTTTTGACTACATATGAACACTTTTCACATTCTCACGTGAAACTCGGCTGCTAGTCCTCCTTTCATGCAGAATCTTAAGATCCTAGCTCATGTCCAAGGTACCGAAGCCAGCTAAAAAGTCAATAATCGATACCTAAATCTTGAATAGGACTACTTATTACTGTCTATTACATCAACTTAGAAGCTTCATCTGTGTTCTACTATGGTGCTTTTCCTGTTTCCGCCTACGGCAACACGCGACATAGCTTTGCAGACGATAAGCACAACCGTTTCAGAGAGAAGAGCGGCTAATGTGACGATCTGGCTTTATGTCGATTCGATAACAAATGACGAAAAAGGACGGATTTCTCAGGTTTTTACTACATATGAACACTTTTCACATTCTTCAGTGCCACTCGGCTGCTAGTCCTCCTTTCATGCAGAATCTTAAGGTCCTAGCTCATGTCCAAGGCTCCAAAGCCAGCTAAAAGGTCCATATTCAATACCTAAAACTTGAATTGTACTACTTCTTACTGGCTATTACATCAACTTAGAAGCTTCATCTGTGTTATACTATGGTGATTTTAGTGTCTCCGCATACCGCAGCACGCGACATAGCTTTGCAAACGATAAGTACAACCGTTTCAGAGAGAAGAGCGGCCAATGTGACGATCTGGCTTGAAGTCGATTCGATAACAAATGACGAAAACGGACGGATTTCTCAGGTTTTTACTACATATGAACACTTTTCACATTCTCCCGTGCAACTCGGCTGCTAGTCCTCCTTTCATGCAGAATCTTAAGGTCCTAGCTCATGTCCAAGGCACCAAAGCCAGCTAAAAAGTCAATAACCGATACCTAAAACTTGAAATGTACTACTTCTTACTGGCTATTACGTCATCTTAGGAGCTTCATCTGTGTTCTACTGTGGTGCTTTTAGTGTCTCCGAATACAGCAGTACGCGACATAGCTTTGCAGACGATAAGTACAACCGTTTCAGAGAGCAGAGCGGCCAATGTGACGATCTGACTTCAAGTCGATTCAATAACAAATGACGAAAACGGACGGATGTCTCAGGTTTTTACTACATGTGAACACTTTTCACATTCTCCCGTGAGACTAGGCTGCTAGTCCTCCTTTTATGCAGAATCTTTAAGTCATAGCTCATGTCCAAGGCACCAAAGCCAGCTAAAAAGCCATAATCGATACCAAAAACTTGAACTGTACTACTTCTTACTGGCTATTACATCAACTTAGAAGCTTGGTCTGTGTTCTACTATGGTGCTTTTAGTGTCTCCGCATACCGCAGCACGCGACATAGCTTTGAAGACGATAAATACAACCGTTTCAGAGAGAAGAGCGGCCAATGTGACGATCTGGCTTTAAGTCGATTCGATAACAAATGACGAAAACGGACGGATTTGTCAGGTTTTTACTACATATGAACACTTTTCACATTCTCCCGTGCAACTCGGCTGCTAGTCCTCCTTTCATGCAGAATCTTAAGGTCCTAGCTCATGTCCAAGGCACCAAAGCCAGCTAAAAGGTCAATATTCATTACCTAAAACTTGAATTCTACTACTTCTTACTGGTTATTACATCATCTTAGGAGCTTCATCTGTGTTCTACTATGGTGCATTTAGTGTCTCCGAATACCGTAGTACGCGACATAGCTTTGCAGACGATAAATACAAGCGTTTCAGAGAGAAGGGCGGCCAATGTGACGATCTGGCTTTAAGTCGATTCGATAACAAATGACGAAAACCGACGGATTTCTCAGGTTTTTACTGCATATGAACACTTTTCACATTTTCTCGTGCAACTGGGCTGCTAGTCCTCCTTTTATGCAGAATCTTAAGGTCCTAGCTCATGTCCAAGGTACCGAAGCCAGCTAAAAGGTCAATAATCGATACCTAAATCTTGAATTGGACTACTTCTTACTGGCTATTGCATCAACTTAGTAGCTTCATCTGTGTTCTACTATGGTGATTTTAGTGTCTCCGCATACCGCAGCACGTGACATAGCTTTGCAGACGATAAGTACAACCGTTTCAGAGAGAAGAGCGGCCAATGTGACGATCTGGCTTTAAGTCGATTCGATAACAAATGACGAAAACGGACGGATTTCTCAGGTTTTTATTACATATGAACTCTTTTCACATTCTCCCGTGCAACTCGGCTGCTAGTCCCCCTTTCATGCAGAATCTTAAGGTCCTTGCTCATGTCCAAGGCACCAAAGCCAGCTAAAAGGTCAATATTCAATACCTAAATCTTGAATTGGACTACTTCTTACTGGTTATTGCATCAACTTAGTAGCTTCATCTGTATTCTACTATGGTGATTTTAGTGTCTCCGCATACCGCAGCACGCGACATAGCTTTTCAGACGATAAGTACAAGCGTTTCAGAGAGAAGAGCGGCCAATGTGACGATCTGGCTTTAAGTCGATTCGATAACAAATGACGAAAACGGACGAATTTCTCAGGTTTTTACTACATATGAACACTTTTCACATTCTCCCGTGCAACTCGGCTGCTAGTCCTCCTTTCATGCAGAATCTTAAGGTCCTAGCTCATGTCCAAGGCACCAAAGCCAGCTAAAAGGTCAATATTCATTACCTAAAACTTGAATTCTACTACTTCTTACTGGCTATTACATCATCTTAGGAGCTTCATCTGTGTTCTACTATGGTGCATTTAGTGTCTCCGAATACCGTAGTACGCGACATAGCTTTGCAGACGATAAGTACAAGCGTTTCAGAGAGAAGAGCGGCCAATGTGACGATCTGGCTTTAAGTCGATTCGATAACAAATGACGAAAACGGACGAATTTCTCAGGTTTTTATTACATATGAACACTTTTCACATTCTCCCGTGCAACTCGGCTGCTAGTCCTCCTTTCATGCAGAATGTTAAGGTCCTAGCTCATGTCCAATGCACCAAAGCCAGCTAAAAAGTCAATAATCCATACCTAAAACTTGAACTTTACTACTTGTTACTGGCTATTACATCAACTTTGAAGCTTCATATGTGTTCTACTATGGTGCTTTTAGTGTCTCCGCATACCGCAGCACGAGACATAGCTTTGCAGACGATAAGTACAACCGTTTCAGAGAGAAGAGCGGCCAATGTGACGATCTGACTTCAAGTCGATTCAATAACAAATGACGAAAACGGACGGATGTCTCAGGTTTTTACTACATGTGAACACTTTTCACATTCTCCCGTGAGACTAGGCTGCTAGTCCTCCTTTTATGCAGAATCTTTAAGTCATTGCTCATGTCCAAGGCACCGAGCCAGCTAAAAAGTCAATAATCGATACCAAAAACTTGAACTGTACTACTTGTTACTGGCTATTACATCAACTTTAAAGCTTCATATGTCTTCTACTATGGTGCTTTTAGTGTCTCCGCATACCGCAGCACGCGACATAGCTTTGCAGACGATAAGTACAACCGTTTCAGAGAGAAGAGCGGCCAATGTGACGATCTGGCTTTAAGTCGATTCGATAACAAATGACGAAAACGGACGGATTTCTCAGGTTTTTACTACATATGAGCACTTTTCACATTCTCCCGTGCAACTGGGCTGCTAGTCCTCCTTTTATGCAGAATCTTAAAGTCCTAGGTCATGTCCAAGGCACCAAAGCCAGCTAAAAAGTCAATAGTCGATACCTAAATCTTGAATTGGACTACTTCTTACAGGCTATTACATCAACTTAGAAGCTTCATCTGTGTTCTACTATGGTGCTTTTGGTGTCTCAGCATACCGCAGCACGCGACATAGCTTTGCAGACGATAAGTACAACCGTTTCAGAGAGAAGAGCGGCCAATGTGACGATCTGGCTTTAACTCGATTCGATAACAAATGACGAAACCGGACGGATTTCTCAGGTTTTTACTACATATGAACACTTTTCACATTCTCCCGAGCAACGCGGCTGCTAGTCCTCCTTTCATGCAGAATGTTAAGGTCCTAGCTCATGTCCAAGGCACCAAAGCCAGCTAAAAGCTCAATATTCAATACCTAAAACTTGAACTGTACTACTTCTTACTGGCTATTACATCAACTTAGAAGCTTGGTCTGTGTTCTACTATGGTGCTTTTAGTGTCTCCGCATACCGCAGCACGCGACATAGCTTTGAAGACGATAAATACAACCGTTTCAGAGAGAAGAGCGGCCAATGTGACGATCTGGCTTTAAGTCGATTCGATAACAAATGACGAAAACGGACGGATTTGTCAGGTTTTTACTACATATGAACACTTTTCACATTCTCCCGTGCAACTTGGCTGCTAGTCCTCCTTTCATGCAGAATCTTAAGGTCCTAGCTCATGTCCAAGGCACGAAAGCCAGCTAAAAGGTCAATATTCATTACCTGAAACTTGAATTCTACTACTTCTTACTGGTTATTACATCATCTTAGGAGCTTCATCTGTGTTCTACTATGGTGCATTTAGTGTCTCCGAATACCGTAGTACGCGACATAGCTTTGCAGACGATAAATACAAGCGTTTCAGAGAGAAGGGCGGCCAATGTGACGATCTGGCTTTAAGTCGATTCGATAACAAATGACGAAAACCGACGGGTTTCTCAGGTTTTTACTGCATATGAACACTTTTCACATTTTCTCGTGCAACTGGGCTGCTAGTCCTCCTTTTATGCAGAATCTTAAGGTCCTAGCTCATGTCCAAGGTACCGAAGCCAGCTAAAAGGTCAATAATCGATACCTAAATCTTGAATTGGACTACTTCTTACTGGCTATTGCATCAACTTAGTAGCTTCATCTGTGTTCTACTATGGTGATTTTAGTGTCTCCGCATACCGCAGCACGTGACATAGCTTTGCAGACGATAAGTACAACCGTTTCAGAGAGAAGAGCGGCCAATGTGACGATCTGGCTTTCAGTCGATTCGATAACAAATGACGAAAACGGACGAATTTCTCCGGTTTTTACTACATATAAACACTTTTCACATTCTCCCGTGCAACTCGGCTGCTACTCCTCCTTTCATGCAGAATCTTAAGGTCCTAGCTCATGTACAAGGCACCAAAGCCAGCTAAGAAGTCAATAATCGATACCTAAAACTTGAATTGTACTACTTCTTACTGGCTATTACATCAACTTAGAAGCTTCATCTGTGTTCTACTATGGTGCTTTTAGTGTCTCCGCATAGCGCAGCACGCGACATAGCTTTGCAGACGATAAATACAACCGTTTCAGAGAGAAGAGCGGCCAATGTGACGATCTGGCTTTAAGTCGATTCGATAACAAATGACGAAAACGGACGGATTTCTCAGGTTTTTATTACATATGAACGCTTTTCACATTCTCCCGTGCAACTCGGCTGCTAGTCCTCTTTCATGCAGAATGTTAAGGTCCTAGCTCATGTCCAAGGCACCAAAGCCAGCTAAAAAGTCAATAATCGATACCTAAAACTTGAATTGTACTACTTCTTACTGGCTATTACATCAACTTAGAAGCTTCATCTGTGTTCTACTATGGTGCTTTTAGTGTCTCCGCATACCGCAGCACGCGACATAGCTTTGTAGACGATAAGTACAACCGTTTCAGATAGAAGAGCGGCCAATGTGACGATCTGGCTTTAAGTCGATTCGATAACAAATGACGAAAACGGACGGATTTCTCAGGTTTTTATTACATATGAGCACTTTTCACATTCTCCCGTGCAACTCGGCTGCTAGTCCTCCTTTCATGCAGAATGTTAAGGTCCTAGCTCATGTCCAATGCACCAAAGCCAGCTAAAAAGTCAATACTCCATACCTAAAACTTGAACTGTACTACTTGTTACTGGCTATTACATCAACTTTGAAGCTTCATATGTGTTCTACTATGGTGCTTTTAGTGTCTCCGCATACCGCAGCACGAGACATAGCTTTGCAGACGATAAGTACAACCGTTTCAGAGAGAAGAGCGGCCAATGTGACGATCTGGCTTTAAGTCGATTCGATAACAAATGACGAAAACGGACGGATTTCTCAGGTTTTTACTACATATGAGCACTTTTCACATTCTCCCGTGCAACTGGGCTGCTAGTCCTCCTTTTATGCAGAATCTTAAGGTCCTAGCTCATGTCCAAGGCACCAAAGCCAGCTAAAAGGTCAATATTCAATACCTAAAACTTGAACTGTACTACTTCTTACTGGCTATTACATCAACTTAGAAGCTTGGTCTGTGTTCTACTATGGTGCTTTTAGTGTCTCCGCATACCGCAGCACGCGACATAGCTTTGAAGACGATAAATACAACCGTTTCAGAGAGAAGAGCGGCCAATGTGACGATCTGGCTTTAAGTCGATTCGATAACAAATGACGAAAACGGACGGATTTGTCAGGTTTTTACTACATATGAACACTTTTCACATTCTCCCGTGCAACTCGGCTGCTAGTCCTCCTTTCATGCAGAATCTTAAGGTCCTAGCTCATGTCCAAGGCACCAAAGCCAGCTAAAAGGTCAATATTCATTACCTAAATCTTGAATTCTACTACTTCTTACTGGCTATTACATCATCTTAGGAGCTTCATCTGTGTTCTACTATATTGCATTTAGTGTCTCCGAATACCGTAGTACGCGACATAGCTTTGCAGACGATAAGTACAAGCGTTTCAGAGAGAAGGGCGGCCAATGTGACGATCTGGCTTTAAGTCGATTCGATAACAAATGACGAAAACGGACGGATTTCTCAGGTTTTTACTACATATGAACACTTTTCACATTCTCCCGTGCAACTCGGCTGCTACTCCTCCTTTCATGCAGAATGTTAAGGTCCTAGCTCATGTACAAGGCACCAAAGCCAGCTAAGAAGTCAATAATCGATACCTAAAACTTGAATTGTACTACTTCTTACTGGCTATTACATCAACTTAGAAGCTTCATCTGTGTTCTACTATGGTGCTTTTAGTGTCTCCGCATAGCGCAGCACGCGACATAGCTTTGCAGACGATAAATACAACCGTTTCAGAGAGAAGAGCGGCCAATGTGACGATCTGGCTTTAAGTCGATTCGATAACAAATGACGAAAACGGACGGATTTCTCAGGTTTTTATTACATATGAACACTTTTCACATTCTCCCGTGCAACTCGGCTGCTAGTCCTCCTTTCATGCAGAATCTTAAGGTCCTTGCTCATGTCCAAGGCACCAAAGCCAGCTAAAAGGTCAATATTCAATACCTAAATCTTGAATTGGACTACTTCTTACTGGTTATTGCATCAACTTAGTAGCTTCATCTGTGTTCTACTATGGTGATTTTAGTGTCTCCGCATACCGCAGCACGCGACATAGCTTTTCAGACGATAAGTACAAGCGTTTCAGAGAGAAGAGCGGCCAATGTGACGATCTGGCTTTAAGTCGATTCGATAACAAATGACGAAAACGGACGAATTTCTCAGGTTTTTACTACATATGAACACTTTTCACATTCTCCCGTGCAACTCGGCTGCTAGTCCTCCTTTCATGCAGAATGTTAAGGTTCTAGCTCATGTCCAAGGCACAAAAGCCAGCTAAAAAGTCAATAATCGATACCTAAAACTTGAATTGTACTACTTCTTACTGGCTATTACATCAACTTAGAAGCTTCATCTGTGTTCTACTATGGTGCTTTTAGTGTCTCCGCATACCGCAGCACGCGACATAGCTTTGTAGACGATAAGTACAACCGTTTCAGATAGAAGAGCGGCCAATGTGACGATCTGGCTTTAAGTCGATTCGATAACAAATGACGAAAACGGACGGATTTCTCAGGTTTTTATTACATATGAACACTTTTCACATTCTCCCGTGCAACTCGGCTGCTAGTCCTCCTTTCATGCAGAATGTTAAGGTCCTAGCTCATGTCCAATGCACCAAAGCCAGCTAAAAAGTCAATAATCCATACCTAAAACTTGAACTTTACTACTTGTTACTGGCTATTACATCAACTTTGAAGCTTCATATGTGTTCTACTATGGTGCTTTTAGTGTCTCCGCATACCGCAGCACGAGACATAGCTTTGCAGACGATAAGTACAACCGTTTCAGAGAGAAGAGCGGCCAATGTGACGATCAGGCTTTAAGTCGATTCGATAACAAATGACGAAAACGGACGGATTTCTCAGGTTTTTACTACATATGAGCACTTTTCACATTCTCCCGTGCAACTGGGCTGCTAGTCCTCCTTTTATGCAGAATCTTAAGGACCTAGCTCATGTCCAAGGCACCAAAGCCAGCTAAAAAGTCAATAATCGATACCTAAAACTTGAATTGGCCTACTTCTTTCTGGCTATTACATCAACTTAGAAGCTTCATCTGTGTTCTACTACGGTGCTTTTAGTTTCTCCGCATACCGCAGCACGCGACACAGCTTTGCAGACGATAAGTACAACCGTTTCAGAGAGAAGAGCGGCCAATGTGACGATCTGGCTTTAAGTCAATTCGATAACAAATGACGAAAACGGACTGATTTCTCAGGTTTTTACTACATATGAACACTTTTCACATTCTGCCGTCCAACTCGGCTGCTAGTCTTCCTTTCATGCAGAATCTTAAGGTCCTAGCACATGTCCAAGGCACCAAAGCCAGCTAAAAGTTCAATATTCAATACCTAAAACTTGAACTGTACTACTTCTTACTGGCTATTACATCAACTTAGAAGCTTGATCTGTGTTCTACTATGGTGTTTTTAGTGTCTCCGCATACCGCAGCACGCGACATAGCTTTGCAGACGATAAATACAACCGTTTCAGAGAGAAGAGCGGCCAATGTGACGATCTGGCTTTAAGTCGATTCGAAAACAAATGACGAAAACGGACGGATTTCTCAGGTTTTTACTACATATGAACACTTTTCAAATTCTCCCGTGCAACTCGGCTGCTAGTCCTCCTTTCATGCAGAATCTTAAGGTCCTATCTCATGTCCAAGGCACCAAAGCCAGCTAAAAGGTCAATATTCATTACCTAAAACTTGAATTCTACTACTTCTTACTGGCTATTACATCAACTTAGAAGCTTGATCTGTGTTCTACTATGGTGTTTTTAGTGTCTCCGCATACCGCAGCACGCGACATAGCTTTGCAGACGATAAATACAACCGTTTCAGAGAGGAGAGCGGCCAATGTGACGATCTGGCTTTAAGTCGATTCGATAACAAATGACGAAAACGGACGGATTTCTCAGGTTTTTACTACATATGAACACTTTTCAAATTCTCCCGTGCAACTCGGCTGCTAGTCCTCCTTTCATGCAGAATCTTAAGGTCCTATCTCATGTCCAAGGCACCAAAGCCAGCTAAAAGGTCAATATTCATTACCTAAAACTTGAATTCTACTACTTCTTACTGGCTATTACATCATCTTAGGAGCTTCATCTGTGTTCTACTATGGTTCATTTAGTGTCTCCGAATACCGTAGTACGCGACATAGCTTTGCAGACGATAAGTACAAGCGTTTCAGAGAGAAGAGCGGCCAATGTGACGATCTGGCTTTAAGTCGATTCGGTAACAAATGACGAAAAGGGACGGATTTCTCAGGTTTTTACTGCATATGAACACTTTTCACATTCTCCCGTGCAACTGGGCTGCTAGTCCTCCTTTTATGCAGAATCTTAAGGTCCTAGCTCATGTCCAAGGTACCGAAGCCAGCTAAAAAGTCAATAATCGATACCTAAATCTTGAATTGGACTACTTCTTACTGGCTATTGCATCAACTTAGTAGCTTCATCTGTGTTATACTATGGTGATTTTTGTGTCTCCGCATACTGCAGCACGCGACATAGCTTTGCAGACGATAAGTACAAGCGTTTCAGAGAGAAGAGCGGCCAATGTGACGATCTGGCTTTATGTCGATTCGATAACAAATGACGAAAACGGACGAATTTCTCCGGTTTTTACTACATATAAACACTTTTCACATTCTCCCGTGCAACTCGGCTGCTAGTCCTCCTTTCATGCAGAATCTTATGGTCCTAGCTCATGTCCAAGGCACCAAAGCCAGCTAAAAGGTCAATAATCGATACCTAAAACTTGAATTGTTCTACTTCTTACTGGCTATTGCATCAACTTAGAAGCTTCATCTGTGTTCTACTATGGTGACTTTAGTGTCTCTGCATACCGCAGCACTCGACATAGCTTTGCAGACGATAAGTACAACCGTTTCAGAGAGAAGAGCGGCCAATGTGACGATCTGGCTTTAAGTCGATTCGATAACAAATGACGAAAACGGACGAATTTCTCAGGTTTTTACTACATATGAACACTTTTCACATTCTCCCGTGCAACTCGGCTGCTAGTCCTCCTTTCATGCAGAATGTCAAGGTCCTAGCTCATGTCCAAGGCACCAAAGCCAGTTAAAAAGTCAATAATCGATATCTAAAACTTGAATTGTACTACTTCTTACTGGCTATTACATCAACTTAGAAGCTTCTTCTGTGTTCTACTATGGTGCTTTTAGTGTCTCCGCATACCGCAGCACGCGACAAATCTTTGCAGACGATAAGTACAACCTTTTCAGAGAGAAGAGCGGCCAATGTGACGATCTTGCTTTAAGTCGATTCGATAACAAATGACGAAAACGGACGGATTTCTCAGGTTTTTACTACATATGAACACTTTTCACATTCTCCCGTGCAACTGGGCTGCTAGTCCTCCATTTATGCAGAATCTTAAGGTCATGGCTCATGTCCAAGGCACGAAAGCCAGCTAAAAAGTCAATAATCGATACCTAAATCTTGAATAGGACTACTTATTACTGTCTATTACATCAACTTAGAAGCTTCATCTGTGTTCTACTATGGTGCTTTTCCTGTTTCCGCCTACGGCAACACGCGACATAGCTTTGCAGACGATAAGCACAACCGTTTCAGAGAGAAGAGCGGCTAATGTAACGATCTGGCTTTATGTCATTCGATAACAAATGACGAAAAAGGACGGATTTCTCAGGTTTTTACTACATATGAACACTTTTCACATTCTTCAGTGCAACTCGGCTGCTAGTCCTCCTTTCATGCAGAATCTTAAGGTCCTAGCTCATGTCCAAGGCACCAAAGCCAGCAAAAAGGTCCATATTCAATACCTAAAACTTGAATTGTACTACTTCTTACTGGCTATTACATCAACTTAGAAGCTTCATCTGTGTTCTACTATGATGATTTTAGTGTCTCCGCATACCGCAGCACGCGACATAGCTTTGCAGACGATAAGTACAACCGTTTCAGAGAGAAGAGCGGCCAATGTGGCGATCTGGCTTGAAGTCGATTCGATAACAAATGACGAAAACGGACGGATTTCTCAGGTTTTTACTACATATGAACACTTTTCACATTCGTCCGTGCAACTCGGCTGCTAGTCCTCCTTTCATGCAGAATCTTAAGGTCCTAGCTCATGTCCAAGGCACCAAAGCCAGCTAAAAAGTCAATAACCGATACCTAAAACTTGAAATATACTACTTCTTACTGGCTATTACGTCATCTTAGGAGCTTCATCTGTGTTCTACTGTGGTGCTTTTAGTGTCTCCGAATACAGCAGTACGCGACATAGATTTGCAGACGATAAGTACAACCGTTTCAGAGAGCAGAGCGGCCAATGTGACGAACTGGCTTTAAGTCGATTCGATAACAAATGACGAAGACAGACGGATTTCTCAGGTTTTTACTACATATGAACACTTTTCACATTCTCCCGTGCAACGCGGCTGCTAGTCCTCCATTCATGCAGAATCTTAAGGTCCTAGCTCATGTCCAAGGCACCAAAGCCAGCAAAAAGGTCAATATTCAATACCTAAAACTTGAATTGTACTACTTCTTACTGGCTATTACATCAACTTAGAAGCTTCATCTGTGTTCTACTATGGTGCTTTTAGTGTCTCCGCATACCGCAGCACGCGACATAGCTTTGTAGACGATAAGTACAACCGTTTCAGATAGAAGAGCGGCCAATGTGACGATCTGGCTTTAAGTCGATTCGATAACAAATGACGAAAACGGACGGATTTCTCAGGTTTTTATTACATATGAACACTTTTCACATTCTCCCGTGCAACTCGGCTGCTAGTCCTCCTTTCATGCAGAATGTTAAGGTCCTAGCTCATGTCCAATGCACCAAAGCCAGCTAAAAAGTCAATACTCCATACCTAAAACTTTAACTGTACTACTTGTTACTGGCTATTACATCAACTTTGAAGCTTCATATGTGTTCTACTATGGTGCTTTTAGTGTCTCCGCATACCGCAGCACGAGACATAGCTTTGCAGACGATAAGTACAACCGTTTCAGAGAGAAGAGCGGCCAATGTGACGATCTGGCTTTAAGTCGATTCGATAACAAATGACGAAAACGGACGGATTTCTCAGGTTTTTACTACATATGAGCACTTTTCACATTCTCCCGTGCAACTGGGCTGCTAGTCCTCCTTTTATGCAGAATCTTAAGGTCCTAGCTCATGTCCAAGGCACCAAAGCCAGCTAAAAGGTCAATATTCAATACCTAAAACTTGAACTGTACTACTTCTTACTGGCTATTACATCAACTTAGAAGCTTGGTCTGTGTTCTACTATGGTGCTTTTAGTGTCTCCGCATACCGCAGCACGCGACATAGCTTTGAAGACGATAAATACAACCGTTTCAGAGAGAAGAGCGGCCAATGTGACGATCTGGCTTTAAGTCGATTCGATAACAAATGACGAAAACGGACGGATTTGTCAGGTTTTTACTACATATGAACACTTTTCACATTCTCCCGTGCAACTCGGCTGCTAGTCCTCCTTTCATGCAGAATCTTAAGGTCCTAGCTCATGTCCAAGGCACCAAAGCCAGCTAAAAGGTCAATATTCATTACCTAAAACTTGAATTCTACTACTTCTTACTGGCTATTACATCATCTTAGGAGCTTCATCTGTGTTCTACTATATTGCATTTAGTGTCTCCGAATACCGTAGTACGCGACATAGCTTTGCAGACGATAAGTACAAGCGTTTCAGAGAGAAGGGCGGCCAATGTGACGATCTGGCTTTAAGTCGATTCGATAACAAATGACGAAAACGGACGGATTTCTCAGGTTTTTACTACATATGAACACTTTTCACATTCTCCCGTGCAACTCGGCTGCTACTCCTCCTTTCATGCAGAATGTTAAGGTCCTAGCTCATGTACAAGGCACCAAAGCCAGCTAAGAAGTCAATAATCGATACCTAAAACTTGAATTGTACTACTTCTTACTGGCTATTACATCAACTTAGAAGCTTCATCTGTGTTCTACTATGGTGCTTTTAGTGTCTCCGCATAGCGCAGCACGCGACATAGCTTTGCAGACGATAAATACAACCGTTTCAGAGAGAAGAGCGGCCAATGTGACGATCTGGCTTTAAGTCGATTCGATAACAAATGACGAAAACGGACGGATTTCTCAGGTTTTTATTACATATGAACACTTTTCACATTCTCCCGTGCAACTCGGCTGCTAGTCCTCCTTTCATGCAGAATCTTAAGGTCCTTGCTCATGTCCAAGGCACCAAAGCCAGCTAAAAGGTCAATATTCAATACCTAAATCTTGAATTGGACTACTTCTTACTGGTTATTGCATCAACTTAGTAGCTTCATCTGTGTTCTACTATGGTGATTTTAGTGTCTCCGCATACCGCAGCACGCGACATAGCTTTTCAGACGATAAGTACAAGCGTTTCAGAGAGAAGAGCGGCCAATGTGACGATCTGGCTTTAAGTCGATTCGATAACAAATGACGAAAACGGACGAATTTCTCAGGTTTTTACTACATATGAACACTTTTCACATTCTCCCGTGCAACTCGGCTGCTAGTCCTCCTTTCATGCAGAATGTTAAGGTTCTAGCTCATGTCCAAAGCACAAAAGCCAGCTAAAAAGTCAATAATCGATACCTAAAACTTGAATTGTACTACTTCTTACTGGCTATTACATCAACTTAGAAGCTTCATCTGTGTTCTACTATGGTGCTTTTAGTGTCTCCGCATACCGCAGCACGCGACATAGCTTTGTAGACGATAAGTACAACCGTTTCAGATAGAAGAGCGGCCAATGTGACGATCTGGCTTTAAGTCGATTCGATAACAAATGACGAAAACGGACGGATTTCTCAGGTTTTTATTACATATGAACACTTTTCACATTCTCCCGTGCAACTCGGCTGCTAGTCCTCCTTTCATGCAGAATGTTAAGGTCCTAGCTCATGTCCAATGCACCAAAGCCAGCTAAAAAGTCAATAATCCATACCTAAAACTTGAACTTTACTACTTGTTACTGGCTATTACATCAACTTTGAAGCTTCATATGTGTTCTACTATGGTGCTTTTAGTGTCTCCGCATACCGCAGCACGAGACATAGCTTTGCAGACGATAAGTACAACCGTTTCAGAGAGAAGAGCGGCCAATGTGACGATCAGGCTTTAAGTCGATTCGATAACAAATGACGAAAACGGACGGATTTCTCAGGTTTTTACTACATATGAGCACTTTTCACATTCTCCCGTGCAACTGGGCTGCTAGTCCTCCTTTTATGCAGAATCTTAAGGACCTAGCTCATGTCCAAGGCACCAAAGCCAGCTAAAAAGTCAATAATCGATACCTAAAACTTGAATTGGCCTACTTCTTTCTGGCTATTACATCAACTTAGAAGCTTCATCTGTGTTCTACTACGGTGCTTTTAGTTTCTCCGCATACCGCAGCACGCGACACAGCTTTGCAGACGATAAGTACAACCGTTTCAGAGAGAAGAGCGGCCAATGTGACGATCTGGCTTTAAGTCAATTCGATAACAAATGACGAAAACGGACTGATTTCTCAGGTTTTTACTACATATGAACACTTTTCACATTCTGCCGTCCAACTCGGCTGCTAGTCTTCCTTTCATGCAGAATCTTAAGGTCCTAGCACATGTCCAAGGCACCAAAGCCAGCTAAAAGTTCAATATTCAATACCTAAAACTTGAACTGTACTACTTCTTACTGGCTATTACATCAACTTAGAAGCTTGATCTGTGTTCTACTATGGTGTTTTTAGTGTCTCCGCATACCGCAGCACGCGACATAGCTTTGCAGACGATAAATACAACCGTTTCAGAGAGAAGAGCGGCCAATGTGACGATCTGGCTTTAAGTCGATTCGATAACAAATGACGAAAACGGACGGATTTCTCAGGTTTTTACTACATATGAACACTTTTCAAATTCTCCCGTGCAACTCGGCTGCTAGTCCTCCTTTCATGCAGAATCTTAAGGTCCTATCTCATGTCCAAGGCACCAAAGCCAGCTAAAAGGTCAATATTCATTACCTAAAACTTGAATTCTACTACTTCTTACTGGCTATTACATCAACTTAGAAGCTTGATCTGTGTTCTACTATGGTGTTTTTAGTGTCTCCGCATACCGCAGCACGCGACATAGCTTTGCAGACGATAAATACAACCGTTTCAGAGAGAAGAGCGGCCAATGTGACGATCTGGCTTTAAGTCGATTCGATAACAAATGACGAAAACGGACGGATTTCTCAGGTTTTTACTACATATGAACACTTTTCAAATTCTCCCGTGCAACTCGGCTGCTAGTCCTCCTTTCATGCAGAATCTTAAGGTCCTATCTCATGTCCAAGGCACCAAAGCCAGCTAAAAGGTCAATATTCATTACCTAAAACTTGAATTCTACTACTTCTTACTGGCTATTACATCATCTTAGGAGCTTCATCTGTGTTCTACTATGGTTCATTTAGTGTCTCCGAATACCGTAGTACGCGACATAGCTTTGCAGACGATAAGTACAAGCGTTTCAGAGAGAAGAGCGGCCAATGTGACGATCTGGCTTTAAGTCGATTCGGTAACAAATGACGAAAACGGACGGATTTCTCAGGTTTTTACTGCATATGAACACTTTTCACATTCTCCCGTGCAACTGGGCTGCTAGTCCTCCTTTTATGCAGAATCTTAAGGTCCTAGCTCATGTCCAAGGTACCGAAGCCAGCTAAAAAGTCAATAATCGATACCTAAATCTTGAATTGGACTACTTCTTACTGGCTATTGCATCAACTTAGTAGCTTCATCTGTGTTATACTATGGTGATTTTTGTGTCTCCGCATACTGCAGCACGCGACATAGCTTTGCAGACGATAAGTACAAGCGTTTCAGAGAGAAGAGCGGCCAATGTGACGATCTGGCTTTATGTCGATTCGATAACAAATGACGAAAACGGACGAATTTCTCCGGTTTTTACTACATATAAACACTTTTCACATTCTCCCGTGCAACTCGGCTGCTAGTCCTCCTTTCTAGCAGAATCTTATGGTCCTAGCTCATGTCCAAGGCACCAAAGCCAGCTAAAAGGTCAATAATCGATACCTAAAACTTGAATTGTTCTACTTCTTACTGGCTATTGCATCAACTTAGTAGCTTCATCTGTGTTATACTATGGTGATTTTTGTGTCTCCGCATACTGCAGCACGCGACATAGCTTTGCAGACGATAAGTACAAGCGTTTCAGAGAGAAGAGCGGCCAATGTGACGATCTGGCTTTATGTCGATTCGATAACAAATGACGAAAACGGACGGATTACTCAGGTTTTTACTACATATGAACACTTTTCACATTCTCCCGCGCAACTCGGCTGCTAGTCCTCCTTTCATGCAGAATCTTAAAGCCCTAGCTCATGTCCAAGGCACCAAAGCCAGCTAAAAAGTCAATAATCGATTCCTAAAACTTGAACTGTACTACTTCTTACTGGCTATTACATCAACTTAGAAGCTTCTTCTGTGTTCTACTATGGTGCTTTTAGTGTCTCCGCATACCGCAGCACGCGACAAATCTTTGCAGACGATAAGTACAACCTTTTCAGAGAGAAGAGCGGCCAATGTGACGATCTTGCTTTAAGTCGATTCGATAACAAATGACGAAAACGGACGGATTTCTCAGGTTTTTACTACATATGAACACTTTTCACATTCTCCCGTGCAACTGGGCTGCTAGTCCTCCATTTATGCAGAATCTTAAGGTCATGGCTCATGTCCAAGGCACGAAAGCCAGCTAAAAAGTCAATAATCGATACCTAAATCTTGAATAGGACTACTTATTACTGTCTATTACATCAACTTAGAAGCTTCATCTGTGTTCTACTATGGTGCTTTTCCTGTTTCCGCCTACGGCAACACGCGACATAGCTTTGCAGACGATAAGCACAACCGTTTCAGAGAGAAGAGCGGCTAATGTAACGATCTGGCTTTATGTCATTCGATAACAAATGACGAAAAAGGACGGATTTCTCAGGTTTTTACTACATATGAACACTTTTCACATTCTTCAGTGCAACTCGGCTGCTAGTCCTCCTTTCATGCAGAATCTTAAGGTCCTAGCTCATGTCCAAGGCACCAAAGCCAGCTAAAAGGTCCATATTCAATACCTAAAACTTGAATTGTACTACTTCTTACTGGCTATTACATCAACTTAGAAGCTTCATCTGTGTTCTACTATGATGATTTTAGTGTCTCCGCATACCGCAGCACTCGACATAGCTTTGCAGACGATAAGTACAACCGTTTCAGAGAGAAGAGCGGCCAATGTGACGATCTGGCTTGAAGTCGATTCGATAACAAATGACGAAAACGGACGGATTTCTCAGGTTTTTACTACATATGAACACTTTTCACATTCTTCCGTGCAACTCGGCTGCTAGTCCTCCTTTCATGCAGAATCTTAAGGTCCTAGCTCATGTCCAAGGCACCAAAGCCAGCTAAAAAGTCAATAACCGATACCTAAAACTTGAAATATACTACTTCTTACTGGCTATTACGTCATCTTAGGAGCTTCATCTGTGTTCTACTGTGGTGCTTTTAGTGTCTCCGAATACAGCAGTACGCGACATAGATTTGCAGACGATAAGTACAACCGTTTCAGAGAGCAGAGCGGCCAATGTGACGAACTGGCTTTAAGTCGATTCGATAACAAATGACGAAGACAGACGGATTTCTCAGGTTTTTACTACATATGAACACTTTTCACATTCTCCCGTGCAACGCGGCTGCTAGTCCTCCATTCATGCAGAATCTTAAGGTCCTAGCTCATGTCCAAGGCACCAAAGCCAGCAAAAAGGTCAATATTCAATACCTAAAACTTGAATTGTACTACTTCTTACTGGCTATTACATCAACTTAGAACCTTGATCTGTGTTCTACTATGGTGCTTTTAGTGTCTCAGCATACGGCAGTACGCGTCATAGCTTTGCAGACGATAAGTACAACCGTTTCAGAGAGAAGAGCGGCCAATGTGACGATCTGACTTTAAGTCGATTCAATAACAAATGACGAAAACGGACGGATGTCTCAGGTTTTTACTACATGTGAACACTTTTCACATTCTCCCGTGCAACTGGGCAGCTAGTCCTCCTTTTATGCAGAATCTTAAAGTCCTAGCTCATGTCCAAGGCAAAAGCCAGCTAAAAAGTCAATAATCGACTCCTAAAACTTGAATTGTACTACATCTTACTGGCTATTACATCAACTTAGATGCTTCATCTGTGTTCTACTATGGTGATTTTAGTGTCTCCGCATACCGCAGCACGCAACATAGCTTTGCAGACGAGAAGTACAACCGTTTCAGAACGAAGAGCGGCCAATGTGACGATCTGGCTTTAAGTCGATTCGATAACAAATGACGAAAACGGACCGATTTCTCAGGTTTTTACTACATATGAACACTTTTCACATTCTCCCGTGCAAATCGGCTGCTAGTCCTCGTTTCATAAAGAATGTTAAGGTCCTAGCTCATGACCAAGGCACCAAAGCCAGCTAAAAGGTCAATAATCGATTCCTAAAACTTGAATTGTACTACTTCTTACTGGCTATTACATCAACTTAGATGCTTCATCTGTGTTCTACTATGGTTCTTTTAGCGTCTCAGCATACCGCAGTACGCGACATAGATTTCCAGACGATAAGTACAACCGTTTCAGAGAGAAGAGCGGCCAATGTGACGATCTGGCTTTAAGCCGATTCAATAACAAATGACGAAAACGGACGGATATCTCAGGTTTTTACTACATGTGAACACTTTTCACATTCTCCCGTGAGACTAGGCTGCTAGTCCTCCTTTTATGCAGAATCTTTAAGTCATAGCTCATGTCCAAGGCACCAAAGCCAGCTAAAAAGTCAATAATCGATATCTAAAACTTGAAATGGACTACTTCTTACTGGCTATTACATCAACTTAGAAGCTTCATCTGTGTTCTACTACGGTGCTTTTAGTGTCTCCACATACCGCAGCACGCGACATAGCTTTGCAGACGATAAGTACAACCGTTTCAGAGAGAAGAGTAGCCAATGTGACGATTTGGCTTTAAGTCGATTCGATAACAAATGACGAAAACGGACGGATTTCTCAGGTTTTTACTACATATGAAAACTTTTCACTGTCTCCCGTGCAACTCGGCTGCTAGTCCTTCTTTCATGCAGAATGTCAAGGTCCTAGCTCATGTCCAAGGCACCAAAGCCAGCTAAAATGTCAATAATCGATACCTAAAACTTGAATTGTACTACTTCTTACTGGCTATTACATCAACTTAGAAGCTTCATCTGTGTTCCACTATGGTGCTTTTAGTGTCTCAGCATACCGCAGCACGCGACATAGCTTTGCAGACGATAAGTACAACCGTTTCATAGAGAAGAGCGGCCAATGTGACGATCTGGCTTTAAGTCGATTCTATAACAAATGACGAAAACGGACGGATTTCTCAGGTTTTTACTACATATGAACACATTTTACATTCTCTCGTGCAACTCGGCTGCTAGTCCTCCTTTCATGCAGAATCTTAAGGTCCTAGCTCATGTCCAAGGTACCGAAGCCAGCTAAAAAGTCAATAATCGATACCTAAAACTTGAATTGTTCTACTTCTTACTGGCTATTGCATCATCTTAGAAGCTTCATCTGTGTTCTGCTATGGTGATTTTAGTGTCTCCGCATACCGCAGCACGCGACATAGCTTTGCAGACGATAAGTACAACCGTTTCAGAGAGAAGAGCGGCCAATGTGACGATCTGGCTTTAAGTCGATTCGATAACAAATGACGAAAACGGATTTCTCAGGTTTTTACTACATATGAACACTTTTCACATTCTCCCGTGCAACTGGGCTGCTAGTCCTTCTTTTATGCAGAATCTTAAAGTCCTGGCTCATGTCCAAGGCACGAAAGCCAGCTAAAAAGTCAATAATCGATACCTAAATCTTGAATTGGACTACTTATTACTGGCTATTACATCAACTTAGAAGCTTCATCTGTGTTCTACTATGGTGCTTTTCCTGTTTCCGCCTACGGCAACGCGCGACATAGCTTTGCAGACGGTAAGCACAACCGTTTCAGAGAGAAGAGCGGCCAATGTGACGATCTGGCTTTATGTCGATTCGATAACAAATGACGAAAACGGACGGATTTCTCAGGTTTTTACTGCATATGAACACTTTTCACATTCTCCCGTGCAACTGGGCTGCTAGTCCTCCTTTTATGCAGAATCTTAAGGTCCTAGCTCATGTCCAAGGTACCGAAGCCAGCTAAAAAGTCAATAATCGATATCTAAAACTTGAATTGGACTACTTCTTACTGGCTATTACATCAACTTAGAAGCTTCATCTGTGTTCTACTACGGTGCTTTTAGTGTCTCCACATACCGCAGCACGCGACATAGCTTTGCAGACGATAAGTACAACCGTTTCAGAGAGAAGAGTAGCCAATGTGACGATTTGGCTTTAAGTCGATTCGATAACAAATGACGAAAACGGACGGATTTCTCAGGTTTTTACTACATATGAAAACTTTTCACAGTCTCCCGTGCAACTCGCCTGCTAGTCCTTCTTTCATGCAGAATGTCAAGGTCCTAGCTCATGTCCAAGGCACCAAAGCCAGCTAAAATGTCAATAATCGATACCTAAAACTTGAATTGTACTACTTCTTACTGGCTATTACATCAACTTAGAAGCTTCATCTGTGTTCCACTATGGTGCTTTTAGTGTCTCAGCATACCGCAGCACGCGACATAGCTTTGCAGACGATAAGTACAACCGTATCAGAGAGAAGAGCGGCCAATGTGACGATCTGGCTTTAAGTCGATTCGATAACAAATGACGAAAACGGACGGATTTCTCAGGTTTTTACTACATATGAACACTTTTTACATTCTCTCGTGCAACTCGGCTGCTAGTCCTCCTTTCATGCAGAATCTTAAGGTCCTAGCTCATGTCCAAGGTACCGAAGCCAGCTAAAAAGTCAATAATCGATACCTAAAACTTGAATTGTTCTACTTCTTACTGGCTATTGCATCATCTTAGAAGCTTCATCTGTGTTCTACTATGGTGATTTTAGTGTCTCCGCATACCGCAGCACGCGACATAGCTTTGCAGACGATAAGTACAATCGTTTCAGAGAGAAGAGGGGCCAATGTGACGATCTGGCTTTAAGTCGATTCGATAACAAATGACGAAAACGGATTTCTCAGGTTTTTACTACATATGAACACTTTTCACATTCTCCCGTGCAACTGGGCTGCTAGTCCTCCTTTTATGCAGAATCTTAAAGTCCTGGCTCATGTCCAAGGCACGAAAGCCAGCTAAAAAGTCAATAATCGATACCTAAATCTTGAATTGTACTACTTATTACTGGCTATTACATCAACTTAGAAGCTTCATCTGTGTTCTACTATGGTGCTTTTGCTGTTTCCGCCTACGGCAACGCGCGACATGGCTTTGCAGACGGTAAGCACAACCGTTTCAGAGAGAAGAGCGGCTAACGTGACGATCTGGCTTTATGTCGATTCGATAAAAAATGACGAAAAAGGACGGATTTCTCAGGTTTTTACTACATATGAACACTTTTCACATTCTCCCGTGCAACTCGGCTGCTAGTCCTCCTTTCATGCAGAATCTTAAGGTCCTAGCTCATGTCCAAGGCACCAAAGCCAGCTAAAAAGTCAATAACCGATACCTAAAACTTGAAATGTACTACTTCTTACTGGCTATTACGTCATCTTAGGAGCTTCATCTGTGTTCTACTGTGGTGCTTTTAGTGTCTCCGAATACAGCAGTACGCGAAATAGCTTTGCAGACGATAAGTACAACCGTTTCAGAGAGCAGAGCGGCCAATGTGACGAACTGGCTTTAAGTCGATTCGATAACAAATGACGAAGACAGACGGATTTCTCAGGTTTTTACTACATATGAACACTTTTCACATTCTCCCGTGCAACGCGGCTGCTAGTCCTCCATTCATGCAGAATCTTAAGGTCCTAGCTCATGTCCAAGTCACCAAAGCCAGCTAAAAGGTCAATAGTCAATACCTAAAACTTGAATTGTACTACTTCTTACTGGCTATTACATCAACTTAGAAGCTTGATCTGTGTTCTACTATGGTGCTTTTAGTGTCTCAGCATACCGCAGTACGCGACATAGCTTTGCAGACGATAAGTACAACCATTTCAGAGAGAAGAGCGGCCAATGTGACGATTTGACTTTAAGTCGATTCAATAACAAATGACGAAAACGGACGGATGTCTCAGGTTTTTACTACATGTGAACACTTTTCACATTCTCCCGTGAGACTAGGCTGCTAGTCCTCCTTTTATGCAGAATCTTTAAGTCATAGCACATGTCCAAGGCACCAAAGCCAGCTAAAAAGTCAATAATCGATATCTAAAACTTGAATTGGACTACTTCTTACTGGCTATTACATCACCTTAGAAGCTTCATCTGTGTTCTACTACGGTGCTTTTAGTGTCTCCACATACCGCAGCACGCGACATAGCTTTGCAGACGATAAGTACAACCGTTTCAGAGAGAAGAGTAGCCAATGTGACGATTTGGCTTTAAGTCGATTCGATAACAAATGGCGAAAACGGACGGATTTCTCAGGTTTTTACTACATATGAACACTTTTCACATTCTCCCGTGCAACTCGGCTGCGAGTCTTCCTTTCATGCAGAATCTTAAGGTCCTAGCTCATGTCCAAGACACCAAAGCCAGCTAAAAGGTCCATATTCAATACCTAAAACTTGAATTGTACTACTTCTTACTGGCTATTACATCAACTTAGAAGCTTGATCTGTGTTCTACTATGGTGCTTTTAGTGTCTCAGCATACCGCAGCACGCGACATAGCTTTGCAGACGATAAGTACAACCGTTTCAGGGAGAAGAGCGGCCAATGTGACGATCTGGCTTTATGTCGATTCGATAACAAATGACGAAACCGGACGGAATTCTAAGGTTTTTACTACATATGAACACTTTTCACATTCTCCCGTGCAAATCGGCTGCTAGTCCTCCTTTCATGCAGAATCTTGAGGTCCTAGCTCATGTCCAAGGCACCAAAGCCAGCTAAAAAGTCAATAATCGATACCTAAAACATGAATTGTTCTACTTCTTACTGGCTATTGCATCAACTTAGAAGCTTCATCTGTGTTCTACTATGGTGATTTTAGTGTCACGGCATACCGCAGCACGCGACATAGCTTTGCAGACGATAAGTACAACCGTTTCAGAGAGAAGAGCGGCCAATGTGACGATCTGGCTTTAAGTCGATTCGATAACAAATGACGAAAACGGACAGATTTCTCAGGTTTTTACTACATATGAACACTTTTCACATTCTCCCGTGCAACTGGGCTGCTAGTCCTCCTTTTATGCAGAATCTTAAAGTTCTAGCTCATATCCAAGGCACCAAACCCAGCTAAAAAGTCAATAATCGATACCTAAATCTTGAATTGGACTACATCTTACTGGCTATTACATCAACGTAGAAGCTTCATCTGTGTTCTACTATGGTGCTTTTACTGTTTCCGCCTACGGCAACACGCGACATAGCTTTGCAGACGATAAGTACAACCGTTTCAGAGAGAAGAGCGGCCAATGTGATGATCTGGCTTTAAGTCGATTCGATAACAAATGACGAAAACGGACGGATTTCTCAGGTTTTTACTACATATGAACACTTTTCACATTCTCCCGTGCAACTCGGCTGCTAGTCCTCCTTTCATGCAGAATTTTAAGGTCCTAGCTCATGTCCAAGGCACCAAAGCCAGCTAAAAAGTCAATAACCGATACCTAAAACTTGAATTGTACTACTTCTTACTGGCTATTACATCATCTTAGGAGCTTCATCTGTGTTCTACTATGGTGCTTTTAGTGTCTGCGAATACCGCAGTACGCGACATAGCTTTGCAGACGATAAGTACAACCGTTTCAGAGAGCAGAGCGGCCAATGTGACGATCTGGCTTTAAGTCGATTCGATAACAAATGACGAAAACGGATTTCTCAGGTTTTTACTACATATGAACACTTTTCACACTCTCCCGTGCAAGTGGGCTGCTAGTCCTCCTTTTATGCAGAATCTTAAAGTCCTGGCTCATGTCCAAGGCACGAAAGCCAGCTAAAAAGTCAATAATCGATACCTAAATTTTGAATTGGACTACTTATTACTGGCTATTACATCAACTTAGAAGCTTCATCTGTGTTCTACTATGGTGCTTTTAGTGTCTCAGCATACCGCAGCACGCGACATAGCTTTGCAGACGATAAGTACAACCGTTTCAGAGAGAAGAGCGGCCAATGTGACGATCTGGCTTTAAGTCGATTCGATAACAAATGACGAAAACGGACGGATTTCTCAGGTTTTTAGTACATATGAACACTTTTCACATTCTCCCGTGCAACTGGGCTGCTAGTCCTCCTTTTATGCAGAATCTTAAAGTCCTAGCTCATGTCCAAGGCAAAAGCCAGATAAAAAGTCAATAATCGATTCCTAAAACTTGAATTGTACTACTTCTTACTGGCTATTACATCAACTTAGAAGCTTCATCTGTGTTCTACTATGGTGCTTTTAGTTTCTCCGCATATCGCAGCACGCCACATAGTTTTGCAGTCGATAAGCACAACCGTTTCAGAGAGAAGAGCGGCCAATGTGACGATGTGGCTTTAAGTCGATTCGATAACAAATGACGAAAACGGACGGATTTCTCAGGTTTTTACTACATATGAACACTTTTCACATTCTCCCGTGCAACTCGGCTGATAGTCCTCCTTTCATGCAGAATCTTAAGGTCCTTGCTCATGTCCAAGGCACGAGAGCCAGGTAATAAGTCAATAATCGATTCCTAAAACTTGAATTCTACTACTTCTTACTGGCTATTACATCAACTTAGAAGCTTCATCTGTGTTCTACTATGGTGCTTTTAGTGTCTCCACATACCGCAGCACGCGACATAGCTTTGCAGACGATAAGTACAACCGTTTCAGAGAGAAGAGTAGCCAATGTGACGATTTGGCTTTAAGTCGATTCTATAACAAATGACGAAAACGGACGGATTTCTAAGGATTTTACTACATATGAAAACTTTTCACAGTCTCCCGTGCAACTCGGCTTCTAGTCCTTCTTTCATTCAGAATGTCAAGGTCCTAGCTCATGTCCAAGGCACCAAAGCCAGCTAAAAAGTCAATAATCGATACCTAAAACTTGAATTAGACTACTTCTTACTGGCTATTACATCAACTTAGAAGCTTCATCTGTGTTCTACTATGGTGCTTTTAGTGTCTCAGCATACCGCAGCAAGCGACATAGCTTTGCAGACGATAAGTACAACCGTTTCAGAGAGAAGAGCGGCCAATGTGACGATCTGGCTTTAAGTCGATTCGATAACAAATGACGAAAACGGACGGATTTCTCAGGTTTTTACTACATATGAACAATTTTCACATTCTCCCGTGCAACTCGGCTGCTAGTCCTCCTTTCATGCAGAATGTCAAGGTCTTATCTCATGTCCAAGGCACCAAAGCCAGTTAAAAAGTCAATAATCGATACGTAAATCTTGAATTGGACTACATCTTACCAGCTATTACGTCAACTTAGAAGCTTCATCTGTGTTCTACTATGGTTCTTTTCCTGTTTACGCCTACGGCAACACGCGACATAGCTTTGCAGATGATAAGCACAACCGTTTCAGAGAGAAGAGTTGCCAATTTGACGATCTGGCTTTAAGTCGATTCGATAACGAATGACGAAAAAGGACGGATTTCTCAGGTTATTACTACATATGAACACTTTTCACATTCTCCCGTGCAACTCGGCTTCTAGTCCTCCTTTCATGCAGAATCTTAAGGTCCTAGCTCATGTCCAAGACACCAAAGCCAGCTAAAAGTTCCATATTCATTACCTATAACTTGAATTGTACTACTTCTTACTGGCTATTACATCAACTTAGAAGCTTGATCTGTGTTCTACTATGGTGCTTTTAGTGTCTCCTCACACCGCAGCACGCGACATAGCTTTGCAGACGATAAGTACAACCGTTTCAGAGAGAAGAGCGGCCAATGTGACGATCTGGCTTTATGTCGATTCGATAACAAATGACGAAAACGGACGGATTTCTCAGGTTTTTACTACATATGAACACTTTTCACATTCTCCCGTGCAACTCGGCTGCTAGTCCTCCTTTAATGCAGAATCTTAAGATCCTAGCTCATGTCCAAGGCAACAAAGCCAGCTTAAAAGTCAATAATCGATTCCTAAAACTTGAATTGTACTACTTCTTACTGGCTATTACATCAACTTAGATGCTTCATCTGTGTTCTACTATGGTGATTTTAGTGTCTCCACATACCGCTGCACGCGACATATCTTTGCAGACGATATGTACAACCGTTTCAGAGAGAAGAGCGGCCGATGTGACGATCTGGCTTTAAGTCAATTCGATAACAAATGACGAAAACGGACGGATTTCTCAGGTTTTTACTACATATGAACACTTTTCACATTCTCACGTGCAACTCGGCTGCTAGTCCTCCTCTCATGCAGAATCTTAAGGTCCTAGCTCATGTCCAAGGTACCAAAGCCAGCTAAAAATCAATAATCGATACCTAAAACTTGAATTGTTCTACTTCTTACTGGCTATTGCATCAACTTAGAAGCTTCATCTGTGTTCTACTATGGTGATTTTCCTGTTTCCGCCTACGGCAACACGCGACATAGCTTTGCAGACGATAAGCACTACCGTTTCAGAGAGAAGAGCGGCCAATGTGACGCTCGGGCTTTAAGTCGATTCGATAACAAATGACGAAAACGGACGGATTTCTCAGGTTTTTACTACATATGAACACTTTTCACATTCTTCCGTGCAACTCTGCTGCTAGTCCTCCTTTTATGCAGAATCTTAAAGTCCTAGCTCATGTCCAAGGCACCAAAGCCAGCTAAAAAGTCAATAATCCATACCTAAATCTTGAATTGGACTACTTCTTACTGGCTATTACATCAACTTAGAAGCTTCATCTGTGTTCTACTATGGTGCTTTTCCTGTTTCCGCATACGGCAACACGCGACATAGCTTTGCAGACGATAAGCACAACCGTTTCAGAGAGAAGAGCGGCCGATGTGACGATCTGGCTTTAAGTCGATTCGATAACAAATGACGAGAACGGACAGATATCTCAGGTTTTTACTACATATGAACACTTTTCACATTCTGTCGTGCAACTCGGCTGCTAGTCCTCCATTCATGCAGAATCTTAATGTCCTAGCTCATGTCCAAGGCACCAAAGCCAGCTAAAAAGTCAATAATCAATACCTAAAACTTGAATTGTACTACTTCTTACTGGCTATTACATCAACTTACAAGCTTCATCTGTGTTCTACTACGGTGCTTTTACTTTCTCCGCATACCGCAGCACGCGACATAGTTTTGCAGACGATAAGTACTACCATTTCAGAGAGAAGAGCTGCCAATGTGACGATCTGGCTTTAAGTCGATTCGATAACAAATGACGAAAAAGGACGGATTTCTCAGGTTATTACTACATATGAACACTTTTCACATTCTCCCGTGCAACTCGGCTGCTAGTCCTCCTTTCATGCAGAATCTTAAGGTCCTAGCTCATGTCCAAGGCACCAAAGACAGCTAAAAAGACAATAACCGATACCTAAAACTTGAATTGTACTTCTTCTTACTCGCTATTACATCATCTTAGAAGCTTCATCTGTGTTCTACTATGGTGCTTTTAGTTTCTCCGAATACCGCAGTACGCGACATAGCTTTGCAGACGATAAGTACAACCGTTTCAGAGAGAAGAGCGGCCAATGTGACGATCTGGCTTTAAGTCGATTCGATAACAAATGACGAAAACGGACGGATTTCTCAGGTTTTTACTACATATGAACACTTTTCACATTCTCCCGTTCAACTGGGCTGCTAGTCCTCCTTTTATGCAGAATCTTTAAGTCCTAGCTCATGTCCAAGGCACCAAAGCCAGCTAAAAAGTCAATAATCGATACCTCAATCTTGAATTGGACTACTTCTTACTGGCTATAACATCAACTTAGAAGCTTCGTCTGTGTTCTACTATGGTGCTTTTCCTGTTTCCGCCTACGGCAACACGCGACATAGCTTTGCAGACGATAAGCACAACCGTTTCAGAGAGAAGAGCGGCCAATGTGACGATCTGGCTTTAAGTCGATTCGATAACAAATGACGAAAAAGGACGGATTTCTCAGGTTATTACTACATGTGAACACTTTTCACATTCTCCCGTGCAACTCGGCTGCTAGTCCTCCTTTCATGCAGAATCTTAAGGTCCTAGCTCATGTCCAAGGCACCTAAGCCAGCTAAAAGGTCCATATTCAATACCTAAAACTTCAATTGTACTACTTCTTACTGGCTATTACATCAACTTAGAAGCTTGATCTGTGTTCTACTATGGTGCTTTTAGTGTCTCAGCATGCCGCAGCACGCGACATAGCTTTTCAGACGATAAGTACAACCGTTTCAGAGAGAATAGCGGCCAATGTGACGATCTGTCTTTAGGTCGATTCGATAACAAATGACGAAAACGGACGGATTACTCAGGTTTTTACTACATATGAACACTTTTCACATTCTCCCGCGCAACTCGGCTGCTAGTCCTCCTTTCATGCAGAATCTTAAAGCCCTAGCTCATGTCCAAGGCACCAAAGCCAGCTAAAAAGTCAATAATCGATTCCTAAAACTTGAATTGTACTTCTTCTTACTGGCTATTACATCAACTTAGATGCTTCATCTGTGTTCTACTATGGTGATTTTAGTGTCTCCACATACCGCTGCACGCGACATAGCTTTGCAGACGATATGTACATCCGTTTCAGAGAGAAGAGCGGCCAATGTGACCATCTGGATTTAAGTCGATTCGATAACAAATGACGAAAACGGACGGATTCCTCAGGTTTTTACTACATATCAACACTTTTCACATTCTGACGTGCAACTCGGCTGCTAGTCCTCCTTTCATGCAGAATCTTAAGGTCCTAGCTCATGTGCAAGGTACCGAAGCCAGCTAAAAAGTCAATAATCGATACCTAAAACTTGAATTGTACTACTTCTTACTGGCTATTACATCAACTTAGAAGCTTGATCTGTGTTCTACTATGGTGCTTTTAGTGTCTCCGAATACCGCAGTACGCGACATAGCTTTGCAGACGATAAGTACAACCGTTTCAGAGAGAAGAGCGGCCAATGTGACGATCTGGCTTTAAATCGATTCGATAACAAATGACGAAAACGGACGGATTTCTCAGGTTTGTACTACATATGAACACTTTTCACATTCTCCCGTGCAACTCGGCTGCTAGTCCTCCTTTCATGCAGAATCTTAAGGTCCAAGCTCATGTCCAAGGCACCAAAGCCAGCTAAAAAGTCAATAATCAATACCTAAAACTTGAATTGTACTACTTCTTACTGGCTATTACATCAACTTAGAAGCTTCATCTGTGTTCTACTACGGTGCTTTTAGTTTCTCCGCATACCGCAGCACGCGACATAGTTTTGCAGTCGATAAGTACAACCGTTTCAGAGAGAAGGGCGGCCAATGTGACGATCTGGCTTTAAGTCGATTCGATAACAAATGACGAAAACGGACGGATTTCTAAGGTTTTTACTACATATGAACACTTTTCACATTCTCCCGTGCAACTCGGCTGCTAGTCCTCCTTTCATGAAGAATGTTAAGGTCCTAGCTCATGTCCAAGGCACCAAAGCCAGCTAAAATGTCAATAATCGATACCTTAAACTTGAATTGTACTACTTCTTACTGGGTATTACATCAACTTAGAAGCTTCATCTGTGTTCTACTATGGTGCTTTTAGTGTCTCCACATACCGCAGCACTCGACATAGCTTTGCAGACGATAAGTACAACCGTTTCAGAGAGAAGAGCGGCCAATGTGACGATCTGGCTTTAAGTCGATTCGATAACAAATGACGAAAACGGACGTATTTCTCAGGTTTTTACTACATTTGAACACTTTTCACATTCTCCCGTGCAACTCGGCTGCCAGTCCTCCTTTCATGCAGAATATTAAGGTCCTAGCTCATGTCCAAGGCACCAAAGCCAGCTAAAAATTCAATATTCAGTACCTAAAACTTGAATTGTACTACTTCTTACTGGCTATTACATCAACTTAGAAGCTTGATCTGTGTTCTACTATGGTGCTTTTAGTGTCTCAGCATACCGCAGCACGCGACCTAGCTTTGCAGACGATAAGTACAACCGTTTCAGAGAGAAGAGCGGCCAATGTGACGATCTGGCTTTAAGTCAATTCCATAACAAATGACGAAAACGGACGGATTTCTCAGGTTTTTACTACATATGAACACTTTTCACATTCTCCCGTGCAACTGGGCTGCTAGTCCTCCTTTTATGCAGAATCTTTAAGTCATAGCTCATGTCCAAGGCACCAAAGCCAGCTAAAAAGTCAATAATCGATATCTAAAACTTGAATTGGACTACTTCTTACTGGCTATTACATCAACTTAGAAGCTTGATCTGTGTTCTACTATGGTGCTTTTAGTGTCTCCTCACACCGCAGCACGCGACATAGCTTTGCAGACGATAAGTACAACCGTTTCAGAGAGAAGAGCGGCCAATGTGACGATCTGGCTTTATGTCGATTCGATAACAAATGACGAAAACGGACGGATTTCTCAGGTTTTTACTACATATGAACACTTTTCACATTCTCCCGTGCAACTCGGCTGCTAGTCCTCCTTTCATGCAGAATCTTAAGATCCTAGCTCATGTCCAAGGCAACAAAGCCAGCTTAAAAGTCAATAATCGATTCCTAAAACTTGAATTGTACTACTTCTTACTGGCTATTACATCAACTTAGATGCTTCATCTGTGTTCTACTATGGTGATTTTAGTGTCTCCACATACCGCTGCACGCGACATATCTTTGCAGACGATATGTACAACCGTTTCAGAGAGAAGAGCGGCCGATGTGACGATCTGGCTTTAAGTCAATTCGATAACAAATGACGAAAACGGACGGATTTCTCAGGTTTTTACTACATATGAACACTTTTCACATTCTCACGTGCAACTCGGCTGCTAGTCCTCCTCTCATGCAGAATCTTAAGGTCCTAGCTCATGTCCAAGGTACCAAAGCCAGCTAAAAATCAATAATCGATACCTAAAACTTGAATTGTTCTACTTCTTACTGGCTATTGCATCAACTTAGAAGCTTCATCTGTGTTCTACTATGGTGATTTTCCTGTTTCCGCCTACGGCAACACGCGACATAGCTTTGCAGACGATAAGCACTACCGTTTCAGAGAGAAGAGCGGCCAATGTGACGCTCGGGCTTTAAGTCGATTCGATAACAAATGACGAAAACGGACGGATTTCTCAGGTTTTTACTACATATGAACACTTTTCACATTCTCCCGTGCAACTCTGCTGCTAGTCCTCCTTTTATGCAGAATCTTAAAGTCCTAGCTCATGTCCAAGGCACCAAAGCCAGCTAAAAAGTCAATAATCCATACCTAAATCTTGAATTGGACTACTTCTTACTGGCTATTACATCAACTTAGAAGCTTCATCTGTGTTCTACTATGGTGCTTTTCCTGTTTCCGCATACGGCAACACGCGACATAGCTTTGCAGACGATAAGCACAACCGTTTCAGAGAGAAGAGCGGCCGATGTGACGATCTGGCTTTAAGTCGATTCGATAACAAATGACGAGAACGGACAGATATCTCAGGTTTTTACTACATATGAACACTTATCACCTTCTCCCGTGCAACTCGGCTGCTAGTCCTCCATTCATGCAGAATCTTAATGTCCTAGCTCATGTCCAAGGCACCAAAGCCAGCTAAAAAGTCAATAATCAATACCTAAAACTTAAATTGTACTACTTCTTACTGGCTATTACATCAACTTACAAGCTTCATCTGTGTTCTACTACGGTGCTTTTACTTTCTCCGCATACCGCAGCACGCGACATAGTTTTGCAGACGATAAGTACTACCATTTCAGAGAGAAGAGCTGCCAATGTGACGATCTGGCTTTAAGTCGATTCGATAACAAATGACGAAAAAGGACGGATTTCTCAGGTTTTTACTACATATGAACACTTTTCACATTCTCCCGTTCAACTGGGCTGCTAGTCCTCCTTTTATGCAGAATCTTTAAGTCCTAGCTCATGTCCAAGGCACCAAAGCCAGCTAAAAAGTCAATAATCGATACCTCAATCTTGAATTGGACTACTTCTTACTGGCTATAACATCAACTTAGAAGCTTCGTCTGTGTTCTACTATGGTGCTTTTCCTGTTTCCGCCTACGGCAACACGCGACATAGCTTTGCAGACGATAAGCACAACCGTTTCAGAGAGAAGAGCGGCCAATGTGACGATCTGGCTTTAAGTCGATTCGATAACAAATGACGAAAAAGGACGGATTTCTCAGGTTATTACTACATGTGAACACTTTTCACATTCTCCCGTGCAACTCGGCTGCTAGTCCTCCTTTCATGCAGAATCTTAAGGTCCTAGCTCATGTCCAAGGCACCTAAGCCAGCTAAAAGGTCCATATTCAATACCTAAAACTTCAATTGTACTACTTCTTACTGGCTATTACATCAACTTAGAAGCTTGATCTGTGTTCTACTATGGTGCTTTTAGTGTCTCAGCATGCCGCAGCACGCGACATAGCTTTTCAGACGATAAGTACAACCGTTTCAGAGAGAATAGCGGCCAATGTGACGATCTGTCTTTAGGTCGATTCGATAACAAATGACGAAAACGGACGGATTACTCAGGTTTTTACTACATATGAACACTTTTCACATTCTCCCGCGCAACTCGGCTGCTAGTCCTCCTTTCATGCAGAATCTTAAAGCCCTAGCTCATGTCCAAGGCACCAAAGCCAGCTAAAAAGTCAATAATCGATTCCTAAAACTTGAATTGTACTTCTTCTTACTGGCTATTACATCAACTTAGATGCTTCATCTGTGTTCTACTATGGTGATTTTAGTGTCTCCACATACCGCTGCACGCGACATAGCTTTGCAGACGATATGTACATCCGTTTCAGAGAGAAGAGCGGCCAATGTGACCATCTGGATTTAAGTCGATTCGATAACAAATGACGAAAACGGACGGATTCCTCAGGTTTTTACTACATATCAACACTTTTCACATTCTGACGTGCAACTCGGCTGCTAGTCCTCCTTTCATGCAGAATCTTAAGGTCCTAGCTCATGTGCAAGGTACCGAAGCCAGCTAAAAAGTCAATAATCGATACCTAAAACTTGAATTGTACTACTTCTTACTGGCTATTACATCAACTTAGAAGCTTCATCTGTGTTCTACTATGGTGCTTTTAGTGTCTCCGAATACCGCAGTACGCGACATAGCTTTGCAGACGATAAGTACAACCGTTTCAGAGAGAAGAGCGGCCAATGTGACGATCTGGCTTTAAATCGATTCGATAACAAATGACGAAAACGGACGGATTTCTCAGGTTTGTACTACATATGAACACTTTTCACATTCTCCCGTGCAACTCGGCTGCTAGTCCTCCTTTCATGCAGAATCTTAAGGTCCAAGCTCATGTCCAAGGCACCAAAGCCAGCTAAAAAGTCAATAATCAATACCTAAAACTTGAATTGTACTACTTCTTACTGGCTATTACATCAACTTAGAAGCTTCATCTGTGTTCTACTACGGTGCTTTTAGTTTCTCCGCATACCGCAGCACGCGACATAGTTTTGCAGTCGATAAGTACAACCGTTTCAGAGAGAAGGGCGGCCAATGTGACGATCTGGCTTTAAGTCGATTCGATAACAAATGACGAAAACGGACGGATTTCTAAGGTTTTTACTACATATGAACACTTTTCACATTCTCCCGTGCAACTCGGCTGCTAGTCCTCCTTTCATGAAGAATGTTAAGGTCCTAGCTCATGTCCAAGGCACCAAAGCCAGCTAAAATGTCAATAATCGATACCTTAAACTTGAATTGTACTACTTCTTACTGGGTATTACATCAACTTAGAAGCTTCATCTGTGTTCTACTATGGTGCTTTTAGTGTCTCCACACACCGCAGCACTCGACATAGCTTTGCAGGCGATAAGTACAACCGTTTCAGAGAGAAGAGCGGCCAATGTGACGATCTGGCTTTAAGTCGATTCGATAACAAATGACGAAAACGGACGTATTTCTCAGGTTTTTACTACATTTGAACACTTTTCACATTCTCCCGTGCAACTCGGCTGCCAGTCCTCCTTTCATGCAGAATATTAAGGTCCTAGCTCATGTCCAAGGCACCAAAGCCAGCTAAAAATTCAATATTCAGTACCTAAAACTTGAATTGTACTACTTCTTACTGGCTATTACATCAACTTAGAAGCTTGATCTGTGTTCTACTATGGTGCTTTTAGTGTCTCAGCATACCGCAGCACGCGACCTAGCTTTGCAGACGATAAGTACAACCGTTTCAGAGAGAAGAGCGGCCAATGTGACGATCTGGCTTTAAGTCAATTCGATAACAAATGACGAAAACGGACGGATTTCTCAGGTTTTTACTACATATGAACACTTTTCACATTCTCCCGTGCAACTGGGCTGCTAGTCCTCCTTTTATGCAGAATCTTTAAGTCATAGCTCATGTCCAAGGCACCAAAGCCAGATAAAAAGTCAATAATCGATATCTAAAACTTGAATTGGACTACTTCTTACTGGCTATTACATCAACTTAGAAGCTTCATCTGTGTTCTACTACGGTGCTTTTAGTGTCTCCACATACCGCAGCACTCGACATAGCTTTGCAGACGATAAGTACAACCGTTTCAGAGAGAAGAGCGGCCAATGTGACGATCTGGCTTTAAGTCGATTCGATAACAAATGACGAAAACGGACGTATTTCTCAGGTTTTTACTACATTTGAACACTTTTCACATTCTCCCGTGCAACTCGGCTGCCAGTCCTCCTTTCATGCAGAATATTAAGGTCCTAGCTCATGTCCAAGGCACCAAAGCCAGCTAAAAATTCAATATTCAGTACCTAAAACTTGAATTGTACTACTTCTTACTGGCTATTACATCAACTTAGAAGCTTGATCTGTGTTCTACTATGGTGCTTTTAGTGTCTCAGCATACCGCAGCACGCGACCTAGCTTTGCAGACGATAAGTACAACCGTTTCAGAGAGAAGAGCGGCCAATGTGACGATCTGGCTTTAAGTCAATTCGATAACAAATGACGAAAACGGACGGATTTCTCAGGTTTTTACTACATATGAACACTTTTCACATTCTCCCGTGCAACTGGGCTGCTAGTCCTCCTTTTATGCAGAATCTTTAAGTCATAGCTCATGTCCAAGGCACCAAAGCCAGATAAAAAGTCAATAATCGATATCTAAAACTTGAATTGGACTACTTCTTACTGGCTATTACATCAACTTAGAAGCTTCATCTGTGTTCTACTACGGTGCTTTTAGTGTCTCCACATACCGCAGCACGCGACCTAGCTTTGCAGACGATAAGTACAACCGTTTCAGAGAGAAGAGCGGCCAATGTGACGATCTGGCTTTAAGTCAATTCCATAACAAATGACGAAAACGGACGGATTTCTCAGGTTTTTACTACATATGAACACTTTTCACATTCTCCCGTGCAACTGGGCTGCTAGTCCTCCTTTTATGCAGAATCTTTAAGTCATAGCTCATGTCCAAGGCACCAAAGCCAGCTAAAAAGTCAATAATCGATATCTAAAACTTGAATTGGACTACTTCTTACTGGCTATTACATCAACTTAGAAGCTTGATCTGTGTTCTACTATGGTGCTTTTAGTGTCTCCTCACACCGCAGCACGCGACATAGCTTTGCAGACGATAAGTACAACCGTTTCAGAGAGAAGAGCGGCCAATGTGACGATCTGGCTTTATGTCGATTCGATAACAAATGACGAAAACGGACGGATTTCTCAGGTTTTTACTACATATGAACACTTTTCACATTCTCCCGTGCAACTCGGCTGCTAGTCCTCCTTTCATGCAGAATCTTAAGATCCTAGCTCATGTCCAAGGCAACAAAGCCAGCTTAAAAGTCAATAATCGATTCCTAAAACTTGAATTGTACTACTTCTTACTGGCTATTACATCAACTTAGATGCTTCATCTGTGTTCTACTATGGTGATTTTAGTGTCTCCACATACCGCTGCACGCGACATATCTTTGCAGACGATATGTACAACCGTTTCAGAGAGAAGAGCGGCCGATGTGACGATCTGGCTTTAAGTCAATTCGATAACAAATGACGAAAACGGACGGATTTCTCAGGTTTTTACTACATATGAACACTTTTCACATTCTCACGTGCAACTCGGCTGCTAGTCCTCCTCTCATGCAGAATCTTAAGGTCCTAGCTCATGTCCAAGGTACCAAAGCCAGCTAAAAATCAATAATCGATACCTAAAACTTGAATTGTTCTACTTCTTACTGGCTATTGCATCAACTTAGAAGCTTCATCTGTGTTCTACTATGGTGATTTTCCTGTTTCCGCCTACGGCAACACGCGACATAGCTTTGCAGACGATAAGCACTACCGTTTCAGAGAGAAGAGCGGCCAATGTGACGCTCGGGCTTTAAGTCGATTCGATAACAAATGACGAAAACGGACGGATTTCTCAGGTTTTTACTACATATGAACACTTTTCACATTCTCCCGTGCAACTCTGCTGCTAGTCCTCCTTTTATGCAGAATCTTAAAGTCCTAGCTCATGTCCAAGGCACCAAAGCCAGCTAAAAAGTCAATAATCCATACCTAAATCTTGAATTGGACTACTTCTTACTGGCTTTACATCAACTTAGAAGCTTAATCTATGGTGCTTTTAGTGTCTCCGCATACCGCAGCACGCGACATAGCTTTGCAGACGATAAGCACAACCGTTTCAGAGAGAAGAGCGGCCGATGTGACGATCTGGCTTTAAGTCGATTCGATAACAAATGACGAGAACGGACAGATATCTCAGGTTTTTACTACATATGAACACTTATCACCTTCTCCCGTGCAACTCGGCTGCTAGTCCTCCATTCATGCAGAATCTTAATGTCCTAGCTCATGTCCAAGGCACCAAAGCCAGCTAAAAAGTCAATAATCAATACCTAAAACTTGAATTGTACTACTTCTTACTGGCTATTACATCAACTTACAAGCTTCATCTGTGTTCTACTACGGTGCTTTTACTTTCTCCGCATACCGCAGCACGCGACATAGTTTTGCAGACGATAAGTACTACCATTTCAGAGAGAAGAGCTGCCAATGTGACGATCTGGCTTTAAGTCGATTCGATAACAAATGACGAAAAAGGACGGATTTCTCAGGTTATTACTACATATGAACACTTTTCACATTCTCCCGTGCAACTCGGCTGCTAGTCCTCCTTTCATGCAGAATCTTAAGGTCCTAGCTCATGTCCAAGGCACCAAAGACTGCTAAAAAGACAATAACCGATACCTAAAACTTGAATTGTACTTCTTCTTACTCGCTATTACATCATCTTAGAAGCTTCATCTGTGTTCTACTATGGTGCTTTTAGTTTCTCCGAATACCGCAGTACGCGACATAGCTTTGCAGACGATAAGTACAACCGTTTCAGAGAGAAGAGCGGCCAATGTGACGATCTGGCTTTAAGTCGATTCGATAACAAATGACGAAAACGGACGGATTTCTCAGGTTTTTACTACATATGAACACTTTTCACATTCTCCCGTTCAACTGGGCTGCTAGTCCTCCTTTTATGCAGAATCTTTAAGTCCTAGCTCATGTCCAAGGCACCAAAGCCAGCTAAAAAGTCAATAATCGATACCTCAATCTTGAATTGGACTACTTCTTACTGGCTATAACATCAACTTAGAAGCTTCGTCTGTGTTCTACTATGGTGCTTTTCCTGTTTCCGCCTACGGCAACACGCGACATAGCTTTGCAGACGATAAGCACAACCGTTTCAGAGAGAAGAGCGGCCAATGTGACGATCTGGCTTTAAGTCGATTCGATAACAAATGACGAAAAAGGACGGATTTCTCAGGTTATTACTACATGTGAACACTTTTCACATTCTCCCGTGCAACTCGGCTGCTAGTCCTCCTTTCATGCAGAATCTTAAGGTCCTAGCTCATGTCCAAGGCACCTAAGCCAGCTAAAAGGTCCATATTCAATACCTAAAACTTCAATTGTACTACTTCTTACTGGCTATTACATCAACTTAGAAGCTTGATCTGTGTTCTACTATGGTGCTTTTAGTGTCTCAGCATGCCGCAGCACGCGACATAGCTTTTCAGACGATAAGTACAACCGTTTCAGAGAGAATAGCGGCCAATGTGACGATCTGTCTTTAGGTCGATTCGATAACAAATGACGAAAACGGACGGATTACTCAGGTTTTTACTACATATGAACACTTTTCACATTCTCCCGCGCAACTCGGCTGCTAGTCCTCCTTTCATGCAGAATCTTAAAGCCCTAGCTCATGTCCAAGGCACCAAAGCCAGCTAAAAAGTCAATAATCGATTCCTAAAACTTGAATTGTACTTCTTCTTACTGGCTATTACATCAACTTAGATGCTTCATCTGTGTTCTACTATGGTGATTTTAGTGTCTCCACATACCGCTGCACGCGACATAGCTTTGCAGACGATATGTACATCCGTTTCAGAGAGAAGAGCGGCCAATGTGACCATCTGGATTTAAGTCGATTCGATAACAAATGACGAAAACGGACGGATTCCTCAGGTTTTTACTACATATCAACACTTTTCACATTCTGACGTGCAACTCGGCTGCTAGTCCTCCTTTCATGCAGAATCTTAAGGTCCTAGCTCATGTGCAAGGTACCGAAGCCAGCTAAAAAGTCAATAATCGATACCTAAAACTTGAATTGTACTACTTCTTACTGGCTATTACATCAACTTAGAAGCTTGATCTGTGTTCTACTATGGTGCTTTTAGTGTCTCCGAATACCGCAGTACGCGACATAGCTTTGCAGACGATAAGTACAACCGTTTCAGAGAGAAGAGCGGCCAATGTGACGATCTGGCTTTAAATCGATTCGATAACAAATGACGAAAACGGACGGATTTCTCAGGTTTGTACTACATATGAACACTTTTCACATTCTCCCGTGCAACTCGGCTGCTAGTCCTCCTTTCATGCAGAATCTTAAGGTCCAAGCTCATGTCCAAGGCACCAAAGCCAGCTAAAAAGTCAATAATCAATACCTAAAACTTGAATTGTACTACTTCTTACTGGCTATTACATCAACTTAGAAGCTTCATCTGTGTTCTACTACGGTGCTTTTAGTTTCTCCGCATACCGCAGCACGCGACATAGTTTTGCAGTCGATAAGTACAACCGTTTCAGAGAGAAGGGCGGCCAATGTGACGATCTGGCTTTAAGTCGATTCGATAACAAATGACGAAAACGGACGGATTTCTAAGGTTTTTACTACATATGAACACTTTTCACATTCTCCCGTGCAACTCGGCTGCTAGTCCTCCTTTCATGAAGAATGTTAAGGTCCTAGCTCATGTCCAAGGCACCAAAGCCAGCTAAAATGTCAATAATCGATACCTTAAACTTGAATTGTACTACTTCTTACTGGGTATTACATCAACTTAGAAGCTTCATCTGTGTTCTACTATGGTGCTTTTAGTGTCTCCACACACCGCAGCACTCGACATAGCTTTGCAGACGATAAGTACAACCGTTTCAGAGAGAAGAGCGGCCAATGTGACGATCTGGCTTTAAGTCGATTCGATAACAAATGACGAAAACGGACGTATTTCTCAGGTTTTTACTACATTTGAACACTTTTCACATTCTCCCGTGCAACTCGGCTGCCAGTCCTCCTTTCATGCAGAATATTAAGGTCCTAGCTCATGTCCAAGGCACCAAAGCCAGCTAAAAATTCAATATTCAGTACCTAAAACTTGAATTGTACTACTTCTTACTGGCTATTACATCAACTTAGAAGCTTGATCTGTGTTCTACTATGGTGCTTTTAGTGTCTCAGCATACCGCAGCACGCGACCTAGCTTTGCAGACGATAAGTACAACCGTTTCAGAGAGAAGAGCGGCCAATGTGACGATCTGGCTTTAAGTCAATTCGATAACAAATGACGAAAACGGACGGATTTCTCAGGTTTTTACTACATATGAACACTTTTCACATTCTCCCGTGCAACTGGGCTGCTAGTCCTCCTTTTATGCAGAATCTTTAAGTCATAGCTCATGTCCAAGGCACCAAAGCCAGATAAAAAGTCAATAATCGATATCTAAAACTTGAATTGGACTACTTCTTACTGGCTATTACATCAACTTAGAAGCTTCATCTGTGTTCTACTACGGTGCTTTTAGTGTCTCCACATACCGCAGCACTCGACATAGCTTTGCAGACGATAAGTACAACCGTTTCAGAGAGAAGAGCGGCCAATGTGACGATCTGGCTTTAAGTCGATTCGATAACAAATGACGAAAACGGACGTATTTCTCAGGTTTTTACTACATTTGAACACTTTTCACATTCTCCCGT
Organism: Schistocerca gregaria; assembly: GCF_023897955.1. Taxonomy (NCBI): domain Eukaryota; kingdom Metazoa; phylum Arthropoda; class Insecta; order Orthoptera; family Acrididae; genus Schistocerca; species Schistocerca gregaria. The sequence continues at coordinate 11,294,580 of NW_026061925.1, forward strand.
GCAACTCGGCTGCCAGTCCTCCTTTCATGCAGAATATTAAGGTCCTAGCTCATGTCCAAGGCACCAAAGCCAGCTAAAAATTCAATATTCAGTACCTAAAACTTGAATTGTACTACTTCTTACTGGCTATTACATCAACTTAGAAGCTTGATCTGTGTTCTACTATGGTGCTTTTAGTGTCTCAGCATACCGCAGCACGCGACCTAGCTTTGCAGACGATAAGTACAACCGTTTCAGAGAGAAGAGCGGCCAATGTGACGATCTGGCTTTAAGTCAATTCGATAACAAATGACGAAAACGGACGGATTTCTCAGGTTTTTACTACATATGAACACTTTTCACATTCTCCCGTGCAACTGGGCTGCTAGTCCTCCTTTTATGCAGAATCTTTAAGTCATAGCTCATGTCCAAGGCACCAAAGCCAGATAAAAAGTCAATAATCGATATCTAAAACTTGAATTGGACTACTTCTTACTGGCTATTACATCAACTTAGAAGCTTCATCTGTGTTCTACTACGGTGCTTTTAGTGTCTCCACATACCGCAGCACGCGACCTAGCTTTGCAGACGATAAGTACAACCGTTTCAGAGAGAAGAGCGGCCAATGTGACGATCTGGCTTTAAGTCAATTCCATAACAAATGACGAAAACGGACGGATTTCTCAGGTTTTTACTACATATGAACACTTTTCACATTCTCCCGTGCAACTGGGCTGCTAGTCCTCCTTTTATGCAGAATCTTTAAGTCATAGCTCATGTCCAAGGCACCAAAGCAAGCTAAAAAGTCAATAATCGATATCTAAAACTTGAATTGGACTACTTCTTACTGGCTATTACATCAACTTAGAAGCTTGATCTGTGTTCTACTATGGTGCTTTTAGTGTCTCCTCACACCGCAGCACGCGACATAGCTTTGCAGACGATAAGTACAACCGTTTCAGAGAGAAGAGCGGCCAATGTGACGATCTGGCTTTATGTCGATTCGATAACAAATGACGAAAACGGACGGATTTCTCAGGTTTTTACTACATATGAACACTTTTCACATTCTCCCGTGCAACTCGGCTGCTAGTCCTCCTTTCATGCAGAATCTTAAGATCCTAGCTCATGTCCAAGGCAACAAAGCCAGCTTAAAAGTCAATAATCGATTCCTAAAACTTGAATTGTACTACTTCTTACTGGCTATTACATCAACTTAGATGCTTCATCTGTGTTCTACTATGGTGATTTTAGTGTCTCCACATACCGCTGCACGCGACATATCTTTGCAGACGATATGTACAACCGTTTCAGAGAGAAGAGCGGCCGATGTGACGATCTGGCTTTAAGTCAATTCGATAACAAATGACGAAAACGGACGGATTTCTCAGGTTTTTACTACATATGAACACTTTTCACATTCTCACGTGCAACTCGGCTGCTAGTCCTCCTCTCATGCAGAATCTTAAGGTCCTAGCTCATGTCCAAGGTACCAAAGCCAGCTAAAAATCAATAATCGATACCTAAAACTTGAATTGTTCTACTTCTTACTGGCTATTGCATCAACTTAGAAGCTTCATCTGTGTTCTACTATGGTGATTTTCCTGTTTCCGCCTACGGCAACACGCGACATAGCTTTGCAGACGATAAGCACTACCGTTTCAGAGAGAAGAGCGGCCAATGTGACGCTCGGGCTTTAAGTCGATTCGATAACAAATGACGAAAACGGACGGATTTCTCAGGTTTTTACTACATATGAACACTTTTCACATTCTCCCGTGCAACTCTGCTGCTAGTCCTCCTTTTATGCAGAATCTTAAAGTCCTAGCTCATGTCCAAGGCACCAAAGCCAGCTAAAAAGTCAATAATCCATACCTAAATCTTGAATTGGACTACTTCTTACTGGCTATTACATCAACTTAGAAGCTTCATCTGTGTTCTACTATGGTGCTTTTCCTGTTTCCGCATACGGCAACACGCGACATAGCTTTGCAGACGATAAGCACAACCGTTTCAGAGAGAAGAGCGGCCGATGTGACGATCTGGCTTTAAGTCGATTCGATAACAAATGACGAGAACGGACAGATATCTCAGGTTTTTACTACATATGAACACTTATCACCTTCTCCCGTGCAACTCGGCTGCTAGTCCTCCATTCATGCAGAATCTTAATGTCCTAGCTCATGTCCAAGGCACCAAAGCCAGCTAAAAAGTCAATAATCAATACCTAAAACTTGAATTGTACTACTTCTTACTGGCTATTACATCAACTTACAAGCTTCATCTGTGTTCTACTACGGTGCTTTTACTTTCTCCGCATACCGCAGCACGCGACATAGTTTTGCAGACGATAAGTACTACCATTTCAGAGAGAAGAGCTGCCAATGTGACGATCTGTCTTTAAGTCGATTCGATAACAAATGACGAAAAAGGACGGATTTCTCAGGTTATTACTACATATGAACACTTTTCACATTCTCCCGTGCAACTCGGCTGCTAGTCCTCCTTTCATGCAGAATCTTAAGGTCCTAGCTCATGTCCAAGGCACCAAAGACTGCTAAAAAGACAATAACCGATACCTAAAACTTGAATTGTACTTCTTCTTACTCGCTATTACATCATCTTAGAAGCTTCATCTGTGTTCTACTATGGTGCTTTTAGTTTCTCCGAATACCGCAGTACGCGACATAGCTTTGCAGACGATAAGTACAACCGTTTCAGAGAGAAGAGCGGCCAATGTGACGATCTGGCTTTAAGTCGATTCGATAACAAATGACGAAAACGGACGGATTTCTCAGGTTTTTACTACATATGAACACTTTTCACATTCTCCCGTTCAACTGGGCTGCTAGTCCTCCTTTTATGCAGAATCTTTAAGTCCTAGCTCATGTCCAAGGCACCAAAGCCAGCTAAAAAGTCAATAATCGATACCTCAATCTTGAATTGGACTACTTCTTACTGGCTATAACATCAACTTAGAAGCTTCGTCTGTGTTCTACTATGGTGCTTTTCCTGTTTCCGCCTACGGCAACACGCGACATAGCTTTGCAGACGATAAGCACAACCGTTTCAGAGAGAAGAGCGGCCAATGTGACGATCTGGCTTTAAGTCGATTCGATAACAAATGACGAAAAAGGACGGATTTCTCAGGTTATTACTACATGTGAACACTTTTCACATTCTCCCGTGCAACTCGGCTGCTAGTCCTCCTTTCATGCAGAATCTTAAGGTCCTAGCTCATGTCCAAGGCACCTAAGCCAGCTAAAAGGTCCATATTCAATACCTAAAACTTCAATTGTACTACTTCTTACTGGCTATTACATCAACTTAGAAGCTTGATCTGTGTTCTACTATGGTGCTTTTAGTGTCTCAGCATGCCGCAGCACGCGACATAGCTTTTCAGACGATAAGTACAACCGTTTCAGAGAGAATAGCGGCCAATGTGACGATCTGTCTTTAGGTCGATTCGATAACAAATGACGAAAACGGACGGATTACTCAGGTTTTTACTACATATGAACACTTTTCACATTCTCCCGCGCAACTCGGCTGCTAGTCCTCCTTTCATGCAGAATCTTAAAGCCCTAGCTCATGTCCAAGGCACCAAAGCCAGCTAAAAAGTCAATAATCGATTCCTAAAACTTGAATTGTACTTCTTCTTACTGGCTATTACATCAACTTAGATGCTTCATCTGTGTTCTACTATGGTGATTTTAGTGTCTCCACATACCGCTGCACGCGACATAGCTTTGCAGACGATATGTACATCCGTTTCAGAGAGAAGAGCGGCCAATGTGACCATCTGGATTTAAGTCGATTCGATAACAAATGACGAAAACGGACGGATTCCTCAGGTTTTTACTACATATCAACACTTTTCACATTCTGACGTGCAACTCGGCTGCTAGTCCTCCTTTCATGCAGAATCTTAAGGTCCTAGCTCATGTGCAAGGTACCGAAGCCAGCTAAAAAGTCAATAATCGATACCTAAAACTTGAATTGTACTACTTCTTACTGGCTATTACATCAACTTAGAAGCTTGATCTGTGTTCTACTATGGTGCTCTTAGTGTCTCCGAATACCGCAGTACGCGACATAGCTTTGCAGACGATAAGTACAACCGTTTCAGAGAGAAGAGCGGCCAATGTGACGATCTGGCTTTAAATCGATTCGATAACAAATGACGAAAACGGACGGATTTCTCAGGTTTGTACTACATATGAACACTTTTCACATTCTCCCGTGCAACTCGGCTGCTAGTCCTCCTTTCATGCAGAATCTTAAGGTCCAAGCTCATGTCCAAGGCACCAAAGCCAGCTAAAAAGTCAATAATCAATACCTAAAACTTGAATTGTACTACTTCTTACTGGCTATTACATCAACTTAGAAGCTTCATCTGTGTTCTACTACGGTGCTTTTAGTTTCTCCGCATACCGCAGCACGCGACATAGTTTTGCAGTCGATAAGTACAACCGTTTCAGAGAGAAGGGCGGCCAATGTGACGATCTGGCTTTAAGTCGATTCGATAACAAATGACGAAAACGGACGGATTTCTAAGGTTTTTACTACATATGAACACTTTTCACATTCTCCCGTGCAACTCGGCTGCTAGTCCTCCTTTCATGAAGAATGTTAAGGTCCTAGCTCATGTCCAAGGCACCAAAGCCAGCTAAAATGTCAATAATCGATACCTTAAACTTGAATTGTACTACTTCTTACTGGGTATTACATCAACTTAGAAGCTTCATCTGTGTTCTACTATGGTGCTTTTAGTGTCTCCACATACCGCAGCACGCGACATAGCTTTGCAGACGATAAGTACAACCGTTTCAGAGAGAAGAGCGGCCAATGTGACGATCTGGCTTTAAGTCGATTCGATAACAAATGACGAAAACGGACGTATTTCTCAGGTTTTTACTACATTTGAACACTTTTCACATTCTCCCGTGCAACTCGGCTGCCAGTCCTCCTTTCATGCAGAATATTAAGGTCCTAGCTCATGTCCAAGGCACCAAAGCCAGCTAAAAATTCAATATTCAGTACCTAAAACTTGAATTGTACTACTTCTTACTGGCTATTACATCAACTTAGAAGCTTGATCTGTGTTCTACTATGGTGCTTTTAGTGTCTCAGCATACCGCAGCACGCGACCTAGCTTTGCAGACGATAAGTACAACCGTTTCAGAGAGAAGAGCGGCCAATGTGACGATCTGGCTTTAAGTCAATTCGATAACAAATGACGAAAACGGACGGATTTCTCAGGTTTTTACAACATATGAACACTTTTCACATTCTCCCGTGCAACTGGGCTGCTAGTCCTCCTTTTATGCAGAATCTTTAAGTCATAGCTCATGTCCAAGGCACCAAAGCCAGATAAAAAGTCAATAATCGATATCTAAAACTTGAATTGGACTACTTCTTACTGGCTATTACATCAACTTAGAAGCTTCATCTGTGTTCTACTACGGTGCTTTTAGTGTCTCCACATACCGCAGCACGCGACCTAGCTTTGCAGACGATAAGTACAACCGTTTCAGAGAGAAGAGCGGCCAATGTGACGATCTGGCTTTAAGTCAATTCGATAACAAATGACGAAAACGGACGGATTTCTCAGGTTTTTACTACATATGAACACTTTTCACATTCTCCCGTGCAACTGGGCTGCTAGTCCTCCTTTTATGCAGAATCTTTAAGTCATAGCTCATGTCCAAGGCACCAAAGCCAGCTAAAAAGTCAATAATCGATATCTAAAACTTGAATTGGACTACTTCTTACTGGCTATTACATCAACTTAGAAGCTTCATCTGTGTTCTACTACGGTGCTTTTAGTGTCTCCACATACCGCAGCACGCGACATAGCTTTGCAGACGATAAGTACAACCGTTTCAGAGAGAAGAGGGGCCAATGTGACGATCTGGCTTTAAGTCGATTCGATAACAAATGACGAAAACGGATTTCTCAGGTTTTTACTACATATGAACACTTTTCACATTCTCCCGTGCAACTGGGCTGCTAGTCCTCCTTTTATGCAGAATCTTAAAGTCCTGGCTCATGTCCAAGGCACGAAAGCCAGCTAAAAAGTCAATAATCGATACCTAAATCTTGAATTGTACTACTTATTACTGGCTATTACATCAACTTAGAAGCTTCATCTGTGTTCTACTATGGTGCTTTTACTGTTTCCGCCTACGGCAACGCGCGACATGGCTTTGCAGACGGTAAGCACAACCGTTTCAGAGAGAAGAGCGGCCAATGTGACGATCTGGCTTTATGTCGATTCGATAGCAAATGACGAAAAAGGGCGGATTTCTCAGGTTATTACTACATATGAACACTTTTCACATTCTCCCGTGCAACTCGGCTGCTAGTCCTCCATTCATGCAGAATCTTAATGTCCTAGCTCATGTCCAAGGCACCAAAGCCAGCTAAAAAGTCAATAATCAATACCTAAAACTTGAATTGTACTACTTCTTACTGGCTATTACATCAACTTACAAGCTTCATCTGTGTTCTACTACGGTGCTTTTACTTTCTCCGCATACCGCAGCACGCGACATAGTTTTGCAGACGATAAGTACTACCATTTCAGAGAGAAGAGCTGCCAATGTGACGATCTGGCTTTAAGTCGATTCGATAACAAATGACGAAAAAGGACGGATTTCTCAGGTTATTACTACATATGAACACTTTTCACATTCTCCCGTGCAACTCGGCTGCTAGTCCTCCTTTCATGCAGAATCTTAAGGTCCTAGCTCATGTCCAAGGCACCAAAGACTGCTAAAAAGACAATAACCGATACCTAAAACTTGAATTGTACTTCTTCTTACTCGCTATTACATCATCTTAGAAGCTTCATCTGTGTTCTACTATGGTGCTTTTAGTTTCTCCGAATACCGCAGTACGCGACATAGCTTTGCAGACGATAAGTACAACCGTTTCAGAGAGAAGAGCGGCCAATGTGACGATCTGGCTTTAAGTCGATTCGATAACAAATGACGAAAACGGACGGATTTCTCAGGTTTTTACTACATATGAACACTTTTCACATTCTCCCGTTCAACTGGGCTGCTAGTCCTCCTTTTATGCAGAATCTTTAAGTCCTAGCTCATGTCCAAGGCACCAAAGCCAGCTAAAAAGTCAATAATCGATACCTCAATCTTGAATTGGACTACTTCTTACTGGCTATAACATCAACTTAGAAGCTTCGTCTGTGTTCTACTATGGTGCTTTTCCTGTTTCCGCCTACGGCAACACGCGACATAGCTTTGCAGACGATAAGCACAACCGATTCAGAGAGAAGAGCGGCCAATGTGACGATCTGGCTTTAAGTCGATTCGATAACAAATGACGAAAAAGGACGGATTTCTCAGGTTATTACTACATGTGAACACTTTTCACATTCTCCCGTGCAACTCGGCTGCTAGTCCTCCTTTCATGCAGAATCTTAAGGTCCTAGCTCATGTCCAAGGCACCTAAGCCAGCTAAAAGGTCCATATTCAATACCTAAAACTTCAATTGTACTACTTCTTACTGGCTATTACATCAACTTAGAAGCTTGATCTGTGTTCTACTATGGTGCTTTTAGTGTCTCAGCATGCCGCAGCACGCGACATAGCTTTTCAGACGATAAGTACAACCGTTTCAGAGAGAATAGCGGCCAATGTGACGATCTGTCTTTAGGTCGATTCGATAACAAATGACGAAAACGGACGGATTACTCAGGTTTTTACTACTTATGAACACTTTTCACATTCTCCCGCGCAACTCGGCTGCTAGTCCTCCTTTCATGCAGAATCTTAAAGCCCTAGCTCATGTCCAAGGCACCAAAGCCAGCTAAAAAGTCAATAATCGATTCCTAAAACTTGAATTGTACTTCTTCTTACTGGCTATTACATCAACTTAGATGCTTCATCTGTGTTCTACTATGGTGATTTTAGTGTCTCCACATACCGCTGCACGCGACATAGCTTTGCAGACGATATGTACATCCGTTTCAGAGAGAAGAGCGGCCAATGTGACCATCTGGATTTAAGTCGATTCGATAACAAATGACGAAAACGGACGGATTCCTCAGGTTTTTACTACATATCAACACTTTTCACATTCTGACGTGCAACTCGGCTGCTAGTCCTCCTTTCATGCAGAATCTTAAGGTCCTAGCTCATGTGCAAGGTACCGAAGCCAGCTAAAAAGTCAATAATCGATACCTAAAACTTGAATTGTACTACTTCTTACTGGCTATTACATCAACTTAGAAGCTTGATCTGTGTTCTACTATGGTGCTTTTAGTGTCTCCGAATACCGCAGTACGCGACATAGCTTTGCAGACGATAAGTACAACCGTTTCAGAGAGAAGAGCGGCCAATGTGACGATCTGGCTTTAAATCGATTCGATAACAAATGACGAAAACGGACGGATTTCTCAGGTTTGTACTACATATGAACACTTTTCACATTCTCCCGTGCAACTCGGCTGCTAGTCCTCCTTTCATGCAGAATCTTAAGGTCCAAGCTCATGTCCAAGGCACCAAAGCCAGCTAAAAAGTCAATAATCAATACCTAAAACTTGAATTGTACTACTTCTTACTGGCTATTACATCAACTTAGAAGCTTCATCTGTGTTCTACTACGGTGCTTTTAGTTTCTCCGCATACCGCAGCACGCGACATAGTTTTGCAGTCGATAAGTACAACCGTTTCAGAGAGAAGGGCGGCCAATGTGACGATCTGGCTTTAAGTCGATTCGATAACAAATGACGAAAACGGACGGATTTCTAAGGTTTTTACTACATATGAACACTTTTCACATTCTCCCGTGCAACTCGGCTGCTAGTCCTCCTTTCATGAAGAATGTTAAGGTCCTAGCTCATGTCCAAGGCACCAAAGCCAGCTAAAATGTCAATAATCGATACCTTAAACTTGAATTGTACTACTTCTTACTGGGTATTACATCAACTTAGAAGCTTCATCTGTGTTCTACTATGGTGCTTTTAGTGTCTCCACATACCGCAGCACTCGACATAGCTTTGCAGACGATAAGTACAACCGTTTCAGAGAGAAGAGCGGCCAATGTGACGATCTGGCTTTAAGTCGATTCGATAACAAATGACGAAAACGGACGTATTTCTCAGGTTTTTACTACATTTGAACACTTTTCACATTCTCCCGTGCAACTCGGCTGCCAGTCCTCCTTTCATGCAGAATATTAAGGTCCTAGCTCATGTCCAAGGCACCAAAGCCAGCTAAAAATTCAATATTCAGTACCTAAAACTTGAATTGTACTACTTCTTACTGGCTATTACATCAACTTAGAAGCTTGATCTGTGTTCTACTATGGTGCTTTTAGTGTCTCAGCATACCGCAGCACGCGACCTAGCTTTGCAGACGATAAGTACAACCGTTTCAGAGAGAAGAGCGGCCAATGTGACGATCTGGCTTTAAGTCAATTCGATAACAAATGACGAAAACGGACGGATTTCTCAGGTTTTTACTACATATGAACACTTTTCACATTCTCCCGTGCAACTGGGCTGCTAGTCCTCCTTTTATGCAGAATCTTTAAGTCATAGCTCATGTCCAAGGCACCAAAGCCAGATAAAAAGTCAATAATCGATATCTAAAACTTGAATTGGACTACTTCTTACTGGCTATTACATCAACTTAGAAGCTTCATCTGTGTTCTACTACGGTGCTTTTAGTGTCTCCACATACCGCAGCACGCGACCTAGCTTTGCAGACGATAAGTACAACCGTTTCAGAGAGAAGAGCGGCCAATGTGACGATCTGGCTTTAAGTCAATTCGATAACAAATGACGAAAACGGACGGATTTCTCAGGTTTTTACTACATATGAACACTTTTCACATTCTCCCGTGCAACTGGGCTGCTAGTCCTCCTTTTATGCAGAATCTTTAAGTCATAGCTCATGTCCAAGGCACCAAAGCCAGCTAAAAAGTCAATAATCGATATCTAAAACTTGAATTGGACTACTTCTTACTGGCTATTACATCAACTTAGAAGCTTCATCTGTGTTCTACTACGGTGCTTTTAGTGTCTCCACATACCGCAGCACGCGACATAGCTTTGCAGACGATAAGTACAACCGTTTCAGAGAGAAGAGGGGCCAATGTGACGATCTGGCTTTAAGTCGATTCGATAACAAATGACGAAAACGGATTTCTCAGGTTTTTACTACATATGAACACTTTTCACATTCTCCCGTGCAACTGGGCTGCTAGTCCTCCTTTTATGCAGAATCTTAAAGTCCTGGCTCATGTCCAAGGCACGAAAGCCAGCTAAAAAGTCAATAATCGATACCTAAATCTTGAATTGTACTACTTATTACTGGCTATTACATCAACTTAGAAGCTTCATCTGTGTTCTACTATGGTGCTTTTACTGTTTCCGCCTACGGCAACGCGCGACATGGCTTTGCAGACGGTAAGCACAACCGTTTCAGAGAGAAGAGCGGCCAATGTGACGATCTGGCTTTATGTCGATTCGATAGCAAATGACGAAAAAGGACGGATTTCTCAGGTTATTACTACATATGAACACTTTTCACATTCTCCCGTGCAACTCGGCTGCTAGTCTTCCTTTCATGCAGAATCTTAAGGTCCTAGCTCATGTCCAAGACACCAAAGCCAGCTAAAAGGTCCATATTCAATACCTAAAACTTGAATTGTACTACTTCTTACTGGTTATTACATCAACTTAGAAGCTTGATCTGTGTTCTACTATGGTGCTTTTAGTGTCTCAGCATACCGCAGCACGCGACATAGCTTTGCAGACGATAAGTACAACCGTTTCAGGGAGAAGAGCGGCCAATGTGACGATCTGGCTTTATGTCGATTCGATAACAAATGACGAAACCGGACGGAATTCTAAGGTTTTTACTACATATGAACACTTTTCACATTCTCCCGTGCAAATCGGCTGCTAGTCCTCCTTTCATGCAGAATCTTGAGGTCCTAGCTCATGTCCAAGGCACCAAAGCCAGCTAAAAAGTCAATAATCGATACCTAAAACATGAATTGTTCTACTTCTTACTGGCTATTGCATCAACTTAGAAGCTTCATCTGTGTTCTACTATGGTGATTTTAGTGTCACGGCATACCGCAGCACGCGACATAGCTTTGCAGACGATAAGTACAACCGTTTCAGAGAGAAGAGCGGCCAATGTGACGATCTGGCTTTAAGTCGATTCGATAACAAATGACGAAAACGGACAGATTTCTCAGGTTTTTACTACATATGAACACTTTTCACATTCTCCCGTGCAACTCGGCTGCTAGTCCTCCTTTCATGCAGAATTTTAAGGTCCTAGCTCATGTCCAAGGCACCAAAGCCAGCTAAAAAGTCAATAACCGACACCTAAAACTTGAATTGTACTACTTCTTACTGGCTATTACATCATCTTAGGAGCTTCATCTGTGTTCTACTATGGTGCTTTTAGTGTCTGCGAATACCGCAGTACGCGACATAGCTTTGCAGACGATAAGTACAACCGTTTCAGAGAGCAGAGCGGCCAATGTGACGATCTGGCTTTAAGTCGATTCGATAACAAATGACGAAGACAGATGGATTTCTCAGGTTTTTACTACATATGAACACTTTTCACATTCTCCCGTGCAACGCGGCTGCTAGTCCTCCATTCATGCAGAATCTTAAGGTCCTAACTCATGTCCAAGGCACCAAAGCCAGCTAAAAGATCAATATTCAATACCTAAAACTTGAATTGTACTACTTCTTACTGGCTGTTACATCAACTTAGAAGCTTGATCTGTGTTCTACTATGGTGCTTTTAGTGTCTCAGCATACCGCAGTACGCGACATAGCTTTGCAGACGATAAGTTCAACCGTTTCAGAGAAAAGAGCGGCCAATGTGACGATCTGACTTTAAGTCGATTCGATAACAAATGACGAAAACGGACGGATGTCTCAGGTTTTTACTACATGTGAACACTTTTCACATTCTCCCGTGCAACTGGGCTGCTAGTCCTCTTTTTATGCAGAATCTTAAAGTCCTAGCTCATGTCCAAGGCAAAAGCCAGCTAAAAAGTCAATAATCGATTCCTAAAACTTGAATTGTACTACTTCTTACTGGCTATTACATCAACTTAGATGCTTCATCTGCGTTCTACTATGGTGATTTTAGTGTCTCCGCATACCGCAGCACGCGACATAGCTTTGCAGACGATAAGTACAACCGTTTCAGAGAGAAGAGCGGCCAATGTGACGATCTGGCTTTAAGTCGATTCGATAACAAATGACGAAAACGGACCGATTTCTCAGGTTTTTACTACATATGAACACTTTTCACATTCTCCCGTGCAACTCGGCTGCTAGTCCTCCTTTCATGCAGAATCTTAAGGTCCTAGCTCATGTCCAAGGCACCAAAGCCAGCTAAAAGGTCAATAATCGATTCCTAAAACTTGAATTGTACAACTTCTTACTGGTTATTACATCAACTTAGATGCTTCATCTGTGTTCTACTATGGTTCTTTTAGTGTCTCAGCATACCGCAGTACGCGACATAGATTTGCAGACGATAAGTACAACCGTTTCAGAGAGAAGAGCGGCCAATGTGACGATCTGGCTTTAAGCCGATTCAATAACAAATGACGAAACGGACGGATGTCTCAGGTTTTTACTACATGTGAACACTTTTCACATTCTCCCGTGCGACTGGGCTGCTAGTCCTCCTTTTATGCAGAATCTTTAAGTCATAGCTCATGTCCAAGGCACCAAAGCCAGCTAAAAAGTCAATAATCGATATCTAAAACTTGAATTGGACTACTTCTTACTGGCTATTACATCAACTTAGAAGCTTCATCTGTGTTCTACTATGGTGCTTTTAGTGTCTCCACATACCGCAGCACGCGACATAGCTTTGCAGACGATAAGTACAACCGTTTCAGAGAGAAGAGTAGCCAATGTGACGATTTGGCTTTAAGTCGATTCTATAACAAATGACGAAAACGGACGGATTTCTCAGGTTTTTAGTACATATGAACACTTTTCACATTCTCCCGTGCAACTGGGCTGCTAGTCCTCCTTTTATGCAGAATCTTAAAGTCCTAGCTCATGTCCAAGGCAAAAGCCAGCTAAAAAGTCAATAATCGATTCCTAAAACTTGAATTGTACTACTTCTTACTGGCTATTACATCAACTTAGAAGCTTCATCTGTGTTCTACTATGGTGCTTTTAGTGTCTCCGCAAATCGCAGCACGCGACATAGTTTTGCAGTCGATAAGCACAACCGTTTCAGAGAGAAGAGCGGCCAATGTGACGATGTGGCTTTAAGTCGATTCGATAACAAATGACGAAAACGGACGGATTTCTCAGGTTTTTACTACATATGAACACTTTTCACATTCTCCCGTGCAACTCGGCTGATAGTCCTCCTTTCATGCAGAATCTTAAGGTCCTTGCTCATGTCCAAGGCACGAAAGCCAGGTAATAAGTCAATAATCGATTCCTAAAACTTGAATTCTACTACTTCTTACTGGCTATTACATCAACTTAGAAGCTTCATCTGTGTTCTACTATGGTGCTTTTAGTGTCTCCACATACCGCAGCACGCGACATAGCTTTGCAGACGATAAGTACAACCGTTTCAGAGAGAAGAGTAGCCAATGTGACGATTTGGCTTTAAGTCGATTCTATAACAAATGACGAAAACGGACGGATTTCTAAGGATTTTACTACATATGAAAACTTTTCACAGTCTCCCGTGCAACTCGGCTTCTAGTCCTTCTTTCATGCAGAATGTCAAGGTCCTAGCTCATGTCCAAGGCACCAAAGCCAGCTAAATAGTCAATAATCGATACCTAAAACTTGAATTGTACTACTTCTTACTGGCTATTACATCAACTTAGAAGCTTCATCTGTGTTCTACTATGGTGCTTTTAGTGTCTCAGCATACCGCAGCAAGCGACATAGCTTTGCAGACGATAAGTACAACCGTTTCAGAGAGAAGAGCGGCCAATGTGACGATCTGGCTTTAAGTCGATTCGATAACAAATGACGAAAACGGACGGATTTCTCAGGTTTTTACTACATATGAACAATTTTCACATTCTCCCGTGAAACTCGGCTGCTAGTCCTCCTTTCATGCAGAATGTCAAGGTCTTATCTCATGTCCAAGGCACCAAAGCCAGTTAAAAAGTCAATAATCGATACGTAAATCTTGAATTGGACTACATCTTACCAGCTATTACGTCAACTTAGAAGCTTCATCTGTGTTCTACTATGGTTCTTTTCCTGTTTACGCCTACGGCAACACGCGACATAGCTTTGCAGATGATAAGCACAACCGTTTCAGAGAGAAGAGCGGCCAATTTGACGATCTGGCTTTAAGTCGATTCGATAACGAATGACGAAAAAGGACGGATTTCTCAGGTTATTACTACATATGAACACTTTTCACATTCTCCCGTGCAACTCGGCTTCTAGTCCTCCTTTCATGCAGAATCTTAAGGTCCTAGCTCATGTCCAAGACACCAAAGCCAGCTAAAAGTTCCATATTCATTACCTATAACTTGAATTGTACTACTTCTTACTGGCTATTACATCAACTTAGAAGCTTGATCTGTGTTCTACTATGGTGCTTTTAGTGTCTCCTCACACCGCAGCACGCGTCATAGCTTTGCAGACGATAAGTACAACCGTTTCAGAGAGAAGAGCGGCCAATGTGACGATCTGGCTTTATGTCGATTCGATAACAAATGACGAAAACGGACGGATTTCTCAGGTTTTTACTACATATGAACACTTTTCACATTCTCCCGTGCAACTCGGCTGCTAGTCCTCCTTTCATGCAGAATCTTAAGATCCTAGCTCATGTCCAAGGCAACAAAGCCAGCTTAAAAGTCAATAATCGATTCCTAAAACTTGAATTGTACTACTTCTTACTGGCTATTACATCAACTTAGATGCTTCATCTGTGTTCTACTATGGTGATTTTAGTGTCTCCACATACCGCTGCACGCGACATATCTTTGCAGACGATATGTACAACCGTTTCAGAGAGAAGAGCGGCCAATGTGACGATCTGGCTTTAAGTCAATTCGATAACAAATGACGAAAACGGACGGATTTCTCAGGTTTTTACTACATATGAACACTTTTCACATTCTCACGTGCAACTCGGCTGCTAGTCCTCCTCTCATGCAGAATCTTAAGGTCCTAGCTCATGTCCAAGGTACTGAAGCCAGGTAAAAATCAATAATCGATACCTAAAACTTGAATTGTTCTACTTCTTACTGGCTATTGCATCAACTTAGAAGCTTCATCTGTGTTCTACTATGGTGATTTTCCTGTTTCCGCCTACGGCAACACGCGACATAGCTTTGCAGACGATAAGCACTACCGTTTCAGAGAGAAGAGCGGCCAATGTGACGATCGGGCTTTAAGTCGATTCGATAACAAATGACGAAAACGGACGGATTTCTCAGGTTTTTACTACATATGAACACTTTTCACATTCTCCCGTGCAACTCTGCTGCTAGTCCTCCTTTTATGCAGAATCTTAAAGTCCTAGCTCATGTCCAAGGCACCAAAGCCAGCTAAAAAGTCAATAATCCATATCTAAATCTTGAATTGGACTACTTCTTACTGGCTATTACATCAACTTAGAAGCTTCATCTGTGTTCTACTATGGTGCTTTTCCTGTTTCCGCATACGGCAACACGCGACATAGCTTTGCAGACGATAAGCACAACCGTTTCAGAGAGAAGAGCGGCCGATGTGACGATCTGGCTTTAAGTCGATTCGATAACAAATGACGAGAACGGACAGATATCTCAGGTTTTTACTACATATGAACACTTTTCACATTCTGTCGTGCAACTCGGCTGCTAGTCCTCCATTCATGCAGAATCTTAATGTCCTAGCTCATGTCCAAGGCACCAAAGCCAGCTAAAAAGTCAATAATCAATACCTAAAACTTGAATTGTACTACTTCTTACTGGCTATTACATCAACTTACAAGCTTCATCTGTGTTCTACTACGGTGCTTTTACTTTCTCCGCATACCGCAGCACGCGACATAGTTTTGCAGACGATAAGTACTACCATTTCAGAGAGAAGAGCTGCCAATGTGACGATCTGGCTTTAAGTCGATTCGATAACAAATGACGAAAAAGGACGGATTTCTCAGGTTATTACTACATATGAACACTTTTCACATTCTCCCGTGCAACTCGGCTGCTAGTCCTCCTTTCATGCAGAATCTTAAGGTCCTAGCTCATGTCCAAGGCACCAAAGACAGCTAAAAAGACAATAACCGATACCTAAAACTTGAATTGTACTTCTTCTTACTCGCTATTACATCATCTTAGAAGCTTCATCTGTGTTCTACTATGGTGCTTTTAGTTTCTCCGAATACCGCAGTACGCGACATAGCTTTGCAGACGATAAGTACAACCGTTTCAGAGAGAAGAGCGGCCAATGTGACGATCTGGCTTTAAGTCGATTCGATAACAAATGACGAAAAC
This sequence comes from Schistocerca gregaria, assembly GCF_023897955.1. NCBI lineage: Eukaryota > Metazoa > Arthropoda > Insecta > Orthoptera > Acrididae > Schistocerca > Schistocerca gregaria. Next base: position 11,311,056 of record NW_026061925.1, read on the forward strand.
GGACGGATTTCTCAGGTTTTTACTACATATGAACACTTTTCACATTCTCCCGTTCAACTGGGCTGCTAGTCCTCCTTTTATGCAGAATCTTTAAGTCCTAGCTCATGTCCAAGGCACCAAAGCCAGCTAAAAAGTCAATAATCGATACCTCAATCTTGAATTGGACTACTTCTTACTGGCTATAACATCAACTTAGAAGCTTCGTCTGTGTTCTACTATGGTGCTTTTCCTGTTTCCGCCTACGGCAACACGCGACATAGCTTTGCAGACGATAAGCACAACCGTTTCAGAGAGAAGAGCGGCCAATGTGACGATCTGGCTTTAAGTCGATTCGATAACAAATGACGAAAAAGGACGGATTTCTCAGGTTATTACTACATGTGAACACTTTTCACATTCTCCCGTGCAACTCGGCTGCTAGTCCTCCTTTCATGCAGAATCTTAAGGTCCTAGCTCATGTCCAAGGCACCTAAGCCAGCTAAAAGGTCCATATTCAATACCTAAAACTTCAATTGTACTACTTCTTACTGGCTATTACATCAACTTAGAAGCTTGATCTGTGTTCTACTATGGTGCTTTTAGTGTCTCAGCATGCCGCAGCACGCGACATAGCTTTTCAGACGATAAGTACAACCGTTTCAGAGAGAATAGCGGCCAATGTGACGATCTGTCTTTAGGTCGATTCGATAACAAATGACGAAAACGGACGGATTACTCAGGTTTTTACTACATATGAACACTTTTCACATTCTCCCGCGCAACTCGGCTGCTAGTCCTCCTTTCATGCAGAATCTTAAAGCCCTAGCTCATGTCCAAGGCACCAAAGCCAGCTAAAAAGGCAATAATCGATTCCTAAAACTTGAATTGTACTTCTTCTTACTGGCTATTACATCAACTTAGATGCTTCATCTGTGTTCTACTATGGTGATTTTAGTGTCTCCACATACCGCTGCACGCGACATAGCTTTGCAGACGATATGTACATCCGTTTCAGAGAGAAGAGCGGACAATGTGACCATCTGGATTTAAGTCGATTCGATAACAAATGACGAAAACGGACGGATTCCTCAGGTTTTTACTACATATCAACACTTTTCACATTCTGACGTGCAACTCGGCTGCTAGTCCTCCTTTCATGCAGAATCTTAAGGTCCTAGCTCATGTGCAAGGTACCGAAGCCAGCTAAAAAGTCAATAATCGATACCTAAAACTTGAATTGTACTACTTCTTACTGGCTATTACATCAACTTAGAAGCTTGATCTGTGTTCGACTATGGTGCTTTTAGTGTCTCCGAATACCGCAGTACGCGACATAGCTTTGCAGACGATAAGTACAACCGTTTCAGAGAGAAGAGCGGCCAATGTGACGATCTGGCTTTAAATCGATTCGATAACAAATGACGAAAACGGACGGATTTCTCAGGTTTGTACTACATATGAACACTTTTCACATTCTCCCGTGCAACTCGGCTGCTAGTCCTCCTTTCATGCAGAATCTTAAGGTCCAAGCTCATGTCCAAGGCACCAAAGCCAGCTAAAAAGTCAATAATCAATACCTAAAACTTGAATTGTACTACTTCTTACTGGCTATTACATCAACTTAGAAGCTTCATCTGTGTTCTACTACGGTGCTTTTAGTTCCTCCGCATACCGCAGCACGCGACATAGTTTTGCAGTCGATAAGTACAACCGTTTCAGAGAGAAGGGCGGCCAATGTGACGATCTGGCTTTAAGTCGATTCGATAACAAATGACGAAAACGGACGGATTTCTAAGGTTTTTACTACATATGAACACTTTTCACATTCTCCCGTGCAACTCGGCTGCTAGTCCTCCTTTCATGAAGAATGTTAAGGTCCTAGCTCATGTCCAAGGCACCAAAGCCAGCTAAAATGTCAATAATCGATACCTTAAACTTGAATTGTACTACTTCTTACTGGGTATTACATCAACTTAGAAGCTTCATCTGTGTTCTACTATGGTGCTTTTAGTGTCTCCACATACCGCAGCACTCGACATAGCTTTGCAGACGATAAGTACAACCGTTTCAGAGAGAAGAGCGGCCAATGTGACGATCTGGCTTTAAGTCGATTCGATAACAAATGACGAAAACGGACGTATTTCTCAGGTTTTTACTACATTTGAACACTTTTCACATTCTCCCGTGCAACTCGGCTGCTAGTCCTCCTTTCATGCAGAATATTAAGGTCCTAGCTCATGTCCAAGGCACCAAAGCCAGCTAAAAATTCAATATTCAGTACCTAAAACTTGAATTGTACTACTTCTTACTGGCTATTACATCAACTTAGAAGCTTGATCTGTGTTCTACTATGGTGCTTTTAGTGTCTCAGCATACCGCAGCACGCGACCTAGCTTTGCAGACGATAAGTACAACCGTTTCAGAGAGAAGAGCGGCCAATGTGACGATCTGGCTTTAAGTCAATTCGATAACAAATGACGAAAACGGACGGATTTCTCAGGTTTTTACTACATATGAACACTTTTCACATTCTCCCGTGCAACTGGGCTGCTAGTCCTCCTTTTATGCAGAATCTTAAAGTCCTAGCTCATGTCCAAGGCACGAAAGCCAGCTAAAAAGTCAATAATCGATTCCTAAATCTTGAATTGGACTACTTCTTACTGGCTATTACATCAACTTAGAAGCTTCATCTGTGTTCTACTATGGTGCTTTTCCTGTTTCCGCCTACGGCAACACGCGACATAGCTTTGCAGACGATAAGCACAACTGTTTCAGAGAGAAGAGCGGCCAATGTGACGATCTGGCTTTAAGTCGATTCGATAACAAATGACGAAAAAGGACGGATTTCTCAGGTTATTACTACATATGAACACTTTTCACATTCTCCCGTGCAACTCGGCTGCTAGTCCTTATTTCATGCAGAATCTTAAGGTCCTAGCTCATGTCCTAGGCACCAAAGCCAGCTAAAAGGTCCATATTCAATACCTAAAACTTGAATTGTACTACTTCTTACTGGCTATTACATCAACTTAGAAGCTTGATCTGTGTTCTACTATGGTGCTTTTAGTGTCTCAGCATGCCGCAGCACGCGACATAGCTTTGCAGACGATAAGTACAACCGTTTCAGAGAGAAGAGCGGCCAATGTGACGATCTGGCTTTAAGTCGGTTCGATAACAAATGACGAAAACGGACGGATTTCTCAGGTTTTTACTACATATGAACACTTTTCACATTCTGACGTGCAACTCGGCTACTAGTCCTCCTTTCATGCAGAATCTTAAGGTCCTAGCTCATGTCCAAGGTACCGAAGCCAGCTAAAAAGTCAATAATCGATACCAAAAACTTGAATTGTTCTACTTCTTACTGGCTATTGCATCAACTTAGAAGCTTCATCTGTGTTCTACTATGGTGATTTTAGTGTCTCCGCATACCGCAGCACGTGACATAGCTTTGCAGACGATAAGTACAACCGTTTCAGAGAGAAGAGCGGCCAATGAGGCGATCTGGCTTTAAGTCGATTCGATAACAAATGACGAAAACGGACGGATTTCTCATGTTTTTACTACATATGAACACTTTTCACATTCTCCCGTGCAACTCGGCTGCTAGTCCTCCTTTCATGCAGAATGTCAAGGTCCTAGCTCATGGCCAAGGCACCAAAGCCAGTTAAAAAGTCAATAATCGATACCTAATACTTGAATTGTACTACTTCTTACTGGCTATTACATCAACTTAGAAGCTTCGTCTGTGTTCTACTATGGTGCTTTTCCTGTTTCCGCCTACGGCAACACGTGACATAGCTTTGCAGACGATAAGTACAACCGTTTCAGAGAGAAGAGCGGCCAATGTGACGATCTGGCTTTAAGTCGATTCGATAACAAATGACGAAAACGGACTGATTTCTCAGGTTTTTACTACATATGAAAACTTTTCACATTCTCCCGTGCAACTCGGCTGCTAGTCCTCCTTTCATGCAGAATCTTAAGGTCCTAGCTCATGTCCAAGGAACCAAATCCAGCTAAAAAGTCAATAATCAATACCTAAAACTTGAATTGTACTACTTCTTACTGGCTATTACATCAACTTAGAAGCTTCGTCTGTGTTCTACTATGGTGCTTTTAGTGTCTCAGCATACCGCAGTACGCGACATAGCTTTGCAGACGATAAGTACAACCGTTTCAGAGAGAAGAGCGGCCAATGTGACGATCTGGCTTTAAGTCGATTGGATAACAAATGACGAAAACGGACGGATTTCTCAGGTTTTTGCTACATATGAACACTTTTCACATTCTCCCGCGCAACTCGGCTGCTGGTCCTCCTATTATGCAGAATCTTAAAGTCCTAGCTCACGTCCAAGGCACCAAAGCCAGCTAAAAAGTCAATAATCGATACCTAAAACTTGAATTGGACTACTTCTTACTGGGTATTACATCAACTTAGAAGCTTCATCTGTGTTCTATTGTGGTGCTTTCCCTGTTTCCGCCTACGGCAACACGCGACATAGCTTTGCAGACGATAAGTACAACCGGTTCAGAGAGAAGAGCGGCCAATGTGACGATCTGGCTTTAAGTCGATTCGATAACAAATGACGAAAACGGACGGATTTCTCAGGTTTTTACTACATATGAACACTTTTCACATTCTCCCGTGCAACTCGGCTGCTAGTCCTCCTTTCATGCAGAATCTTAAGGTCCTAGCTCATGTCCAAAGCACCAAAGCCAGCTAAAAAGTCAATAACCGATACCTAAAACTTGAATTGTACTTCTTCTTACTGGCTATAACATCAACTTAGAAGCTTTGTCTGTGTTCTACTATGGTGCTTTTCCTGTTTCCGCCTACGGCAACACGCGACATAGCTTTGCAGACGATAAGCACAACCGTTTCAGAGAGAAGAGCGGCCAATGTGACGATCTGGCTTTAAGTCGATTCGATAACAAATGACGAAAAAGGACGGATTTCTCAGGTTATTACTACATATGAACACTTTTCACATTCTCCCGTGCAACTCGGCTGCTAGTCCTCCTTTCATGCAGAATCTTAAGGTCCTAGCTCATGTCCAAGGCACCTAAGCCAGCTAAAAGGTCCATATTCAATACCTAAAACTTGAATTGTACTACTTCTTACTGGCTATTACATCAACTTAGAAGCTTGATCTGTGTTCTACTATGGTGCTTTTAGTGTCTCAGCATGCCGCAGCACGCGACATAGCTTTTCAGACGATAAGTACAACCGTTTCAGAGAGAATAGCGGCCAATGTGACGATCTGTCTTTAGGTCGATTCGATAACAAATGACGAAAACGGACGGATTACTCAGGTTTTTACTACATATGAACACTTTTCACATTCTCCCGCGCAACTCGGCTGCTAGTCCTCCTTTCATGCAGAATCTTAAAGCCCTAGCTCATGTCCAAGGCACCAAAGCCAGCTAAAAAGTCAATAATCGATTCCTAAAACTTGAATTGTACTTCTTCTTACTGGCTATTACATCAACTTAGATGCTTCATCTGTGTTCTACTATGGTGATTTTAGTGTCTCCACATACCGCTGCACGCGACATAGCTTTGCAGACGATATGTACATCCGTTTCAGAGAGAAGAGCGGCCAATGTGACCATCTGGCTTTAAGTCGATTCGATAACAAATGACGAAAACGGACGGATTCCTCAGGTTTTTACTACATATCAACCCTTTTCACATTCTGACGTGCAACTCGGCTGCTAGTCCTCCTTTCATGCAGAATCTTAAGGTCCAAGCTCATGTCCAAGGCACCAAAGCCAGCTAAAAAGTCAATAATCAATACCTAAAACTTGAATTGTACTACTTCTTACTGGCTATTACATCAACTTAGAAGCTTCATCTGTGTTCTACTACGGTGCTTTTAGTTTCTCCGCATACCGCAGCACGCGACATAGTTTTGCAGTCGATAAGTACAACCGTTTCAGAGAGAAGGGCGGCCAATGTGACGATCTGGCTTTAAGTCGATTCGATAACAAATGACGAAAACGGACGGATTTCTAAGGTTTTTACTACATATGAACACTTTTCACATTCTCCCGTGCAACTCGGCTGCTAGTCCTCCTTTCATGAAGAATGTTAAGGTCCTAGCTCATGTCCAAGGCACGAAAGCCAGCTAAAAAGTCAATAATCGATTCCTAAATCTTGAATTGGACTACTTCTTACTGGCTATTACATCAACTTAGAAGCTTCATCTGTGTTCTACTATGGTGCTTTTCCTGTTTCCGCCTACGGCAACACGCGACATAGCTTTGCAGACGATAAGCACAACTGTTTCAGAGAGAAGAGCGGCCAATGTGACGATCTGGCTTTAAGTCGATTCGATAACAAATGACGAAAAAGGACGGATTTCTCAGGTTATTACTACATATGAACACTTTTCACATTCTCCCGTGCAACTCGGCTGCTAGTCCTTATTTCATGCAGAATCTTAAGGTCCTAGCTCATGTCCTAGGCACCAAAGCCAGCTAAAAGGTCCATATTCAATACCTAAAACTTGAATTGTACTACTTCTTACTGGCTATTACATCAACTTAGAAGCTTGATCTGTGTTCTACTATGGTGCTTTTAGTGTCTCAGCATGCCGCAGCACGCGACATAGCTTTGCAGACGATAAGTACAAGCGTTTCAGAGAGAAGAGCGGCCAATGTGACGATCTGGCTTTAAGTCGGTTCGATAACAAATGACGAAAACGGACGGATTTCTCAGGTTTTTACTACATATGAACACTTTTCACATTCTGACGTGCAACTCGGCTGCTAGTCCTCCTTTCATGCAGAATCTTAAGGTCCTAGCTCATGTCCAAGGTACCGAAGCCAGCTAAAAAAATAATCGATACCAAAAACTTGAATTGTTCTACTTCTTACTGGCTATTGCATCAACTTAGAAGCTTCATCTGTGTTCTACTATGGTGATTTTAGTGTCTCCGCATACCGCAGCACGCGACATAGCTTTGCAGACGATAAGTACAACCGTTTCAGAGAGAAGAGCGGCCAATGAGACGATCTGGCTTTAAGTCGATTCGATAACAAATGACGAAAACGGACGGATTTCTCATGTTTTTACTACATATGAAAACTTTTCACATTCTCCCGTGCAACTCGGCTGCTAGTCCTCCTTTCATGCAGAATTTAAAGGTCCTAGCTCATGGCCAAGGCACCAAAGCCAGTTAAAAAGTCAATAATCGATACCTAATATTTGAATTGTACTACTTCTTACTGGCTATTACATCAACTGAGAAGCTTCGTCTGTTTCTACTATGGTGCTTTTCCTGTTTCCGCCTACGGCAACACGTGACATAGCTTTGCAGACGATAAGTACAACCGTTTCAGAGAGAAGAGCGGCCAATGTGACGATCTGGCTTTAAGTCGATTCGATAACAAATGACGAAAACGGACTGATTTCTCAGGTTTTTACTACATATGAAAACTTTTCACATTCTCCCGTGCAACTCGGCTGCTAGTCCTCCTTTCATGCAGAATCTTAAGGTCCTAGCTCATGTCCAAGGAACCAAATCCAGCTAAAAAGTCAATAATCAATACCTAAAACTTGAATTGTACTACTTCTTACTGGCTATTACATCAACTTAGAAGCTTCGTCTGTGTTCTACTATGGTGCTTTTAGTGTCTCAGCATACCGCAGTACGCGACATAGCTTTGCAGACGATAAGTACAACCGTTTCAGAGAGAAGAGCGGCCAATGTGACGATCTGGCTTTAAGTCGATTGGATAACAAATGACGAAAACGGACGGATTTCTCAGGTTTTTGCTACATATGAACACTTTTCACATTCTCCCGCGCAACTCGGCTGCTGGTCCTCCTATTATGCAGAATCTTAAAGTCCTAGCTCACGTCCAAGGCACCAAAGCCAGCTAAAAAGTCAATAATCGATACCTAAAACTTGAATTGGACTACTTCTTACTGGGTATTACATCAACTTAGAAGCTTCATCTGTGTTCTATTATGGTGCTTTTCCTGTTTCCGCATACGGCAACACGCGACATAGCTTTGCAGACGATAAGTACAACCGGTTCAGAGAGAAGAGCGGCCAATGTGACGATCTGGCTTTAAGTCGATTCGATAACAAATGACGAAAACGGACGGATTTCTCAGGTTTTTACTACATATGAACACTTTTCACATTCTCCCGTGCAACTCGGCAGCTAGTCCTCCTTTCATGCAGAATCTTAAGGTCCTAGCTCATGTCCAAAGCACCAAAGCCAGCTAAAAAGTCAATAACCGATACCTAAAACTTGAATTGTACTTCTTCTTACTGGCTATTACATCATCTTAGAAGCTTCATCTGTGTTCTACTATGGTGCTTTTAGTGTCTCCGAATACCGCAGTACGCGACATAGCTTTGCAGAGGATAAGTACAACCGTTTCAGAGAGAAGAACGGCCAATGTGACGATCTGGCTTTATGTCGATTCGATAACAAATGACGAAAACGGACGGATTTCTCAGGTTTTTACTACTTATGAACACTTTTCACATTCTCCCGTGCAACTCGGCTGCTAGTCCTCCTTTCATGAAGAATGTTAAGGTCCTAGCTCATGTCCAATGCACCAAAGCCAGCTAGAAAGTCAATAATCGATACCTAAAACTTGAATTGTACTACTTCTTACTGGATATTATATCAACTTAGAAGCTTCATCTGTGTTCTACTGTGGTGATTTTAGTGTCTCCGCATACCGCAGCACGTGACATAGCTATGCAGACGATAAGTACAACCGTTTCAGAGAGAAGAGCGGCCAATGTGACGATCTGGCTTTAAGTCGATTCGATAACAAATGACGAAAACGGACGTATTTCTGAGGTTTTTACTACATATGAACACTTTTCACATTTTCCCGTGCAACTCGGCTGCTAGTCCTCCTTTCATGAAGAATGTTAAGGTCCTAGCTCATGTCCAAGGGTCCAAAGCCAGCTAAAAAGTCAATAATCGATACCTTAAACTTGAATTGTACTACTTCTTACTGGGTATTACATCAACTTAGAAGCTTCATCTGTGTTCTACTATGGTGCTTTTAGTGTCTCCGCATACCGCAGCACGCGACATAGTTTTGCAGACGATAAGTACAACCGTTTCAGAGAGAAGAGCGGCCAATGTGACGATCTGGCTTTAAGTCGATTCGCTAACAAATGACGAAAAAGGACGGATTTCTAAGTTTATTACTACATATGGACACTTTTCACATTCTCCCGTGCAACTCGGCTGCTAGTCCTCCTTTCATGCAGAATCTTAAGGTCCTAGCTCATGTCCAAGGCACCAAAGCCAGCTAAAAGGTCCATATTCAATACCTAAAACTTGAATTGTACTACTTCTTACTGGCTATTACATCAACTTAGAAGCTTGATCTGTGTTCTACTATGGTGCTTTTAGTGTCTCAGCATGCCGCAGCACGCGACATAGCTGTTCAGACGATAAGTACAACCGTTTCAGCGAGAAGAGCGGCCAACGTGACGATCTGTCTTTAAGTCGATTCGATAACAAATGACGAAAACGGACGGATTACTCAGGTTTTTACTACATATGAACACATTTCACATTCTCCCGCGCAACTCGGCTGCTAGTCACCCTTCATGCAGAATCTTAAAGTCCTAGCTCATGTCCAAAACACCAAAGCCAGCTAAAAAGTCAATAATCGATTCCTAAAACTTGAATTGTACTACTTCTTACTGGCTATTACATCAACTTAGATGCTTCATCTGTGTTCTACTATGGTGATTTTAGTGTCTCCACATACCGCAGCACGTGACATAGCTTTGCAGACGATATTTACAAACGTTTCAGAGAGAAGAGCGGCCAATGTGACCATCTGGCTTTAAGTAGATTCGATAACAAATGACGGAAACGGACGGATTTCTCAGGTTTTTACTACATATGAACACTTTTCACATTCTCCCGTGCAACTCGGCTGCTAGTCCTCCTTTTATGCAGAATGTCAAGGTCCTAGCTCATGGCCAAGGCACCAAAGCCAGTTAAAAAGTCAATAATCGATACCTAAAACTTGAATTGTACTACTTCTTACTGGTTATTACATCAACTTAGAAGCTTCGTCTGTGTTCTACTATGGTGTTTTTCCTGTTTCCGCCTACGGCAACACGTGACATAGCTTTGCAGACGATAAGTACAACCGTTACTGAGAGAAGAGCGGCCAATGTGACGATCTGGCTTTAAGTCGATTCGATAACAAAAGACGAAAACGGACGGATTTCTCAGGTTTTTACTACATATGAACACTTTTCACATTCTCCCGTGCAACTTGGCTGCTAGTCCTCCTTTCATGCAGAATCTTAAGGTCCTAGCTCATGTCCAAGGCACCAAAGCCAGCTAAAAAGTCAATAATCGATACCTAAAACTTGAATTCTACTACTTCTTACTGGCTATTACATCAACTTAGAAGCTTCATCTGTGTTCTACTACGGTGCTTTTAGTTTCTCCGCATACCGCAGCACGCGACATAGTTTTGCAGACGATAAGTACAACCGTTTCAGAGAGAAGAGCGGCCAATGTGACGATCTGGCTTTAAGTCGATTCGATAACAAATGACGAAAACGAACGGATTTCTCAGGTTTTTACTACATATGAACACTTTTCACATTCTCCCGTGCAACTCGGCTGCTAGTCCACCTTTCATGCATAATCTTAAGGTCCTAGCTCATGTCCAATGCACCAAAGCCAGCTAAAAAGTCAATAATCGATACCTAAAACTTGAATTGTACTACTTCTTACTGGCTATTACATCAACTTAGAAGCTTCGTCTGTGTTCTACTATGGTGCTTTTAGTGTCTCCACATAGCGCAGCACGCGACATAGCTTTGCAGACGATAAGTACAACCGTTTCAGAGAGAAGAGCGGCCAATGTGACGATCTGGCTTTACGTCGATTCGATAACAAATGACGAAAACGGACGGATGACTCAGGTTTTTACTACATATGAACACTTTTCACCTTCTCCCGCGCAACTCGGCTGCTAGTCCTCCTTTCATGCAGAATCTTAAAGCCCTAGCTCATGTCCAAGGCACCAAAGCCAGCTAAAAAGTCAATAATCGATTCCTAAAACTTGAATTGTACTTCTTCTTACTGGCTATTACATCAACTTAGATGCTTTATCTGTGTTCTACTATAGTGATTTTAGTGTCTCCACATACCGCTGCACGCGACATAGCTTTGCAGACGATATGTACATCCGTTTCAGAGAGAAGAGCGGCCAATGTGACCATCTGGCTTTAAGTCGATTCGATAACAAATGACGAAAACGGACGGATTTTTCAGGTTTTTACTACATATCAACACTTTTCACATTCTGACGTGCAACTCGGCTGCTAGTCCTCCTTTCATGCAGAATGTTAAGGTCCTAGCTCATGTCCAAGGGTCCAAAGCCAGCTAAAAAGTCAATAATCGATACCTTAAACTTGAATTGTACTACTTCTTACTGGGTATTACATCAACTTAGAAGCTTCATCTGTGTTCTACTATGGTGCTTTTAGTGTCTCCGCATACCGCAGCACGCGACATAGTTTTGCAGACGATAAGTACAACCGTTTCAGAGAGAAGAGCGGCCAATGTGACGATCTGGCTTTAAGTCGATTCGCTAACAAATGACGAAAAAGGACGGATTTCTAAGTTTATTACTACATATGAACACTTTTCACATTCTCCCGTGCAACTCGGCTGCTAGTCCTCCTTTCATGCAGAATCTTAAGGTCCTAGCTCATGTCCAAGGCACCAAAGCCAGCTAAAAGGTCCATATTCAATACCTAAAACTTGAATTGTACAACTTCTTACTGGCTATTACATCAACTTAGAAGCTTGATCTGTGTTCTACTATGGTGCTTTTAGTGTCTCAGCATGCCGCAGCACGCGACATAGCTGTTCAGACGATACGTACAACCGTTTCAGAGAGAAGAGCGGCCAATGTGACGATCTGTCGTTAAGTCGATTCGATAACAAATGACGAAAACGGACGGATTACTCAGGTTTTTACTACTTATGAACACATTTCACATTCTCCCGCGCAACTCGGCTGCTAGTCCTCCTTTCATGCAGAATCTTAAAGTCCTAGCTCATGTCCAAGGCACCAAAGCCAGCTAAAAAGTCAATAATCGATTCCTAAAACTTGAATTGTACTACTTCTTACTGGCTATTACATCAACTTAGATGCTTCATCTGTGTTCTACTATGGTGATTTTAGTGTCTCCACATACCGCAGCACGTGACATAGCTTTGCAGACGATATTTACAAACGTTTCAGAGAGAAGAGCGGCCAATGTGACCATCTGGCTTTAAGTAGATTCGATAACAAATGACGGAAACGGACGGATTTCTCAGGTTTTTACTACATATGAACACTTTTCACATTCTCCCGTGCAACTCGGCTGCTAGTCCTCCTTTCATGCAGAATGTCAAGGTCCTAGCTCATGGCCAAGGCACCAAAGCCAGTTAAAAAGTCAATAATCGATACCTAAAACTTGAATTGTACTACTTCTTACTGGCTATTACATCAACTTAGAAGCTTCGTCTGTGTTCTACTATGGTGTTTTTCCTGTTTCCGCCTACGGCAACACGTGACATAGCTTTGCAGACGATAAGTACAACCGTTACAGAGAGAAGAGCGGCCAATGTGACGATCTGGCTTTAAGTCGATTCGATAACAAATGACGAAAACGGACGGATTTCTCAGGTTTTTACTACATATGAACACTTTTCACATTCTCCCGTGCAACTTGGCTGCTAGTCCTCCTTTCATGCAGAATCTTAAGGTCCTATCTCATGTCCAAGGCACCAAAGCCAGCTAAAAAGTCAATAATCGATACCTAAAACTTGAATTTTACTACTTCTTACTGGCTATTACATCAACTTAGAAGCTTCATCTGTGTTCTACTACGGTGCTTTTAGTTTCTCCGCATACCGCAGCACGCGACATAGTTTTGCAGACGATAAGTACAACCGTTTCAGAGAGAAGAGCGGCCAATGTGACGATCTGGCTTTAAGTCGATTCGATAACAAATGACGAAAACGAACGGATTTCTCAGGTTTTTACAACATATGAACACTTTTCACATTCTCCCGTGGAACTCGGCTGCTAGTCCACCTTTCATGCATAATCTTAAGGTCCTAGCTCATGTCCAATGCACCAAAGCCAGCTAAAAAGTCAATAATCGATACCTAAAACTTGAATTGTACTACTTCTTACTGGCTATTACATCAACTTAGAAGCTTCGTCTGTGTTCTACTATGGTGCTTTTAGTGTCTCCACATAGCGCAGCACGCGACATAGCTTTGCAGACGATAAGTACAACCGTTTCAGAGAGAAGAGCGGCCAATGTGACGATCTGGCTTTACGTCGATTCGATAACAAATGACGAAAACGGACGGATTACTCAGGTTTTTACTACATATGAACACTTTTCACATTCTCCCGCGCAACTCGGCTGCTAGTCCTCCTTTCATGCAGAATCTTAAAGCCCTAGCTCATGTCCAATGCACCAAAGCCAGCTAAAAAGTCAATAATCGATTCCTAAAACTTGAATTGTACTTCTTCTTACTGGCTATTACATCAACTTAGATGCTTCATCTGTGTTCTACTATAGTGATTTTAGTGTCTCCACATACCGCTGCACGCGACATAGCTTTGCAGACGATATGTACATCCGTTTCAGAGAGAAGAGCGGCCAATGTGACCATCTGGCTTTAAGTCGATTCGATAACAAATGACGAAAACTGACGGATTCCTCAGGTTTTTACTACATATCAACACTTTTCACATTCTGACGTGCAACTCGGCTGCTAGTCCTCCTTTCATGCAGAATCTTAAGGTCCTAGCTCATGTGCAAGGTACCGAAGCCAGCTAAAAAGTCAATAATCGATACCTAAAACTTGAATTGTACTACTTCTTACTGGCTATTACATCATTTAGAAGCTTGATCTGTGTTCTACTATGGTGCTTTTAGTGTCTCAGCATGCCGCAGCACGCGACATAGCTGTTCAGACGATAAGTACAACCGTTTCAGAGAGAAGAGCGGCCAATGTGACGATCTGTCGTTAAGTCGATTCGATAACAAATGACGAAAACGGACGGATTACTCAGGTTTTTACTACATATGAACACATTTCACATTCTCCCGCGCAACTCGGCTGCTAGTCCTCCTTTCATGCAGAATCTTAAAGTCCTAGCTCATGTCCAAGGCACCATAGCCAGCTAAAAAGTCAATAATCGATTCCTAAAACTTGAATTGTACTACTTCTTACTATCTATTACATCAACTTAGATGCTTCATCTGTGTTCTACTATGGTGATTTTAGTGTCTCCACATACCGCAGCACGTGACATAGCTTTGCAGACGATATTTACAAACGTTTCAGAGAGAAGAGCGGCCAATGTGACCATCTGGCTTTAAGTAGATTCGATAACAAATGACGGAAACGGACGGATTTCTCAGGTTTTTACTACATATGAACACTTTTCACATTCTCCCGTGGAACTCGGCTGCTAGTCCACCTTTCATGCATAATCTTAAGGTCCTAGCTCATGTCCAATGCACCAAAGCCAGCTAAAAAGTCAATAATCGATACCTTAAACTTGAATTGTACTACTTCTTACTGGCTATTACATCAACTTAGAAGCTTGATCTGTGTTCTACTATGGTGCTTTTAGTGTCTCAGCATGCCGCAGCACGCGACATAGCTGTTCAGACGATAAGTACAACCGTTTCAGAGAGAAGAGCGGCCAATGTGACGATCTGGCTTTAAGTCGATTCGATAACAAATGACGAAAACGGACGGATTTCTCAGGTTTTTACTACATATGAACACTTTTCACATTCTCCCGTGGAACTCGGCTGCTAGTCCACCTTTCATGCATAATCTTAAGGTCCTAGCTCATGTCCAATGCACCAAAGCCAGCTAAAAAGTCAATAATCGATTCCTAAAACTTGAATTGTACTTCTTCTTACTGGCTATTACATCAACTTAGATGCTTCATCTGTGTTCTACTATAGTGATTTTAGTGTCTCCACATACCGCTGCACGCGACATAGCTTTGCAGACGATATGTACATCCGTTTCAGAGAGAAGAGCGGCCAATGTGACCATCTGGCTTTAAGTCGATTCGATAACAAATGACGAAAACTGACGGATTCCTCAGGTTTTTACTACATATCAACACTTTTCACATTCTGACGTGCAACTCGGCTGCTAGTCCTCCTTTCATGCAGAATCTTAAGGTCCTAGCTCATGTGCAAGGTACCGAAGCCAGCTAAAAAGTCAATAATCGATACCTAAAACTTGAATTGTACTACTTCTTACTGGCTATTACATCAACTTAGAAGCTTGATCTGTGTTCTACTATGGTGCTTTTAGTGTCTCAGCATGCCGCAGCACGCGACATAGCTGTTCAGACGATAAGTACAACCGTTTCAGAGAGAAGAGCGGCCAATGTGACGATCTGTCGTTAAGTCGATTCGATAACAAATGACGAAAACGGACGGATTACTCAGGTTTTTACTACATATGAACACATTTCACATTCTCCCGCGCAACTCGGCTGCTAGTCCTCCTTTCATGCAGAATCTTAAAGTCCTAGCTCATGTCCAAGGCACCAAAGCCAGCTAAAAAGTCAATAATCGATTCCTAAAACTTGAATTGTACTACTTCTTACTGGCTATTACATCAACTTAGATGCTTCATCTGTGTTCTACTATGGTGATTTTAGTGTCTCCACATACCGCAGCACGTGACATAGCTTTGCAGACGATATTTACAAACGTTTCAGAGAGAAGAGCGGCCAATGTGACCATCTGGCTTTAAGTAGATTCGATAACAAATTACGAAAACGGACGGATTTCTCAGGTTTTTACTACATATGAACACTTTTCACATTCTCCCGTGCAACGTGGCTGCTAGTCCTCCTTTCATGCAGAATCTTAAGGTCCTAGCTCATGTCCAAGGCACCAAAGCCAGCTAAAAAGTCAATAATCGATACCTAAAACTTGAATTCTACTACTTCTTACTGGCTATTACATCAACTTAGAAGTTTCATCTGTGTTCTACTACGGTGCTTTTAGTTTCTCCGCATACCGCAGCACGCGACATAGTTTTGCAGACGATAAGTACAACCGTTTCAGAGAGAAGAGCGGCCAATGTGACGATCTGGCTTTAAGTCGATTCGATAACAAATGACGAAAACGAACGGATTTCTCAGGTTTTTACTACATATGAACACTTTTCACATTCTCCCGTGGAACTCGGCTGCTAGTCCACCTTTCATGCATAATCTTAAGGTCCTAGCTCATGTCCAATGCACCAAAGCCAGCTAAAAAGTCAATAATCGATACCTAAAACTTGAATTGTACTACTTCTTACTGGCTATTACATCAACTTAGAAGCTTCGTCTGTGTTCTACTATGGTGCTTTTAGTGTCTCCACATAGCGCAGCACGCGACATAGCTTTGCAGACGATAAGTACAACCGTTTCAGAGAGAAGAGCGGCCAATGTGACGATCTGGCTTTACGTCGATTCGATAACAAATGACGAAAACGGACGGATTACTCAGGTTTTTACTACATATGAACACTTTTCACATTCTCCCGCGCAACTCGGCTGCTAGTCCTCCTTTCATGCAGAATCTTAAAGCCCTAGCTCATGTCCAAGGCACCAAAGCCAGCTAAAAAGTCAATAATCGATTCCTAAAACTTGAATTGTACTTCTTCTTACTGGCTATTACATCAACTTAGATGCTTCATCTGTGTTCTACTATAGTGATTTTAGTGTCTCCACATACCGCTGCACGCGACATAGCTTTGCAGACGATATGTACATCCGTTTCAGAGAGAAGAGCGGCCAATGTATCCATCTGGCTTTAAGTCGATTCGATAACAAATGACGAAAACGGACGGATTCCTCAGGTTTTTACTACATATCAACACTTTTCACATTCTGACGTGCAACTCGGCTGCTAGTCCTCCTTTCATGCAGAATCTTAAGGTCCTAGCTCATGTGCAAGGTACCGAAGCCAGCTAAAAAGTCAATAATCGATACCTAAAACTTGAATTGTACTACTTCTTACTGGCTATTACATCAACTTAGAAGCTTGATCTGTGTTCTACTATGGTGCTTTTAGTGTCTCCGAATACCCGGTACGCGACATAGCTTTGCAGACGATAAGTACAACCGTTTCAGAGAGAAGAGCGGCCAATGTGACGATCTGGCTTTAAATCGATTCGATAACAAATGACGAAAACGGACGGATTTCTCAGGTTTGTACTACATATGAACACTTTTCACATTCTCCCGTGCAACTCGGCTGCTAGTCCTCCTTTCATGCAGAATCTTAAGGTCCAAGCTCATGTCCAAGGCACCAAAGCCAGCTAAAAAGTCAATAATCAATACTTAAAACTTGAATTGTACTACTTCTTGCTGGCTAATACATCAACTTAGAAGCTTCATCTGTGTTCTACTACGGTGCTTTTAGTTTCTCCGCATACCGCAGCACGCGACATAGTTTTGCAGTCGATAAGTACAACCGTTTCAGAGAGAAGGGCGGCCAATGTGACGATCTGGCTTTAAGTCGATTCGATAACAAATGACGAAAACGGACGGATTCCTCAGGTTTTTACTACATATGAACACTTTTCACATTCTCCCGTGCAACTCGGCTGCTAGTCCTCCTTTCATGAAGAATGTTAAGGTCCTAGCTCATGTCCAAGGCACCAAAGCCAGCTAAAATGTCAATAATCGATACCTTAAACTTGAATTGTACTACTTCTTACTGGGTATTACATCAACTTAGAAGCTTCATCTGTGTTCTACTATGGTGCTTTTAGTGTCTCCACATACCGCAGCACTCGACATAGCTTTGCAGACGATAAGTACAACCGTTTCAGAGAGAAGAGCGGCCAATGTGACGATCTGGCTTTAAGTCGATTCGATAACAAATGACGAAAACGGACGTATTTCTCAGGTTTTTACTACATTTGAACACTTTTCACATTCTCCCGTGCAACTCGGCTGCCAGTCCTCCTTTCATGCAGAATATTAAGGTCCTAGCTCATGTCCAAGGCACCAAAGCCAGCTAAAAATTCAATATTCAGTACCTAAAACTTGAATTGTACTACTTCTTACTGGCTATTACATCAACTTAGAAGCTTGATCTGTGTTCTACTATGGTGCTTTTAGTGTCTCAGCATACCGCAGCACGCGACCTAGCTTTGCAGACGACAAGTACAACCGTTTCAGAGAGAAGAGCGGCCAATGTGACGATCTGGCTTTAAGTCAATTCGATAACAAATGACGAAAGCGGACGGATTTCTCAGGTTTTTACTACATATGAACACTTTTCACATTCTCCCGTGCAACTGGGCTGCTAGTCCTCCTTTTATGCAGAATCTTAAAGTCCTAGCTCATGTCCAAGGCACGAAAGCCAGCTAAAAAGTCAATAATCGATTCCTAAATCTTGAATTGGACTACTTCTTACTGGCTATTACATCAACTTAGAAGCTTCATCTGTGTTCTACTATGGTGCTTTTCCTGTTTCCGCCTACGGCAACACGCGACATAGCTTTGCAGACGATAAGCACAACTGTTTCATAGAGAAGAGCGGCCAATGTGACGATCTGGCTTTAAGTCGATTCGATAACAAATGACGAAAAAGGACGGATTTCTCAGGTTATTACTACATATGAACACTTTTCACATTCTCCCGTGCAACTCGGCTGCTAGTCCTTATTTCATGCAGAATCTTAAGGTCCTAGCTCATGTCCTAGGCACCAAAGCCAGCTAAAAGGTCCATATTCAATACCTAAAACTTGAATTGTACTACTTCTTACTGGCTATTACATCAACTTAGAAGCTTGATCTGTGTTCTACTATGGTGCTTTTAGTGTCTCAGCATGCCGCAGCACGCGACATAGCTTTGCAGACGATAAGTACAACCGTTTCAGAGAGAAGAGCGGCCAATGTGACGATCTGGCTTTAAGTCGATTCGATAACAAATGACGAAAACGGACGGATTTCTCATGTTTTTACTACATATGAACACTTTTCACATTCTCCCGTGCAACTCGGCTGCTACTCCTCCTTTCATGCAGAATGTCAAGGTCCTAGCTCATGGCCAAGGCACCAAAGCCAGTTAAAAAGTCAATAATCGATACCTAATACTTGAATTGTACTACATCTTACTGGCTATTACATCAACTTAGAATCTTCGTCTGCGTTCTACTATGGTGCTTTTCCTGTTTCCACCTACGGCAACACGTGACATAGCTTTGCAGACGATAAGTACTACCGTTTCAGAGAGAAGAGCGGCCAATGTGACGATCTGGCTTTAAGTCGATTGGATAACAAATGACGAAAACGGACGGATTTCTCAGGTTTTTGCTACATATGAACACTTTTCACATTCTCCTGCGCAACTCGGCTGCTGGTGCTCCTATTATGCAGAATCTTAAAGTCCTAGCTCACGTCCAAGGCACCAAAGCCAGCTAAAAAGTCAATAATCGATACCTAAAACTTGAATTGGACAACTTATTAATGGGTATTACATCAACTTAGAAGCTTCATCTGTGTTCTATTATGGTGCTTTTCCTGTTTCCGCCTACGGCAACACGCGACATAGCTTTGCAGACGATAAGTACAACCGTTTCAGAGAGAAGAGCGGCCAATGTGACGATCTGGCTTTAAGTCGATTCGCTAACAAATGACGAAAAAGGACGGATTTCTAAGTTTATTACTACATATGAACACTTTTCACATTCTCCCGTGCAACTCGGCTGCTAGTCCTCCTTTCATGCAGAATCTTAAGGTCCTAGCTCATGTCCAAGGCACCAAAGCCAGCTAAAAGGTCCATATTCAATACCTAAAACTTGAATTGTACTACTTCTTACTGGCTATTACATCAACTTAGAAGCTTGATCTGTGTTCTACTATGGTGCTCTTAGTGTCTCAGCATGCCGCAGCACGCGACATAGCTTTGCAGACGATAAGTACAACCGTTTCAGAGAGAAGAGCGGCCAATGTGACGATCTGTCTTTAAGTCGATTCGATAACAAATGACGAAAACGGACGGATTACTCAGGTTTTTACTACATATGAACACATTTCACATTCTCCCGCGCAACTCGGCTGCTAGTCCTCCTTTCATGCAGAATCTTAAAGTCCTAGCTCATGTCCAAGGCACCAAAGCCAGCTAAAAAGTCAATAATCGATTCCTAAAACTTGAATTGTACTACTTCTTACTGGCTATTACATCAACTTAGATGCTTCATCTGTGTTCTACTATGGTGATTTTAGTGTCTCCACATACCGCAGCACGTGACATAGCTTTGCAGACGATATTTACAAACGTTTCAGAGAGAAGAGCGGCCAATGTGACCATCTGGCTTTAAGTAGATTCGATAACAAATGACGGAAACGGACGGATTTCTCAGGTTTTTACTACATATGAACACTTTTCACATTCTCCCGTGCAACTCGGCTGCTAGTCCTCGTTTCATGCAGAATGTCAAGGTCCTAGCTCATGGCCAAGGCACCAAAGCCAGTTAAAAAGTCAATAATCGATACCTAAAACTTGAATTGTACTACTTCTTACTGGCTATTACATCAACTTAGAAGCTTCGTCTGTGTTCTAATATGGTGTTTTTCCTGTTTCCGCCTACGGCAACACGTGACATAGCTTTGCAGACGATAAGTACAACCGTTACAGAGAGAAGAGCGGCCAATGTGACGATCTGGCTTTAAGTCGATTCGATAACAAATGACGAAAACGGACGGATTTCTCAGGTTTTTACTACATATGAACACTTTTCACATTCTCCCGTGCAACTTGGCTGCTAGTCCTCCTTTCATGCAGAATCTTAAGGTCCTAGCTCATGTCCAAGGCACCAAAGCCAGCTAAAAAGTCAATAATCGATACCTAAAACTTGAATTCTACTACTTCTTACTGGCTATTACATCAACGTAGAAGCTTCATCTGTGTTCTACTACGGTGCTTTTAGTTTCTCCGCATACCGCAGCACGCGACATAGTTTTGCAGACGATAAGTACAACCGTTTCAGAGAGAAGAGCGGCCAATGTGACGATCTGGCTTTAAGTCGATTCGATAACAAATGACGAAAACGAACGGATTTCTCAGGTTTTTACTACATATGAACACTTTTCACATTCTCCCGTGGAACTCGGCTGCTAGTCCACCTTTCATGCATAATCTTAAGGTCCTAGCTCATGTCCAATGCACCAAAACCAGCTAAAAAGTCAATAATCGATACCTAAAACTTGAATTGTACTACTTCTTACTGGCTATTACATCAACTTAGAAGCTTCGTCTGTGTTCTACTATGGTGCTTTTAGTGTCTCCACATAGCGCAGCACGCGACATAGCTTTGCAGACGATAAGTACAACCGTTTCAGAGAGAAGAGCGGCCAATGTGACGATCTGGCTTTACGTCGATTCGATAACAAATGACGAAAACGGACGGTTTTCTCACGTTTTTACTACATATGAACACTTTTGACATTCTCCCGTGCAACTCGGCTGCTAGTCCTCCTTTCATGCAGAATCTTAAGGTCCTAGCTCATGTCCAAGGCACCAAAGCCAGCTAAAAAGTCAATAACCGATACCTAAAACTTGAATTGTACTACTTCTGACTGGCTATTACATCATCTTAGGAGCTTCATCTGTGTTCTACTATGGTGCTTTTAGTGTCTCCGAATATCGCAGTACACGACATAGCTTTGGAGACGATAATTACAACCGTTTCAGAGAGAAGAGCGGCCAATGTGACGATCTGGCTTTAAGTCGATTCGATAACAAATGACGAAAACGGACGGATTTCTCAGGTATTTACTACATATGAACACTTTTCACATTCTCCCGTGCAACTCGGCTGCTAGTCCTCCTTTCATGCAGAATCTTAAGGTCCTAGCTCATGTCCAAGGCAGCAAAGCCAGCTAAAAAGTCAATAATCGATACATAAAACTTGAATTGTACTACTTCTTACTGGATATTACATCAACTTAGAAGCTTCATCTGTGTTCTACAATGGTGCATTTCCTGTTTCCGCCTACGGCAACACGCGACATAGCTTTGCAGACGATAAGCACAACCGTTTCAGAGAGAAGAGCGGCCAATGTGACGATCTGGCTTTAAGTCGGTTCGCTAACAAATGACGAGAAAGGACGGATTTCTAAGGTTATTACTACATATGAACACTTTTCACATTCTACCGTGCAACTCGGCTGCTAGTCCTCCTTTCATGCAGAATCTTAAGGTCCTAGCTCATGTCCACGGCACCAAAGCCAGCTAAAAGGTCCATATTCAATACCTAAAACTTGAATTGTACTACTTCTTACTGGCTATTACATCAACTTAGAAGCTTGACCTGTGTTCTACTATTGTGCTTTTAGTGTCTCAGCATGCCGCAGCACGCGACATAGCTTTTCGGACGATAAGTACAACCGTTTCAGAGAGAAGAGCGGCCAATATGACGATCTGTCTTTAAGTCGGTTCGATAACAAATGACGAAAACGGACGGATTACTCAGGTTTTTACTACATATGAACACATTTCACATTCTCCCGCGTTACTCGGCTGCTAGTCCTCCTTTCATGCAGAATCTTAAAGTCCTAGCTCATGTCCAAGGCACCAAAGCCAGCTAAAAAGTCAATAATCGATTCCCAAAACTTGAATTGTACTACTTCTTACTGGCTATTATATCAACTTAGATGCTTCATCTGTGTTTTACTATGGTGATTTTAGTGTCTCAACATACCGCTGCACACGACATAGCTTTGCAGACGATATGTACAAACGTTTCAGAGAGAAGAGCGGCCAATGTGACCATCTGGCTTTAAGTAGATTCGATAACAAATGACGAAAACGGACGGATTTCTCAGGTTTTTACTACATATGAACACTTTTCACATTCTGACGTGCAACTCGGCTGCTAGTCCTCCTTTCATGCAGAATCTTAAGGTCCTAGCTCATGTCCAAGGTACCGAAGCCAGCTAAAAAGACAATAATCGATACCTAAAACTTGAATTGTTCTACTTCTTACTGGCTATTGCACCAACTTAGAAGCTTCATCTGTGTTCTACTATGGTGATTTTAGTGTCTCCGCATACCGCAGCACGCGACATAGCTTTGCAGACGATAAGTACAACCGTTTCAGAGAGAAGAGCGGCCAATGTGACGATCTGGCTTTATGTCGATTCGATAACAAATGACGAAAACGGACGGATTTCTCAGGTTTTTACTACATATGAACACTTTTCACATTCTCCCGTGCAACTCGGCTGCTAGTCCTCCTTTCATGCAGAATGTCAAGGTCCTAGTTCATGGCCAAGGCACCAAAGCCAGTTAAAAAGTCAATAATCGATACCTAAAACTTGAATTGTACTTCTTCTTACTGGCTATTACATCAACTTAGAAGCTTCATCTGTGTTCTACTATGGTGCTTTTCCTGTTTCCGCCTACGGAAACACGTGACATAGCTTTGCAGACGATAAGTACAACCGTTTCAGAGAGAAGAGCGGCCAATGTGACGATCTGGCTTTAAGTCGATTCGAAAACAAATGACGAAAACGGACGGATTTCTCAGGTTTTTACTACATATGAACACTTTTCACATTCTCCCGTGCAACTCGGCTGCTAGTCCTCCTTTCATGCAGAATCTTAAGGTAATAGCTCATGTCCAAGGCACCAAAGCCAGCTAAGAAGTCAATAATCGATACCTAAAACTTGAATTGTACTACTTCTTACTGGCTATTACATCAACTTAGAAGCTTCATCTGTGTTCTACTACGGTGCTTTTAGTTTCTCCGCATACCGCAGCACGCAACATAGTTTTGCAGACGATAAGTACAACCGTTTCAGAGAGAAGAGCGGCCAATGTGACGATCTGGCTTTAAGTCGTTTCGATAACAAATTAAGAAAACGGACGGATTTCTCAGGTTTTTACTACATATGAACACTTTTCACATTCTCCCGTGCAACTCGGCTGCTAGTCCTCCTTTCATGCAGAATCTTAAGGACCTAGCTCATGTCCAAGACACCAAAGCCAGCTAAAAAGTCAATAACCGATACCTAAAACTTGAATTGTACTACTTCTTACTGGCTATTACCTCATCTTAGGAGCTTCATCTGTGTCGTACTATGGTGCTTTTAGTGTCTCCGAATACCGCAGTACGCGACATAGCTTTGCAGACGATAAGTACAACCGTTTCAGAGAGAAGAGCGGCCAATGTGACGATCTGGCTTTAAGTCGATTCGATAACAAATGACGAAAACGAACGGATTTCTCAGGTTTATAATACATATGACCACTTTTCACATTCTCCCGTGCAACTCGGCTGCTAGTCCTCCTTTCATGCAGAATCTTAAGGTCCTAGCTCATGTCCAAATCACCAAAGCCAGCTAAAAAGTCAATAATCAATACCTAAAACTTGAATTGTACTACTTCTTACTGGCTATTACTTCAACTTAGAAGCTTCATCTGTGTTCTACTACGGTGCTTTTAGTTTCTCCGCATACCGCAGCACGCGACATAGTTTTGCAGACGATAGGTACAACCATTTCAGAGAGAAGAGCTGCCAATGTGACGATCTGGCTTTAAGTCGATTCGATAACAAATGACGAAAGAGAACGGATTTCTCAGGTTATTACTACATATGAACACTTTTCACATTCTCCCGTGCAACTCGGCTGCTAGTCCTCCTATTATGCAGAATCTTAAAGTCCTAGCTCATGTCCAAGGCACCAAAGCCAGCTAAAAAGTCAATAATCGATACCTAAAACTTGAATTGTACTACTTCTTACTATATATTACATCAACTTAGAAGCTTCATCTGTGTTCTACTGTGGTGATTTTAGTGTCTCCGCATACCGCAGCACGTGACATAGCTTTGCAGACGATAAGTACAACCGTTTCAGAGAGAAGAGCGGCCAATGTGACGATCTGGCTTTATGTCGATTCGATAACAAATGACGAAAACGGACGGATTTCTCAGGTTTTTACTACATATGAACACTTTTCACATTCTCCCGTGCAACTCGGCTGCTAGTCCTCCTTTCATGCAGAATGTCAAGGTCCTAGTTCATGGCCAAGGCACCAAAGCCAGTTAAAAAGTCAATAATCGATACCTAAAACTTGAATTGTACTTCTTCTTACTGGCTATTACATCAACTTAGAAGCTTCATCTGTGTTCTACTATGGTGCTTTTCCTGTTTCCGCCTACGGAAACACGTGACATAGCTTTGCAGACGATAAGTACAACCGTTTCAGAGAGAAGAGCGGCCAATGTGACGATCTGGCTTTAAGTCGATTCGAAAACAAATGACGAAAACGGACGGATTTCTCAGGTTTTTACTACATATGAACACTTTTCACATTCTCCCGTGCAACTCGGCTGCTAGTCCTCCTTTCATGCAGAATCTTAAGGTAATAGCTCATGTCCAAGGCACCAAAGCCAGCTAAGAAGTCAATAATCGATACCTAAAACTTGAATTGTACTACTTCTTACTGGCTATTACATCAACTTAGAAGCTTCATCTGTGTTCTACTACGGTGCTTTTAGTTTCTCCGCATACCGCAGCACGCAACATAGTTTTGCAGACGATAAGTACAACCGTTTCAGAGAGAAGAGCGGCCAATGTGACGATCTGGCTTTAAGTCGTTTCGATAACAAATTAAGAAAACGGACGGATTTCTCAGGTTTTTACTACATATGAACACTTTTCACATTCTCCCGTGCAACTCGGCTGCTAGTCCTCCTTTCATGCAGAATCTTAAGGACCTAGCTCATGTCCAAGACACCAAAGCCAGCTAAAAAGTCAATAACCGATACCTAAAACTTGAATTGTACTACTTCTTACTGGCTATTACCTCATCTTAGGAGCTTCATCTGTGTCGTACTATGGTGCTTTTAGTGTCTCCGAATACCGCAGTACGCGACATAGCTTTGCAGACGATAAGTACAACCGTTTCAGAGAGAAGAGCGGCCAATGTGACGATCTGGCTTTAAGTCGATTCGATAACAAATGACGAAAACGAACGGATTTCTCAGGTTTATAATACATATGACCACTTTTCACATTCTCCCGTGCAACTCGGCTGCTAGTCCTCCTTTCATGCAGAATCTTAAGGTCCTAGCTCATGTCCAAATCACCAAAGCCAGCTAAAAAGTCAATAATCAATACCTAAAACTTGAATTGTACTACTTCTTACTGGCTATTACTTCAACTTAGAAGCTTCATCTGTGTTCTACTACGGTGCTTTTAGTTTCTCCGCATACCGCAGCACGCGACATAGTTTTGCAGACGATAGGTACAACCATTTCAGAGAGAAGAGCTGCCAATGTGACGATCTGGCTTTAAGTCGATTCGATAACAAATGACGAAAGAGAACGGATTTCTCAGGTTATTACTACATATGAACACTTTTCACATTCTCCCGTGCAACTCGGCTGCTAGTCCTCCTATTATGCAGAATCTTAAAGTCCTAGCTCATGTCCAAGGCACCAAAGCCAGCTAAAAAGTCAATAATCGATACCTAAAACTTGAATTGTACTACTTCTTACTATATATTACATCAACTTAGAAGCTTCATCTGTGTTCTACTGTGGTGATTTTAGTGTCTCCGCATACCGCAGCACGTGACATAGCTTTGCAGACGATAAGTACAACCGTTTCAGAGAGAAGAGCGGCCAATGTGACGATCTGGCTTTAACTCGATTCTATAACAAATGACGAAAACGGACGGATTTCTCAGGTTTTTACTACATTTGAACAGTTTTCACATTCTCCCGTGCAACTCGGCTGCTAGTCCACCTTTCATGCAGAATATTAAGGTCCTAGCTCATGTCCAATGCACCAAAGCCAGCTAAAAAGTCAATAATCGATACCTAAAACTTGAATTGTACTACTTCTTACTGGATATTACATCAACTTAGAAGCTTCATCTGTGTTCTACTGTGGTGATTTTAGTGTCTCCGCATACCGCAGCACGCGACATAGCTTTGCAGACGGTAAGTACAACCGTTTCAGAGAGAAGAGCGGCCAATGCGACGATCTGGCCTTAAGTCGATTCGATAACAAATGACGAAAACGGACGGATTTCTCAGGTTTTTACTACATATGAACACTTTTCACATTCTCCCGTGCAACTCGGCTGCTAGTCCTCCTTTCATGCAGAATCTTAAGGTCCTAGCTCATGTCCAGTGCACCAAAGCCAGCTGAAAAGTCAATAATCGATACCTAAAACTTGAAATATACTACTTCTTACTGGGTATTACATCAACTTAGAAGCTTCATCTGTGTTCTACTATGGTGCTTTTAGTGTCTCCGCATACCACAGCACGCGACATAGCTTTGCAGACGATAAGTACAACCGTTTCAGAGAGAAGAGCGGCCAATGTGACGATCTGGCTTTAAGTCGATTCGATAACAAATGACGAAAACGGACGGATTTCTCAGGTTTTTACTACATATGAACACTTTTCACATTCTCCCGTGCAACTCGGCTGCTAGTCCTCCTTTCATGCAGAATCTTAAGGTCCTAGCTCATGTCCAAGGCACCAAAGCCAGCTAAAAAGTCAATAATCGATTCCTAAAACTTGAATTGTACAACTTCTTACTGGCTATTACATCAACTTGGATGCTTCATCTGTGTTCTACTATGGTGATTTTAGTGTCTCCACATACCGCTGCACGCGACATAGCTTTGCAGACGATATGTACAAACGTTTCAGAGAGAAGAGCGGCCAATGTGACCATCTGGCTTTAAGTCGATTCGATAACAAATGACGAAAACGGACGGATTTCTCAGGTTTTTACTACATACGAACACTTTTCACATTCTGACGTGCAACTCGGCTGCTAGTCCTCCTTTCATGCAGAATCTTAAGGTCCTAGCTCATGTCCAAGATACCGAAGCCAGCTAAAAAGACAATAATCGTTACCTAAAACTTGAATTATTCTACTTCTTACTGGCTATTGCATCAACTTAGAAGCTTCATCTGTGTTCTACTATGGTGATTTTAGTGTCTCCGGATACCGCAGCACGAGACATAGCTTTGAAGACGATAAGTACAACCGTTTCAGAGAGAAGAGCGGCCAATGTGACGATCTGGCTTTAAGTCGATTCGATAACAAATGACGAAAACGGACGGATTTCTCAGGTTTTTACTACATATGAACACTTTTCACATTCTCCCGTGCAACTCGGCTGCTAGTCCTCCTTTCATGCAGAATCTTAAGGTCCTAGCTCATGTCCAAGGCACCAAAGCCAGCTAAAAAGTCAATAATCGATACGTAAAACTTGAATTGTACTACTTCTTACTGGCTATTACATCAACTTAGACGCTTCATCTGTGTTCTACTACGGTGCTTTTAGTTTCTCCGCATACCGCAGCACGGGACATAGTTTTGCAGACGATAAGTACAACCGTTTCAGAGAGAAGAGCGGCCAATGTGACGATCTGGCTTTAAGTCGATTCGATAACAAATGACGAAAACGGACGGATTTCTCAGGTTTTTACTACATATGAACACTTTTCACATTGTCCCGTGGAACTCGGCTGCTAGTCCACCTTTCATGCAGAATCTTAAGGTCCTAGCTCATGTCCAATGCACCAAAGCCAGCTAAAAAGTCGATAATCGATACCTAAAACTTGAATTGTACTACTTCTTCCTGGATATTACATCAACTTAGAAGCTTCATCTGTGTTCTGCTGTGGTGATTTTAGTGTCTCCGCATACCGCAGCACGTGACATAGCTTTGCAGACGATAAGTACAACCGTTTCAGAGAGAAGAGCGGCCAATGTGACGATCTGGCTTTAAGTCGATTCGATAACAAATGACGAAAACGGACGGATTTCTAAGGTTTTTACTACATATGAACACTTTTCACATTCTCCCGTGCAACTCGGCTGCTAGTCCTCCTTTCATGAAGAATGTTAAGGTCCCAGCTCATGTCCAAGGCACCAAAGCCAGCTAAGAAGTCAATAATCGATACCTTAAACTTGAAATGTACTACTTCTTACTGGGTATTACATCAACTTAGAAGCTTCATCTGTGTTCTACTATGGTGCTTTTAGTGTCTCCGCATACCGCAACACGCGACATAGCTTTGCAGACGATAAGTACAACCGTTTCAGAGAGAAGAGCGGCCAATGTGACGATCTGGCTTTAAGTCGATTCGATAACAAATGACGAAAACGGACGGATTTCTCAGGTTTTTACTACATATGAACACTTTTCACATTCTCCCGTGAAACTGGGCTGCTAGTCCTCCTTTTATGCAGAATCTTAATGTCCTAGCTCATGTCCAAGGCACGAAAGCCAGCTAAGAAGTCAATAATCGATACCTAAATCTTGAATTGGACTACTTCTTTCTGGCTATTACATCAACTTCGAAGCTTCATCTGTGTTCTACTATGGTGATTTTAGTGTCTCCGCATACCGCAGCACGCGACATAGCTTTGCAGACGATAAGTACAACCGTTTCAGAGACAAGAGCGGACAATGTGACGATCTGGCTTTAAGTCGATTCGATAACAAATGACGAAAACGGACGGATTTCTCAGGTTTGTACTACATATGAACACTTTTCTCATTCTCCCGTGCAACTCGGCTGCTAGTTCTCCTTTCATGCAGAATCTTAAGGTCCTAGCACATGTCCAAGGCACCAAAGCCAGCAAAAAGGTCAATATTCAATACCTAAAACTTGAATTGTACTACTTCTTACTGGCTATTACATCAACTTAGAAGCTTCATCTGTGTTCTACTGTGGTGATTTTAGTGTCTCTGCATACCGCAGCACGTGACATAGCTTTGCAGACGACAAGTACAACCGTTTCAGAGAGAAGAGCGGCCAATGTGACGATCTGGCTTTAAGTCGATTCGATAACAAATGACGAAAACGGACGGATTTCTAAGGTTTTTACTACATATGAACACTTTTCACATTCTCCCGTGCAACGCGGCTGCTAGTCCTCCTTTCATGCAGAATATTAAGGTCCTAGCTCATGTCCAAGGCACCAAAACCAGCTAAAAAGTCAATAATCAATAGCTAAAACTTGAATTGTACTACTTCTTACTGGCTATTACATCAACTTAGAAGCTTCATCTGTGTTCTACTACGGTGCTTATAGTTTCTCCGCATACCGCAGCACGCGACATAGTTTTGCAGACGATAAGTACAACCGTTTCAGAGAGAAGAGCGGACAATGTGACGATGTGGCTTTAAGTCGATTCGATAACAAATGACGAAAACGGACGGATGTCTCATTTTTTTACAACATATGAACATTTTTCACATTCTCCCGTGCAACTCGGCTGCTAGTCCTCCTTTCATGCAGAATCTTAAGGTCCTAGCGCATGTCCAAGGCACCAAAGCCAACTAAAAGGTCAATATTCAATACCTAAAACTTGAATTGTACTACTTCTTACTGGCTATTACATCAACTTAGAAGCTTGATCTGTATTCCACTATGGTCCTTTTAGTGTCTCAGCATATCGCAGCACGCGTCATAGCTTTGCAGACGATAAGTACAACCGTTTCAGGGAGAAGAGCGGCCATTTTGACGATCTGGCTTTAAGTCGATTCGATAACAAATGACGAAAACGGACCGATTTCTCAGGTTTTTACTTTATATGAACACTTTTCTCATTCTCCCGTGCAACTCGGCTGCTAGTCCTCCTTTCATGCAGAATCTTAAGGTCCTAGCTCATGTCCAAGCCATCAAAGCCAGCTAAAAAGTCAATAATCGATACCTAAAACTTGAATTGGACTAATCCTTACTGGCTATTACATCAACTTAGAAGCTTCATCTGTGTTCTATTATGGTGCTTTTCCTGTTTCCGCCTACGGCAACACGCGACATAGCTTTGCAGACGATAAGTACAACCGTTTCAGAGAGAAGAGCGGCCAATGTGACGATCTGGCTTTTTGTCGATTCGATAACAAATGACGAAAACTGACGGATTTCTCAGGTTTTTACTACATATGAACACTTTTCACATTCTCCCGTGCAACTCGGCTGCTAGTCCTCCTTTCATGCAGAATCTTAAGGTCCTAGCTCATGTCCAAGGCACCAAAGCCAGCTAAAAAGTCAATAACCGATACCTAAAACTTGAATTGTACTTCTTCTTACTGGCTATTACATCATCTTAGAAGCTTCATCTGTGTTCTACTATGGTGCTTTTAGTGTCTCCGAATACCGCAGTACGCGACATAGCTTTGCAGACGATAAGTACAACCGTTTCAGAGACAAGAGCGGCCAATGTGACGATCTGGCTTTAAGTCAATTCGATAACAAATGACGAAAACTGACGGATTTCTCAGGTTTTTACTACATATGAACACTTTTCACATTCTCCCGTGCAACTCGGCTGCTTTTCCTCCTTTCATGCAGAATCTTAAGGTCCTATCACATGTCCAAGGCACCAAAGCCAGCAAAAAGGTCAATATTCAATACCTAAAACTCTAATTGTACTACTTCTTACTGGCTATTACATCAACTTAGAGCTTCATCTGTGTTCTACTGTGGTGATTTTAGTGTCTCCGCATACCGCAGCACGTGACATAGCTTTGCAGACGACAAGTACAACCGTTTCAGAGAGAAGAGCGGCCAATGTGACGATCTGGCTTTAAGTCGATTCGATAACAAATGACGAAAACGGACGGATTTCTAAGGTTTTTACTACATATGAACACTTTTCACATTCTCCCGTGCAACTCGGCTGCTAGTCCTCCTTTCATGAAGAATGTTAAGGTCCTAGCTCATGTCCAAGGCACCAAAACCAGCTAAAAAGTCAATAATCGATACCTAATATTTGAATTGTACTACTTCTTACTGGCTATTACATCAACTTAGAAGCTTCATCTGTGTTCTACTACGGTGCTTTTAGTTTCTCCGCATACCGCAGCACGCGACATAGTTTTGCAGACGATAAGTACAACCGTTTCAGAGAGAAGAGCGGCCAATGTGACGATGTGGCTTTGTCGATTCGATAACAAATGACGAAAACGGACGGATGTCTCATTTTTTTACTACATATGAACATTTTTCACATTCTCCCGTGCAACTCGGCTGCTAGTCCTCCTTTCATGCAGAATCTTAAGGTCCTAGCTCATGTCCAAGGCACCAAAGCCAACTAAAAGGTCAATATTCAATACCTAAAACATGATTTGTACTACTTTTTACTGGCTATTACATCAACTTAGAAGCTTGATCTGTATTCTACTATGGTCCTTTTAGTGTCTCAGCATATCGCAGCACGCGACATAGCTTTGCAGACGATAAGTACAACCGTTTCAGGGAGAAGAGCGGCCATTTTGACGATCTGGCTTTAAGTCGATTCGATAACAAATGACGAAAACGGACCGATTTCTCAGGTTTTTACTACATTTGAACACTTTTCGCATTCTCCCGTGCAACTCGGCTGCTAGTCCTCCTTTCATGCAGAATCTTAAGGTCCTAGCTCATGTCCAAGGCATCAAAGCCAGCTAAAAAGTCAGTAATCGATACCTAAAACTTGAATTGGACTACTCCTTACTGGCTATTACATCAACTTAGAAGCTTCATCTGTGTTCTATTATGGTGGTTTTCCTGTTTCCGCCTACGGCAACACGCGACATAGCTTTGCAGACGATAAGTAGAACCGTTTCAGAGAGAAGAGCGGCCAATGTGACTATCTGGCTTTAAGTCGATTCTATAACAAATGACGAAAACTGACGGATTTCTCAGGTTTTTACTACATATGAACACTTTTCACATTCTCCCGTGCAACTCGGCTGCTAGTCCTCCTTTCATGCAGAATCTTAAGGTCCTAGATCATGTCCAAGGCACCAAAGCCAGCTAAAAAGTCAATAACCGATACCTAAAACTTGAATTGTACTTCTTCTTACTGGCTATTACATCAACTTCGAAGCTTCATCTGTGTTCTACTATGGTGATTTTAGTGTCTCCGCATACCGCAGCACGCGACATAGCTTTGCAGACGATAAGTACAACCGTTTCAGAGACAAGAGCGGACAATGTAACGATCTGGCTTTAAGTCGATTCGATAACAAATGACGAAAACGGACGTATTTCTCAGGTTTTACTACATATGAACACTTTTCACATTCTCCCGTGCAACTCGGCTGCTAGTCCTCCTTCATGCAAAATCTTAAGTTCCTAGCTCGTGTCCAAGGCACCAAAGAAGGGTAAACAGTCAATAACCGATACCTAAAACTTGAATTGTACTACTTCTTACTGGCTATTACATCAACTTAGAAGCATCATTTGTGTTCTACTATGGTGCTTTTAGTGTCTCCGCATACCGCAGCACGCGACATAGCTTTGCAGACGATAAGTACAACCGTTTCAGAGAGAAGAGCGGAAAATGTGACGATCTGGCTTTAAGTAAATTCGATAACAAATGACGAAAACGGACGGATGTCTCAGGTTTTTACTACATATGAACACCCTTCACACTCTCCCGTGCAACTGGGCTGCTAGTCCTCCTTTTATGCAGAATCTTAAAGTCCCAGCTCATGTCCAAGGCACCTAAGCCAGCTAAAAATTCAATAATCGATACCTAAAACTTGAATTGGACTACTTCTTACTGGCTATTACATCAACTTAGAAGCTTCATCTGTGTTCTATTATGGTGCTTTTCCTGTTTCCGCCTACGGCAACACGCGACACAGCTTTGCAGACGATAAGTACCACCGTTTCAGAGAGAAGAGCGGCCAATGTGACGATCTGGCTTTAAGTCGATTCGATAACAAATGACGAAAACGGACGGATTTCTCAGGTTTGTACTACATATGAACACTTTTCACATTCTCCCGTGGAACTCGGCTGCTAGTCCTCCTTTCATGCAGAATCTTAAGGTCCTAGCTCATGTCCAATGCACCAAAGCCAGCTGAAAAGTCAATATTCGATACCTAAAACTTGAATTGTACTACTTCTTACTGGATATTACATCATCTTAGAAGCTTCATCTGTGTTCTACTGCGGTGATTTTAGTGTCACCACATACCGCAGCACGTGACATAGCTTTGCAGACGATAACTACAACCGTTTCAGAGAGAAGAGCGGCCAATGTGACGATCTGGCTTTAAGTCGATTCGATAACAAATGACGAAAAAGGACGGATTTCTCAGGTTATTACTACATATGAACACTTTTCACATTCTCCCGTGCAACTGGGCTGCTAGTCCTTCTTTTATGCAGAATCTTAAAGTCCTAGCTCATGTCCAAGGCACTTAAGCCAGCTAAAAAGTCAATAATCGATACCTAAAACTTGAATTGTACTTCTTCTTACTGGCTATTACATCATCTTAGAAGCTTCATCTGTGTTCTACTATCGTGCTTTTAGTGTCTCCGAATACCGCAGTACGCGACATGGCTTTGCAGACGATAAGTACAACCGTTTCAGAGAGAAGAGCGGCCAATGTGACGATCTGGCTTGAAGTCGATTCGATAACAAATGACGAAAACGGACGGATTTCTCAGGTTTGTACTACATATGAACACTTTTCTCATTCTCCCGTGCAACTCGGCTGCTAGTTCTCCTTTCATGCAGAATCTTAAGGTCCTAGCACATGTCCAAGGCACCAAAGCCAGCAAAAAGGTCAATATTCAATACCTAAAACTTGAATTGTACTACTTCTTACTGGCTATTACATCAACTTAGAAGCTTCATCTGTGTTCTACTGTGGTGATTTTAGTGTCTCTGCATACCGCAGCACGTGACATAGCTTTGCAGACGACAAGTACAACCGTTTCAGAGAGAAGAGCGGCCAATGTGACGATCTGGCTTTAAGTCGATTCGATAACAAATGACGAAAACGGACGGATTTCTAAGGTTTTTACTACATATGAACACTTTTCACATTCTCCCGTGCAACTTGGCTGCTAGTCCTCCTTTCATGCAGAATCTTAAGGTCCTAGCTCATGTCCAAGGCACCAAAGCCAGCTAAAAAGTCAATAATCGATACCTAAAACTTGAATTCTACTACTTATTACTGGCTATTACATCAACTTAGAAGCTTCATCTGTGTTCTACTACGGTGCTTTTAGTTTCTCCGCATACCGCAGCACGCGACATAGTTTTGCAGACGATAAGTACAACCGTTTCAGAGAGAAGAGCGGCCAATGTGACGATGTGGCTTTAAGTCTATTCGATAACAAATGACGAAAACGGACGGATGTCTCATTTTTTTACTACATATGAACATTTTTCACATTCTCCCGTGCAACTCGGCTGCTAGTCCTCCTTTCATGCAGAATCTTAAGGTCCTAGCTCATGTCCAAGGCACCAAAGCCAACTAAAAGGTCAATATTCAATACTTAAAACTTGAATTGTACTACTTCTTACTGGCTATTACATCAACTTAGCAGCTTGATCTGTATTCTACTATGGTCCTTTTAGTGTCTCAGCATATCGCAGCACGCGACATAGCTTTGCAGACGATAAGTACAACCGTTTCAGGGAGAAGAGCGGCCATTTTGACGATCTGGCTTTAAGTCGATTCGATAACAAATGACGAAAACGGACCGATTTCTCAGGTTTTTACTTTATATGAACACTTTTCACATTCTCCCGTGCAACTCGGCTGCTAGTCCTCCTTTCATGCAGAATCTTAAGGTCCTAGCTCATGTCCAAGCCATCAAAGCCAGATAAAAAGTCAATAATCGATACCTAAAACTTGAATTGGACTAATCCTTACTGGCTATTACATCAACTTAGAAGCTTCATCTGTGTTCTATTATGGTGCTTTTCCTGTTTCCGCCTACGGCAACACGCGACATAGCTTTGCAGACGATAAGTAGAACCGTTTCAGAGAGAAGAGCGGCCAATGTGACGATCTGGCTTTAAGTCGATTCGATAACAAATGACGAAAACTGACGGAGTTCTCAGGTTTTTACTACATATGAACACTTTTCACATTCTCCCGTGCAACTCGGCTGCTAGTCCTCCTTTCATGCAGAATCTTAAGGTCCTAGCTCATGTCCAAGGCACCAAAGCCAGCTAAAAAGTCAATAACCGATACCTAAAACTTGAAATGTACTTCTTCTTACTGGCTATTACATCATCTTAGAAGCTTCATCTGTGTTCTACTATGGTGCTTTTAGTGTCTCCGAATACCGCAGTACGCGACATAGCTTTGCAGACGATAAGTACAACCGTTTCAGAGACAAGAGCGGCCAATGTGACGATCTGGCTTTAAGTCAATTCGATAACAAATGACGAATACTGACGGATTTCTCAGGTTTTTACTACATATGAACACTTTTCACATTCTCCCGTGCAACTCGGCTGCTTTTTCTCCTTTCATGCAGAATCTTAAGGTCCTATCACATGTCCAAGGCACCAAAGCCAGCAAAAAGGTCAATATTCAATACCTAAAACTTGAATTGTACTACGTCTTACTGGCTATTACATCAACTTAGAGCTTCATCTGTGTTCTACTGTGGTGATTTTAGTGTCTCCGCATACCGCAGCACGTGACATAGCTTTGCAGACGACAAGTACAACCGTTTCAGAGAGAAGAGCGGCCAATGTGACGATCTGGCTTTAAGTCGATTCGATAACAAATGACGAAAACGGACGGATTTCTAAGGTTTTTACTACATATGAACACTTTTCACATTCTCCCGTGCAACTCGGCTGCTAGTCCTCCTTTCATGAAGTATGTTAAGGTCCTAGCTCATGTCCAAGGCACCAAAACCAGCTAAAAAGTCAATAACCAATACCTAAAACTTGAATTGTACTACTTCTTACTGGCTATTACATCAACTTAGAAGCTTCATCTGTGTTCTACTACGGTGCTTTTAGTTTCTCCGCATACCGCAGCACGCGACATAGTTTTGCAGACGATAAGTACAACCGTTTCAGAGAGAAGAGCGGCCAATGTGACGATGTGGCTTTAAGTCGATTCGATAACAAATGACGAAAACGGACGGATGTCTCATTTTTTTACTACATATGAACATTTTTCACATTCTCCCGTGCAACTCGGCTGCTAGTCCTCCTTTCATGCAGAATCTTAAGGTCCTAGCTCATGTCCAAGGCACCAAATCCTACTAAAAGGTCAATATTCAATACCTAAAACTTGAATTGTACTACTTCTTACTGGCTATTACATCAACTTAGAAGCTTGATCTGTATTCTACTATGGTCCTTTTAGTGTCTCAGCATATCGCAGCACGCGACATAGCTTTGCAGACGATAAGTACAACCGTTTCAGGGAGAAGAGCGGCCATTTTGACGATCTGGCTTTAAGTCGATTCGATAACAAATTACGAAAACGGACCGATTTCTCAGGTTTTTACTACATTTGAACACTTTTCACATTCTCCCGTGCAACTCGGCTGCTAGTCCTCCTTTCATGCAGAATCTTAAGGTCCTAGCTCATGTCCAAGGCATCAAAGCCAGCTAAAAAGTCAGTAATCGATACCTAAAACTTGAATTGGACTACTCCTTACTGGATATTACATCAACTTAGAAGCTTCATCTGTGTTCTATTATGGTGCTTTTCCTGTTTCCGCCTACGGCAACACGCGACATAGCTTTGCAGACGATAAGTAGAACCGTTTCAGAGAGAAGGGCGGCCAATGTGACTATCTGGCTTTAAGTCGATTCTATAACAAATGACGAAAACTGACGGATTTCTCAGGTTTTTACTACATATGAACACTTTTCACATTCTCCCGTGCAACTCGGCTGCTAGTCCTCCTTTCATGCAGAATCTTAAGGTCCTAGCTCATGTCCAAGGCACCAAAGCCAGCTAAAAAGTCAATAACCGATACCTAAAACTTGAATTGTACTTCTTCTTACTGGCTATTACATCATCTTAGAAGCTTCATCTGTGTTCTACTATGGTGCTTTTAGTGTCTCCGAATACCGCAGTACGCGACATAGCTTTGCAGACGATAAGTACAACCGTTTCAGAGACAAGAGCGGCCAATGTGACGATCTGGCTTTAAGTCGATTCGATAACAAATGACGAAAACTGACGGATTTCTCAGGTTTTTACTACATATGAACACTTTTCACATTCTCCCGTGCAACTCGGCTGCTTTTCCTCCTTTCATGCAGAATCTTAAGGTCCTATCACATGTCCAAGGCACCAAAGCCAGCAAAAAGGTCAATATTCAATACCTAAAACTTGAATTGTACTACTTCTTACTGGCTATTACATCAACTTAGAAGCTTCATCTGTGTTCTACTGTGGTGATTTTAGTGTCTCCGCATACCGCAGCACGTGACATAGCTTTGCAGACGACAAGTACAACCGTTTCAGAGAAAAGAGCGGCCAATGTGACGATCTGGCTTTAAGTCGATTCGATAACAAATGACGAAAACGGACGGATTTCTAAGGTTTTTACTACATATGAACACTTTTCACATTCTCCCGTGCAACTCGGCTGCTAGTCCTCCTTTCATGAAGAATGTTAAGGTCCTAGCTCATGTCCAAGGCACCAAAGCCAGCTAAAAAGTCAATAATCGATATCTTAAACTTGAATTGTACTACTTCTTACTGGGTATTACATCAACTTAGAAGCTTGATCTGTGTTCTACTATGGTGCTTTTAGTGTCTCCGCATACCGCAACACGCGACATAGCTTTGCAGACGATAAGTACAACCGTTTCAGAGAGAAGAGCGGCCAATGTGACGATCTGGCTTTAAGTCGATTCGATAACAAATGACGAAAACGGACGTATTTCTGAGGTTTTTACTACATTTGAACAGTTTTCACATTCTCCCGTGCAACTCGGCTGCTAGTCCTCCTTTCATGCAGCATATTAAGGTCCTAGCTCATGTCCAAGGCACCAAAGCCAGCTAAAAAGTCAATAATCGATACCTAAAACTTGAATTGTACTACTTCTTACTGGATATTACATCAACTTAGAAGCTTCATCTGTGTTCTACTGTGGTGATTTTAGTGTCTCCGCATACCGCAGCACGTGACATAGCTTTGCAGACGATAAGTACAACCGTTTCAGAGAGAAGAGCGGCCAATGTGACGATCTGGCTTTAAGCCGATTCGATAACAAATGACGAAAACGGACGGATTTCTCAGGTTTTTATTACATTTGAACAGTTTTCACATTCTCCCGTGCAACTCGGCTGCTAGTCCACCTTTCATGCAGAATATTAAGGTCCTAGCTCATGTCCAATGCACCAAAGACACCTAAACAGTCAATAATCGGTACCTAAAACTTGAATTGTACTACTTCTTACTGGATATTACATCAACTTAGAAGCTTCATCTGTGTTCTACTGTGGTGATTTTAGTGTCTCCGCATACCGCAGCACGTGACATAGCTTTGCAGACGATAAGTACAACCGATTCAGAGAGAAGAGCGGCCAATGTGACGATCTGGCTTTAAGTCGATTCGCTAACAAATGACGAAAAAGGACGGGTTTCTCAGGTTATTACTACATATGAACACTTTTCACATTCTCCCGTGCAACTCGGCTGCTAGTCCTACTTTCATGCAGAATCTTAAGGTCCTAGCTCATGTCCAAGGCACCAAAGCCAGCTAAAAGGTCCATATTCAATACCTAAAACTTGAATTGTACTACTTCTTAGTGGATATTACATCAACTTAGAAGCTTGATCTGTGGCCTACTATGGTGCTTTTAGTGTCTCAGCATCCCGCAGCACGCGACATAGCTTTGCAGACGATAAGTACAACCGTTTCAGAGAGAAGAGCGGCCAATGTGACGATCTGGCTTTAAGTCGATTCGATAACAAATGACGAAAACGTACGGATTTCTCAGGTTTTTACTACATATGAACACTTTTCACATTCTCCCGTGCAACTCGGCTGCTAGTCCTCCTTACATGCAGAATCTTAAAGTCCTAGCTCATGTCCCAGGCACCAAAGCTAGCTAAAAAGTCAATAATCGATTCCTAAAACTTGAATTGTACTACTTCTTACTGGCTATTACATCAACTTAGATGCTTCATCTGAGTTCTACTATGGTGATTTTAGTGTCTCCACATACCGCTGCACGCGACATAGCTTTGCAGACGATATGTACAAACGTTTCAGAGAGAAGAGCGGCCAATGTGACCATCTGGCTTTAAGTCGATTCGATAACAAATGACGAAAACGGACGGATTTCTCAGGTTTTTACTACATATGAACACTTTTCACATTCTGACGTGCAACTCGGCTGCTAGTCCTCCTTTCATGCAGAATCTTAAGGTCCTAGCTCATGTCCAAGGTACCGAAGCCAGCTAAAGAGTCAATAATCGATACCTAAAACTTGAATTGGTCTACTTCTTACTGGCTATTGCATCAACTTAGAAGCTTCATCTGTGTTCTACTATGGTGATTTTAGTGTCTCCGCATACCGCAGCACGCGACATAGCTTTGCAGACGGTAAGTACAACCGTTTCAGAGAGAAGAGCGGCCAATGTGACGATCTGGCTTTAAGTCGATTCGATAACAAATGACGAAAACGGACGGATTTCTCAGGTTTGTACTACATATGAACACTTTTCTCATTCTCCCGTGCAACTCGGCTGCTAGTCCTCCTTTCATGCAGAATCTTAAGGTCCTAGCTCATGTCCAAGGCACCAAAGCCAGCTAAAAAGTCAATAACCGATACCTAAAACTTGAATTGTACTACTTCTTACTGGCTATTACATCAACTTAGAAGCTTCATCTGTGTTCTACTACGTTGCTTTTAGTTTCTCCGCATACCGCAGCACGCGACATAGCTTTGCAGACGATAAGTACAACCGTTTCAGAGAGAAGAGCGCCCAATGTGACGATCTGGCTTTAAGTCGATTCGATAACAAATGACGAAAACGGACGGATTCCTCAGGTTTTTACTACATACGAACACTTTTCACATTCTCCCGTGGAACTCGGCTGCTAGTCCACCTTTCATGCAGAATCTTAAGGTCCTAGCTCATGTCCAATGCACCAAAGCCAGCTGAAAAGTCAATAATCGATACCTAAAACTTGAATTGTACTACTTCTTACTGGATATTACATCATTTTAGAAGCTTCATCTGTGTTCTACTGCGGTGATTTTAGTGTCACCACATACCGCAGCACGTGACATAGCTTTGCAGACGATAAGTACAACCGCTTCAGAGAGAAGAGCGGCCAATGTGACGATCTGGCTTTAAGTCGATTCGATAACAAATGACGAAAACGGACGGATGTCTCATTTTTTTACTACATATGAACATTTTTCACATTCTCCCGTGCAACTCGTCTGCTAGTCCTCCTTTCATGCAGAATCTTAAGGTCCTAGCTCATGTCCAAGGCACCAAAGCCAACTAAAAGGTCAATATTCAATACCTAAAACTTGAATTGTACTACTTCTTACTGGCTATTACATCAACTTAGAAGCTTGATCTGTATTCTACTATGGTGCTTTTAGTGTCTCAGCATATCGCAGCACGCGACATAGCTTTGCAGACGATAAGTACAACCGTTTCAGAGAGAAGAACGGCCATTGTGACGATCTGGCTTTAAGTCGATTCGATAACAAATGACGAAAACGGACCGATTTCTCAGGTTTTTACTACATATGAACACCTTTCACATTCTCCCGTGCAACTCGGCTGCTAGTCCTCCTTTCATGCAGAATCTTAAGGTCCTAGCTCATGTCCCAGGCACCAAAGCCAGCTAAAAAGTCAATAATCGATACCTAAATCTTGAATTGGACTACTTCTTACTGGCTATTACATCAACTTAGAAGCTTCATCTGTGTTCTATTATGGTGCTTTTCCTGTTTCCGCCTACGGCAACACGCGACGTAACTTTCCAGACGATAAGTAGAACCGTTTCAGAGAGAAGAGCGGCCAATGTGACGATCTGGCTTTAAGTCGATTCGATAACAAATGACGAAAACCGACGGATTTCTCAGGTTTGTACTACATATGAACACTTTTCACATTCTCCCGTGCAACTCGGCTGCTAGTCCTCCTTTCATGCAGCATATTAAGGTCCTAGCTCATGTCCAAGGCACAAAGCCAGCTAAAAAGTCAATAATCGATACCTAAAACTTGAATTGTACTACTTCTTACTGGATATTACATCAACTTAGAAGCTTCATCTGTGTTCTACTGTGGTGATTTTAGTGTCTCCGCATTCCGCAGCACGAGACATAGCTTTGCAGACGATAAGTACAACCGTTTCAGAGAGAAGAGCGGCCAATGTGACGATCTGGCTTTAAGTAGATTCGATAACAAATGACGAAAACTGACGGATTTCTCAGGTTTTTACTACATTTGAACAGTTTTCACATTCTCCCGTGCAAATCGGCTGCTAGTCCACCTTTCATGCAGAATCTTAAGGTCCTAGCTCATGTCCAAGGTACCGAAGCCAGCTAAAAAGTCAATAATCGATACCTAAAACTTGAATTGTACTACTTCTTACTGGATATTACATCAACTTAGAAGCTTCATCTGTGTTCTACTGTGGTGATTTTAGTGTCTCCGCATACCGCAGCACGAGACATAGCTTTGCAGACGATAAGTACAACCGTTTCAGAGAGAAGAGCGGCCAATGTGACGATCTGGCTTTAAGT
The DNA here is from genome assembly GCF_023897955.1 of Schistocerca gregaria. Classification (NCBI taxonomy): domain Eukaryota; kingdom Metazoa; phylum Arthropoda; class Insecta; order Orthoptera; family Acrididae; genus Schistocerca; species Schistocerca gregaria. The sequence goes on from NW_026061925.1 coordinate 11,353,609, forward strand.
CGATTCGCTAACAAATGACGAAAAAGGACGGATTTCTCAGGTTATTACTATATACGAATACTTTTCACATTCTCCCGTGCAACTCGGCTGCTAGTCCTACTTTCATGCAGAATCTTAAGGTCCTAGCTCATGTCCAAGGCACCAAAGCCAGCTAAAAGGTCCATATTCAGTACCTAAAACTTGAATTGTACTACTTCTTACTGGCTATTACATCAACTTAGAAGCTTGATCTGTGGTCTACTATGGTGCTTTTAGTGTCTCAGCATCCCGCAGCACGCGACATAGCTTTGCAGACGATAAGTACAACCGTTTCAGAGAGAAGAGCGGCCAATGTGACGATCTGGCTTTAAGTCGATTCGATAACAAATGACGAAAACGTACGGATTTCTCAGGTTTTTACTACATATGAACACTTTTCACATTCTGACGTGCAACTCGGCTGCTAGTCCTCCTTTCATGCAGAATCTTAAGGTCCTAGCTCATGTCCAAGGTACCGAAGCCAGCTAAAGGGTCAATAATCGATACCTAAAACTTGAATAGTACTACTTCTTACTGGCTATTGCATCAACTTAGAAGCTTCATCTGTGTTCTACTATGGTGATTTTAGTGTCTCCGCATACCGCAGCACGCGACATAGCTTTGCAGACGGTAAGTACAGCCGTTTCAGAGAGAAGAGCGGCCAATGTGACGACCTGGCTTTAAGTCGATTCGATAACAAATGACGAAAACGGACGGATTTCTCAGGTTTGTACTACATATGAACACTTTTCACATTCTCCCGTGCAACTCGGCTGCTAGTCCTCCTTTCATGCAGAATATTAAGGTCCTAGCTCATGTCCAATGCACCAAAGCCAGCTAAAAAGTCAATAATCGATACCTAAAACTTGAATTGTACTACTTCTTACTGGCTATTACATCAACTTAGAAGCTTCATCTGTGTTCTACTGTGGTGATTTTAGTGTCTCCGCATACCGCAGCACGTGACATAGCTTTGCAGACGACAAGTACAACCGTTTCAGAGAAAAGAGCGGCCAATGTGACGATCTGGCTTTAAGTCGATTCGATAACAAATGACGAAAACGGACGGATTTCTAAGGTTTTTACTACATATGAACACTTTTCACATTCTCCCGTGCAACTCGGCTGCTAGTCCTCCTTTCATGAAGAATGTTAAGGTCCTAGCTCATGTCCAAGGCACCAAAGCCAGCTAAAAAGTCAATAATCGATATCTTAAACTTGAATTGTACTACTTCTTACTGGGTATTACATCAACTTAGAAGCTTGATCTGTGTTCTACTATGGTGCTTTTAGTGTCTCCGCATACCGCAACACGCGACATAGCTTTGCAGACGATAAGTACAACCGTTTCAGAGAGAAGAGCGGCCAATGTGACGATCTGGCTTTAAGTCGATTCGATAACAAATGACGAAAACGGACGTATTTCTCAGGTTTTTACTACATTTGAACAGTTTTCACATTCTCCCGTGCAACTCGGCTGCTAGTCCTCGTTTCATGCAGCATATTAAGGTCCTAGCTCATGTCCAAGGCACCAAAGCCAGCTAAAAAGTCAATAATCGATACCTAAAACTTGAATTGTGCTACTTCTTACTGGATATTACATCAACTTAGAAGCTTCATCTGTGTTCTACTGTGGTGATTTTAGTGTCTCCGCATACCGCAGCACGTGACATAGCTTTGCAGACGATAAGTACAACCGTTTCAGAGAGAAGAGCGGCCAATGTGACGATCTGGCTTTAAGTCGATTCGCTAACAAATGACGAAAAAGGACGGGTTTCTCAGGTTATTACTACATATGAACACTTTTCACATTCTCCCGTGCAACTCGGCTGCTAGTCCTACTTTCATGCAGAATCTTAAGGTCCTAGCTCATGTCCAAGGCACCAAAGCCAGCTAAAAGGTCCATATTCAATACCTAAAACTTGAATTGTACTACTTCTTAGTGGATATTACATCAACTTAGAAGCTTGATCTGTGGTCTACTATGGTGCTTTTAGTGTCTCAGCATCCCGCAGCACGCGACATAGCTTTGCAGACGATAAGTACAACCGTTTCAGAGAGAAGAGCGGCCAATGTGACGATCTGGCTTTAAGTCGATTCGATAACAAATGACGAAAACGTACGGATTTCTCAGGTTTTTACTACATATGAACACTTTTCACATTCTCCCGTGCAACTCGGCTGCTAGTCCTCCTTACATGCAGAATCTTAAAGTCCTAGCTCATGTCCAAGGCACCAAAGCTAGCTAAAAAGTCAATAATCGATTCCTAAAACTTGAATTGTACTAGTTCTTACTGGCTATTACATCAACTTAGATGCTTCATCTGAGTTCTACTATGGTGATTTTAGTGTCTCCACATACCGCTGCACGCGACATAGCTTTGCAGACGATATGTACAAACGTTTCAGAGAGAAGAGCGGCCAATGTGACCATCTGGCTTTAAGTCGATTCGATAACAAATGACGAAAACGGACGGATTTCTCAGGTTTTTACTACATATGAACACTTTTCACATTCTGACGTGCAACTCGGCTGCTAGTCCTCCTTTCATGCAGAATCTTAAGGTCCTAGCTCATGTCCAAGGTACCGAAGCCAGCTAAAGAGTCAATAATCGATACCTAAAACTTGAATTGGTCTACTTCTTACTGGCTATTGCATCAACTTAGAAGCTTCATCTGTGTTCTACTATGGTGATTTTAGTGTCTCCGCATACCGCAGCACGCGACATAGCTTTGCAGACGGTAAGTACAACCGTTTCAGAGAGAAGAGCGGCCAATGTGACGATCTGGCTTTAAGTCGATTCGATAACAAATGACGAAAACGGACGGATTTCTCAGGTTTGTACTACATATGAACACTTTTCTCATTCTCCCGTGCAACTCGGCTGCTAGTCCTCCTTTCATGCAGAATCTTAAGGTCCTAGCTCATGTCCAAGGCACCAAAGCCAGCTAAAAAGTCAATAACCGATACCTAAAACTTGAATTGTACTACTTCTTACTGGCTATTACATCAACTTAGAAGCTTCATCTGTGTTCTACTACGTTGCTTTTAGTTTCTCCGCATACCGCAGCACGCGACATAGCTTTGCAGACGATAAGTACAACCGTTTCAGAGAGAAGAGCGCCCAATGTGACGATCTGGCTTTAAGTCGATTCGATAACAAATGACGAAAACGGACGGATTCCTCAGGTTTTTACTACATACGAACACTTTTCACATTCTCCCGTGGAACTCGGCTGCTAGTCCACCTTTCATGCAGAATCTTAAGGTCCTAGCTCATGTCCAATGCACCAAAGCCAGCTGAAAAGTCAATAATCGATACCTAAAACTTGAATTGTACTACTTCTTACTGGATATTACATCATTTTAGAAGCTTCATCTGTGTTCTACTGCGGTGATTTTAGTGTCACCACATACCGCAGCACGTGACATAGCTTTGCAGACGATAAGTACAACCGCTTCAGAGAGAAGAGCGGCCAATGTGACGATCTGGCTTTAAGTCGATTCGATAACAAATGACGAAAACGGACGGATGTCTCATTTTTTTACTACATATGAACATTTTTCACATTCTCCCGTGCAACTCGTCTGCTAGTCCTCCTTTCATGCAGAATCTTAAGGTCCTAGCTCATGTCCAAGGCACCAAAGCCAACTAAAAGGTCAATATTCAATACCTAAAACTTGAATTGTACTACTTCTTACTGGCTATTACATCAACTTAGAAGCTTGATCTGTATTCTACTATGGTGCTTTTAGTGTCTCAGCATATCGCAGCACGCGACATAGCTTTGCAGACGATAAGTACAACCGTTTCAGAGAGAAGAACGGCCATTGTGACGATCTGGCTTTAAGTCGATTCGATAACAAATGACGAAAACGGACCGATTTCTCAGGTTTTTACTACATATGAACACCTTTCACATTCTCCCGTGCAACTCGGCTGCTAGTCCTCCTTTCATGCAGAATCTTAAGGTCCTAGCTCATGTCCCAGGCACCAAAGCCAGCTAAAAAGTCAATAATCGATACCTAAATCTTGAATTGGACTACTTCTTACTGGCTATTACATCAACTTAGAAGCTTCATCTGTGTTCTATTATGGTGCTTTTCCTGTTTCCGCCTACGGCAACACGCGACGTAACTTTCCAGACGATAAGTAGAACCGTTTCAGAGAGAAGAGCGGCCAATGTGACGATCTGGCTTTAAGTCGATTCGATAACAAATGACGAAAACCGACGGATTTCTCAGGTTTGTACTACATATGAACACTTTTCACATTCTCCCGTGCAACTCGGCTGCTAGTCCTCCTTTCATGCAGCATATTAAGGTCCTAGCTCATGTCCAAGGCACAAAGCCAGCTAAAAAGTCAATAATCGATACCTAAAACTTGAATTGTACTACTTCTTACTGGATATTACATCAACTTAGAAGCTTCATCTGTGTTCTACTGTGGTGATTTTAGTGTCTCCGCATTCCGCAGCACGAGACATAGCTTTGCAGACGATAAGTACAACCGTTTCAGAGAGAAGAGCGGCCAATGTGACGATCTGGCTTTAAGTAGATTCGATAACAAATGACGAAAACTGACGGATTTCTCAGGTTTTTACTACATTTGAACAGTTTTCACATTCTCCCGTGCAAATCGGCTGCTAGTCCACCTTTCATGCAGAATCTTAAGGTCCTAGCTCATGTCCAAGGTACCGAAGCCAGCTAAAAAGTCAATAATCGATACCTAAAACTTGAATTGTACTACTTCTTACTGGATATTACATCAACTTAGAAGCTTCATCTGTGTTCTACTGTGGTGATTTTAGTGTCTCCGCATACCGCAGCACGAGACATAGCTTTGCAGACGATAAGTACAACCGTTTCAGAGAGAAGAGCGGCCAATGTGACGATCTGGCTTTAAGTCGATTCGCTAACAAATGACGAAAAAGGACGGATTTCTCAGGTTATTACTATATACGAATACTTTTCACATTCTCCCGTGCAACTCGGCTGCTAGTCCTACTTTCATGCAGAATCTTAAGGTCCTAGCTCATGTCCAAGGCACCAAAGCCAGCTAAAAGGTCCATATTCAGTACCTAAAACTTGAATTGTACTACTTCTTACTGGCTATTACATCAACTTAGAAGCTTGATCTGTGGTCTACTATGGTGCTTTTAGTGTCTCAGCATCCCGCAGCACGCGACATAGCTTTGCAGACGATAAGTACAACCGTTTCAGAGAGAAGAGCGGCCAATGTGACGATCTGGCTTTAAGTCGATTCGATAACAAATGACGAAAACGGACGGATTTCTCAGGTTTGTACTACATATGAACACTTTTCTCATTCTCCCGTGCAACTCGGCTGCTAGTCCTCCTTTCATGCAGAATCTTAAGGTCCTAGCTCATGTCCAAGGCACCAAAGCCAGCTAAAAAGTCAATAACCGATACCTAAAACTTGAATTGTACTACTTCTTACTGGCTATTACATCAACTTAGAAGCTTCATCTGTGTTCTACTACGTTGCTTTTAGTTTCTCCGCATACCGCAGCACGCGACATAGCTTTGCAGACGATAAGTACAACCGTTTCAGAGAGAAGAGCGCCCAATGTGACGATCTGGCTTTAAGTCGATTCGATAACAAATGACGAAAACGGACGGATTCCTCAGGTTTTTACTACATACGAACACTTTTCACATTCTCCCGTGGAACTCGGCTGCTAGTCCACCTTTCATGCAGAATCTTAAGGTCCTAGCTCATGTCCAATGCACCAAAGCCAGCTGAAAAGTCAATAATCGATACCTAAAACTTGAATTGTACTACTTCTTACTGGATATTACATCATTTTAGAAGCTTCATCTGTGTTCTACTGCGGTGATTTTAGTGTCACCACATACCGCAGCACGTGACATAGCTTTGCAGACGATAAGTACAACCGCTTCAGAGAGAAGAGCGGCCAATGTGACGATCTGGCTTTAAGTCGATTCGATAACAAATGACGAAAACGGACGGATGTCTCATTTTTTTACTACATATGAACATTTTTCACATTCTCCCGTGCAACTCGTCTGCTAGTCCTCCTTTCATGCAGAATCTTAAGGTCCTAGCTCATGTCCAAGGCACCAAAGCCAACTAAAAGGTCAATATTCAATACCTAAAACTTGAATTGTACTACTTCTTACTGGCTATTACATCAACTTAGAAGCTTGATCTGTATTCTACTATGGTGCTTTTAGTGTCTCAGCATATCGCAGCACGCGACATAGCTTTGCAGACGATAAGTACAACCGTTTCAGAGAGAAGAACGGCCATTGTGACGATCTGGCTTTAAGTCGATTCGATAACAAATGACGAAAACGGACCGATTTCTCAGGTTTTTACTACATATGAACACCTTTCACATTCTCCCGTGCAACTCGGCTGCTAGTCCTCCTTTCATGCAGAATCTTAAGGTCCTAGCTCATGTCCCAGGCACCAAAGCCAGCTAAAAAGTCAATAATCGATACCTAAATCTTGAATTGGACTACTTCTTACTGGCTATTACATCAACTTAGAAGCTTCATCTGTGTTCTATTATGGTGCTTTTCCTGTTTCCGCCTACGGCAACACGCGACGTAACTTTCCAGACGATAAGTAGAACCGTTTCAGAGAGAAGAGCGGCCAATGTGACGATCTGGCTTTAAGTCGATTCGATAACAAATGACGAAAACCGACGGATTTCTCAGGTTTGTACTACATATGAACACTTTTCACATTCTCCCGTGCAACTCGGCTGCTAGTCCTCCTTTCATGCAGCATATTAAGGTCCTAGCTCATGTCCAAGGCACAAAGCCAGCTAAAAAGTCAATAATCGATACCTAAAACTTGAATTGTACTACTTCTTACTGGATATTACATCAACTTAGAAGCTTCATCTGTGTTCTACTGTGGTGATTTTAGTGTCTCCGCATACCGCAGCACGAGACATAGCTTTGCAGACGATAAGTACAACCGTTTCAGAGAGAAGAGCGGCCAATGTGACGATCTGGCTTTAAGTCGATTCGCTAACAAATGACGAAAAAGGACGGATTTCTCAGGTTATTACTATATACGAATACTTTTCACATTCTCCCGTGCAACTCGGCTGCTAGTCCTACTTTCATGCAGAATCTTAAGGTCCTAGCTCATGTCCAAGGCACCAAAGCCAGCTAAAAGGTCCATATTCAGTACCTAAAACTTGAATTGTACTACTTCTTACTGGCTATTACATCAACTTAGAAGCTTGATCTGTGGTCTACTATGGTGCTTTTAGTGTCTCAGCATCCCGCAGCACGCGACATAGCTTTGCAGACGATAAGTACAACCGTTTCAGAGAGAAGAGCGGCCAATGTGACGATCTGGCTTTAAGTCGATTCGATAACAAATGACGAAAACGTACGGATTTCTCAGGTTTTTACTACATATGAACACTTTTCACATTCTGACGTGCAACTCGGCTGCTAGTCCTCCTTTCATGCAGAATCTTAAGGTCCTAGCTCATGTCCAAGGTACCGAAGCCAGCTAAAGGGTCAATAATCGATACCTAAAACTTGAATAGTACTACTTCTTACTGGCTATTGCATCAACTTAGAAGCTTCATCTGTGTTCTACTATGGTGATTTTAGTGTCTCCGCATACCGCAGCACGCGACATAGCTTTGCAGACGGTAAGTACAGCCGTTTCAGAGAGAAGAGCGGCCAATGTGACGACCTGGCTTTAAGTCGATTCGATAACAAATGACGAAAACGGACGGATTTCTCAGGTTTGTACTACATATGAACACTTTTCACATTCTCCCGTGCAACTCGGCTGCTAGTCCTCCTTTCATGCAGAATATTAAGGTCCTAGCTCATGTCCAATGCACCAAAGCCAGCTAAAAAGTCAATAATCGATACCTAAAACTTGAATTGTACTACTTCTTACTGGCTATTACATCAACTTAGAAGCTTCATCTGTGTTCTACTGTGGTGATTTTAGTGTTTCCGCATACCGCAGCACGTGACATAGCTTTGCAGACGACAAGTACAACCGTTTCAGAGAAAAGAGCGGCCAATGTGACGATCTGGCTTTAAGTCGATTCGATAACAAATGACGAAAACGGACGGATTTCTAAGGTTTTTACTACATATGAACACTTTTCACATTCTCCCGTGCAACTCGGCTGCTAGTCCTCCTTTCATGAAGAATGTTAAGGTCCTAGCTCATGTCCAAGGCACCAAAGCCAGCTAAAAAGTCAATAATCGATATCTTAAACTTGAATTGTACTACATCTTACTGGGTATTACATCAACTTAGAAGCTTGATCTGTGTTCTACTATGGTGCTTTTAGTGTCTCCGCATACCGCAACACGCGACATAGCTTTGCAGACGATAAGTACAACCGTTTCAGAGAGAAGAGCGGCCAATGTGACGATCTGGCTTTAAGTCGATTCGATAACAAATGACGAAAACGGACGTATTTCTCAGGTTTTTACTACATTTGAACAGTTTTCACATTCTCCCGTGCAACTCGGCTGCTAGTCCTCCTTTCATGCAGCATATTAAGGTCCTAGCTCATGTCCAAGGCACCAAAGCCAGCTAAAAAGTCAATAATCGATACCTAAAACTTGAATTGTACTACTTCTTACTGGATATTACATCAACTTAGAAGCTTCATCTGTGTTCTACTGTGGTGATTTTAGTGTCTCCGCATACCGCAGCACGTGACATAGCTTTGCAGACGATAAGTACAACCGTTTCAGAGAGAAGAGCGGCCAATGTGACGATCTGGCTTTAAGTCGATTCGCTAACAAATGACGAAAAAGGACGGGTTTCTCAGGTTATTACTACATATGAACACTTTTCACATTCTCCCGTGCAACTCGGCTGCTAGTCCTACTTTCATGCAGAATCTTAAGGTCCTAGCTCATGTCCAAGGCACCAAAGCCAGCTAAAAGGTCCATATTCAATACCTAAAACTTGAATTGTACTACTTCTTAGTGGATATTACATCAACTTAGAAGCTTGATCTGTGGTCTACTATGGTGCTTTTAGTGTCTCAGCATCCCGCAGCACGCGACATAGCTTTGCAGACGATAAGTACAACCGTTTCAGAGAGAAGAGCGGCCAATGTGACGACCTGGCTTTAAGTCGATTCGATAACAAATGACGAAAACGTACGGATTTCTCAGGTTTTTACTACATATGAACACTTTTCACATTCTCCCGTGCAACTCGGCTGCTAGTCCTCCTTACATGCAGAATCTTAAAGTCCTAGCTCATGTCCAAGGCACCAAAGCTAGCTAAAAAGTCAATAATCGATTCCTAAAACTTGAATTGTACTGCTTCTTACTGGCTATTACATCAACTTAGATGCTTCATCTGAGTTCTACTATGGTGATTTTAGTGTCTCCACATACCGCTGCACGCGACATAGCTTTGCAGACGATATGTACAAACGTTTCAGAGAGAAGAGCGGCCAATGTGACCATCTGGCTTTAAGTCGATTCGATAACAAATGACGAAAACGGACGGATTTCTCAGGTTTTTACTACATATGAACACTTTTCACATTCTGACGTGCAGCTCGGCTGCTAGTCCTCCTTTCATGCAGAATCTTAAGGTCCTAGCTCATGTCCAAGGTACCGAAGCCAGCTAAAGAGTCAATAATCGATACCTAAAACTTGAATTGGTCTACTTCTTACTGGCTATTGCATCAACTTAGAAGCTTCATCTGTGTTCTACTATGGTGATTTTAGTGTCTCCGCATACCGCAGCACGCGACATAGCTTTGCAGACGGTAAGTACAACCGTTTCAGAGAGAAGAGCGGCCAATGTGACGATCTGGCTTTAAGTCGATTCGATAACAAATGACGAAAACGGACGGATTTCTCAGGTTTGTACTACATATGAACACTTTTCACATTCTCCCGTGCAACTCGGCTGCTAGTCCTCCTTTCATGCAGAATCTTAAGGTCCTAGCTCATGTCCAAGGCACCAAAGCCAGCTAAAAAGTCAATAACCGATACCTAAAACTTGAATTGTACTACTTCTTACTGGCTATTACATCAACTTAGAAGCTTCATCTGTGTTCTACTACGTTGCTTTTAGTTTCTCCGCATACCGCAGCACGCGACATAGCTTTGCAGACGATAAGTACAACCGTTTCAGAGAGAAGAGCGCCCAATGTGACGATCTGGCTTTAAGTCGATTCGATAACAAATGACGAAAACGGACGGATTCCTCAGGTTTTTACTACATACGAACACTTTTCACATTCTCCCGTGGAACTCGGCTGCTAGTCCACCTTTCATGCAGAATCTTAAGGTCCTAGCTCATGTCCAATGCACCAAAGCCAGCTGAAAAGTCAATAATCGATACCTAAAACTTGAATTGTACTACTTCTTACTGGATATTACATCATTTTAGAAGCTTCATCTGTGTTCTACTGCGGTGATTTTAGTGTCACCACATACCGCAGCACGTGACATAGCTTTGCAGACGATAAGTACAACCGCTTCAGAGAGAAGAGCGGCCAATGTGACGATCTGGCTTTAAGTCGATTCGATAACAAATGACGAAAAAGGACGGATTTCTCAGGTTATTGCTACATATGAACACTTTTCACATTCTCCCGTGCAACTCGGCTGCTAGTCCTCCTTTCATGCAGAATCTTAAAGTCCTAGCTCATGTCCAAGGCACCAAAGCCAGCTAAAAAGTCAATATTCGATACCTAAAACTTGAATTGTACTACTTGTTACTGGCTATTACATCAACTTCGAAGCTTCATCTGTGTTCTACTATGGTGCTTTTAGTGTCTCAGCATACCGCAGCACGCGACATAGTTTTGCAGACGATAAGTACAACCGTTTCAGAGAGAAGAGCGGCCAATGTGACGATGTGGCTTTAAGTCGATTCGATAACAAATGACGAAAACGGACGGATGTCTCATTTTTTTACTACATATGAACATTTTTCACATTCTCCCGTGCAACTCGTCTGCTAGTCCTCCTTTCATGCAGAATCTTAAGGTCCTAGCTCATGTCCAAGGCACCAAAGCCAACTAAAAGGTCAATATTCAATACCTAAAACTTGAATTGTACTACTTCTTACTGGCTATTACATCAACTTAGAAGCTTGATCTGTATTCTACTATGGTGCTTTTAGTGTCTCAGCATATCGCAGCACGCGACATAGCTTTGCAGACGATAAGTACAACCGTTTCAGAGAGAAGAACGGCCATTGTGACGATCTGGCTTTAAGTCGATTCGATAACAAATGACGAAAACGGACCGATTTCTCAGGTTTTTACTACATATGAACACCTTTCACATTCTCCCGTGCAACTCGGCTGCTAGTCCTCCTTTCATGCAGAATCTTAAGGTCCTAGCTCATGTCCCAGGCACCAAAGCCAGCTAAAAAGTCAATAATCGATACCTAAATCTTGAATTGACTACTTCTTACTGGCTATTACATCAACTTAGAAGCTTCATCTGTGTTCTATTATGGTGCTTTTCCTGTTTCCGCCTACGGCAACACGCGACGTAACTTTCCAGACGATAAGTAGAACCGTTTCAGAGAGAATAGCGGCCAATGTGACGATCTGGCTTTAAGTCGATTCGATAACAAATGACGAAAACCGACGGATTTCTCAGGTTTGTACTACATATGAACACTTTTCACATTCTCCCGTGCAACTCGGCTGCTAGTCCTCCTTTCATGCAGCATATTAAGGTCCTAGCTCATGTCCAAGGCACAAAGCCAGCTAAAAAGTCAATAATCGATACCTAAAACTTGAATTGTACTACTTCTTACTGGATATTACATCAACTTAGAAGCTTCATCTGTGTTCTACTGTGGTGATTTTAGTGTCTCCGCATTCCGCAGCACGAGACATAGCTTTGCAGACGATAAGTACAACCGTTTCAGAGAGAAGAGCGGCCAATGTGACGATCTGGCTTTAAGTAGATTCGATAACAAATGACGAAAACTGACGGATTTCTCAGGTTTTTACTACATTTGAACAGTTTTCACATTCTCCCGTGCAAATCGGCTGCTAGTCCACCTTTCATGCAGAATATTAAGGTCCTAGCTCATGTCCAATGCACCAAAGCCAGCTAAAAAGTCAATAATCGATACCTAAAACTTGAATTGTACTACTTCTTACTGGATATTACATCAACTTAGAAGCTTCATCTGTGTTCTACTGTGGTGATTTTAGTGTCTCCGCATACCGCAGCACGAGACATAGCTTTGCAGACGATAAGTACAACCGTTTCAGAGAGAAGAGCGGCCAATGTGACGATCTGGCTTTAAGTCGATTCGCTAACAAATGACGAAAAAGGACGGATTTCTCAGGTTATTACTATATATGAATACTTTTCACATTCTCCCGTGCAACTCGGCTGCTAGTCCTACTTTCATGCAGAATCTTAAGGTCCTAGCTCATGTCCAAGGCACCAAAGCCAGCTAAAAGGTCCATATTCAGTACCTAAAACTTGAATTGTACTACTTCTTACTGGCTATTACATCAACTTAGAAGCTTGATCTGTGGTCTACTATGGTGCTTTTAGTGTCTCAGCATCCCGCAGCACGCGACATAGCTTTGCAGACGATAAGTACAACCGTTTCAGAGAGAAGAGCGGCCAATGTGACGATCTGGCTTTAAGTCGATTCGATAACAAATGACGAAAACGTACGGATTTCTCAGGTTTTTACTACATATGAACACTTTTCACATTCTGACGTGCAACTCGGCTGCTAGTCCTCCTTTCATGCAGAATCTTAAGGTCCTAGCTCATGTCCAAGGTACCGAAGCCAGCTAAAGGGTCAATAATCGATACCTAAAACTTGAATAGTACTACTTCTTACTGGCTATTGCATCAACTTAGAAGCTTCATCTGTGTTCTACTATGGTGATTTTAGTGTCTCCGCATACCGCAGCACGCGACATAGCTTTGCAGACGGTAAGTACAGCCGTTTCAGAGAGAAGAGCGGCCAATGTGACGACCTGGCTTTAAGTCGATTCGATAACAAATGACGAAAACGGACGGATTTCTCAGGTTTGTACTACATATGAACACTTTTCACATTCTCCCGTGCAACTCGGCTGCTAGTCCTCCTTTCATGCAGAATCTTAAGGTCCTAGCTCATGGCCAAGGCACCAAAGCCAGCTAAAAAGTCAATAACCGATACCTAAAACTTGAATTGTACTTCTTCTTACTGGCTATTACATCATCTTAGAAGCTTCATCTGTGTTATACTATGGTGCTTTTAGTGTCTCCGAATACCGCAGCACGCGACATAGTTTTGCAGACGCTAAGTACAACCGTTTCAGAGAGAAGAGCGGCCAATGTGACGATCTGGCTTTAAGTCGATTCGATAACAAATGACGAAAAAGGACGGATTTCTCAGGTTATTACTACATATGAACACTTTTCACATTCTCCCGTGCAACTCTGCTGCTAGTCCTACTTTCATGCAGAATCTTAAGGTCCTAGCTCATGTCCAAGGCACCAAAGCCAGCTAAAAAGTCAATAATCGATACCTAAAACTAGAATTGTACTACTTCTTACTGGATATTACATCAACTTAGAAGCTTCATCTGTGTTCTACTGCGGTGATTTTAGTGTCACCACATACCGCAGCACGTGACATAGCTTTGCAGACGATAAGTACAACCGCTTCAGAGAGAAGAGCGGCCAATGTGACGATCTGGCTTTAAGTCGATTCGATAACAAATGACGAAAAAGGACGGATTTCTCAGGTTATTACTACATATGAACACTTTTCACATTCTCCCGTGCAACTCTGCTGCTAGTCCTCCTTTCATGCAGAATATTAAGGTCCTAGCTCATGTCCAAGGCACCAAAACCAGCTATAAAGTCAATAATCAATACCTAAAACTTGAATTGTACTACTTCTTACTGGCTATTACATCAACTTAGAAGCTTCATCTGTGTTCTACTATGGTGCTTTTAGTTTCTCCGCATACCGCAGCACGCGACATAATTTTGCAGACGATAAGTACAACCGTTTCAGAGAGAAGAGCGGCCAATGTGACGATGTGGCTTTAAGTCGATTCGATAACAAATGACGAAAACGGACGGATGTCTCATTTTTTTACTACATATGAACATTTTTCACATTCTCCCGTACAACTCGGCTGCTAGTCCTCCTTTCATGCAGAATCTTAAGGTCCTAGCTCATGTCCAAGGCACCAAAGCCAGCTAAAAGGTCAATATTCAATACCTAAAACTTGAATTGTACTACTTCATACTGGCTATTACATCAACTTAGAAGCTTGATCTCTATTCTACTATTGTGCTTTTGGTGTTTCAGCATATCGCAGCACGCGACATAGCTTTGCAGACGATAAGTACAACCGTTTCAGAGAGAAGAGCGGCCAATGTGACGATCTGGCTTTAAGTCGATTCGATAACAAATGACGAAAACGGACGGGTTTCTCAGGTTTTTACTACATATGAACACTTTTCACATTCTCCCGTGCAACTCGGCTGCTAGTCCTCCTTTCATGCAGAATCTTAAGGTAACAGCTCGTGTCCAAGGCACCAAAGCCAGCTAAAAACTCAATAATAGATACCTAAAACTTGTATTGTACTACTTCTTACTGGATATTACATCAACTTAGAAGCTACATCTGTGTTCTACTGTGGTGCTTTTAGTGTCTCCGAATACCGCAGTACGCGACATAGCTTTGCAGACGATAAGTACAACCGTTTCAGAGAGAAGAGCGGCCAATGTGACGATCCGGCTTTACATCGATTCAATAACAAATGACGAAAACGGACGGATGTCTCAGGTTTTTACTACATATGAACACTTTTCACATTCTCCCGTGCAACTCGGCTGCTAGTCCTCCTTTCATGCAGAATCTTAAGGTCCTAGCTCATGTCCAAGGCACCAAAGCCAGCTAAAAAGTCAATAATCGATACCTAAAACTTGAATTGGACTACTTATTACTGGCTATTACATCAACGTAGAAACTTCATCTGTGTTCTATTATGGTGCTTTTCCTGTTTCCGCCTACGGCAACACGCGACATAGCTTTGCATACGATAAGTACAACCATTTCAGAGAGAAGATCGGCCAATGTGACGATCTGGCTTTTAAGTCGATTCGATAACAAATGACGAAAACGGACGGATTTCTCAGGTTTTTACTACATATGAACACTTTTCACATTCTCCCGTGCAACTCGGCTGCTAGTCCTCCTTTCATGCAGAATCTTAAGGTCCTAGCTCATGTCCAAGGCACCAAAGCCAGCTAAAAAGTCAATAACCGATACCTAAAACTTGAATTGTGCTACTTTTTACTGCCTATTACATCATTTTAGAAGCTTCATCTGTGTTCTACTATGGTGCTTTTAGTGTCTCCGAATACCGCAGTACGCGACATAGCTTTGCAGACGATAAGTACAACCGTTTCAGAGAGAAGAGCGGCCAATGTGACGATCTGGCTTTAAGTCGATTCGATAACAAATGACCAAAACGGACGGATTTCTCAGGTTTTTACTACATATGAACACTTTTCACATTCTCCCCTGCAACTCGCTGCTAGTCCTCCTTTCATGCAGAATCTTAAGGTCCTAGCTCATGTCCAAAGCACCAAAGCCAGCTAAAAGGTCAATATTCAATACCTAAAACTTGAATTGTACTACTTCTTACTGGCTATTACATCAACTTAGAACCTTGATCTGTGTTCTACTATGGTGCTTTTAGTGTCTCAGCATACCGCTGCACGCGACATAGCTTTGCAGACGATAAGTATATCCGTTTCAGAGAGAAGATCGGCCAATGTGACGATCTGGCTTTAAGTCGATTCGATAACAAATGACGAAAACGGACGGATTTCTCAGGTTTTTACTGCATATGAACACTTTTCACATTCTCCCGTGCAACTCGGCTGCTAGTCGTCCTTTCATGCAGAATCTTAAGGTCCTAGCTCATGTCCAAGGCACCAAAGCCAGCTAAATAGTCAATAACCAATACCTAAAACTTGAATTGTACTACTTCTTACTGGCTATTACATCATTTTAGAAGCTTCATCTGTGTTCTACTATGGTGCTTTTAGTGTCTCCGAATACCGCAGTACGCGACATAGCTTTGCAGACGATAAGTACAACCGTTTCAGAGAGAAGAGCGGCCAATGTGACGATCTGGCTTTAAGTCGATTCGATAACAAATGACGAAAACGGACGGATTTCTCAGGTTTTTACTACATATGAACACTTTTCACATTCTCCCGTGCAACTCGGCTGCTAGTCCTCCTTTCATGCAGAATCTTACGGTCCTAGATCATGTCCAAGGCACCAAAGCCAGCTAAAAAGTCAATAATCAATACCTAAAACTTGAAATGTACTGCTTCTTACTGGCTATTACATAAACTTAGAAGCTTCATCTGTGTTCTACTACGTTGCTTTTAGTTTCTCCGCATACCGCAGCACGCGACATAGTTTTGCAGTCGATAAGTACAACCGTTTCAGAGAGAAGAGCGGCCAATGTGAAGATCTGGCTTTAAGTCGATTCGATAACAAATGACGAAAACGGACGGATTTCTCAGGTTTTTACTACATATGAACACTTTTCACATTCTCCCGTGCAACTTGGCTGCTAGTCCTACTTTCATGCAGAATCTTAAGGTCCTAGCTCATGTCCAAGGCACCAAAGCCAGCTAAAAAGTCAATAATCAATACCTAAAACTTGAATTGTACTACTTCTTACTGGCTAATACATCAACATAGAAGCTTCATCTGTGTTCTACTACGGTGCTTTTAGTTTCTCCGTATACCGCAGCACGCGACATAGTTTTGTAGACGATAAGTACAACCGTTTCAGAGAGAAAAGCGGCCAATGTGACGATGTGGCTTTAAGTCGATTCGATAACAAATGACGAAAACGGACGGATGTCTCAGGTTTTTACTACATATGAACACTTTTCACATTCTCCCGTGCTACTCGGCTGTTAGTCCTCCTTTCATGCAGAATCTTAAGGTCCTAGCTCATGTCCAAGGCACCAAAGCCAGCTAAAAGTTCAATATTCAATACCTAAAACTAGAATTGAACTACTTCTTACTGGCTATTACATCAACTTAGAAGCTTGATCTGTGTTCTACTATGGTGCTTTTAGTGTCTCAGCATACCGCAGCACGCGACATAGCTTTGCAGACGATAAGTAAATCCGTTTCAGAGAGAAGATCGGCCAATGTGACGATCTGGCTTTAAGTCGATTCGATAACAAATGACGAAAACGGACGGATTTCTCAGGTTTTTACTACTTATGAACACTTTTCACATTCTCCCGTGCAACTCGGCTGCTAGTCCTCCTTTCATGCAGAATCTTAAGGTCCTAGCTCATGTCCAAGGCACCAAAGCCAGCTAAAAAGTCAATAAGCGATACCTAAAACTTGAATTCCACTACTTCTTACTGGCTATTACATCAACTTAGAAGCTTCATCTGTGTTCTACTATGGTGCTTTTAGTGTCTCCACATACCGCAGCACGCGACATAGCTTTGCAGACGATAAGTACAAGCGTTTCAGAGAGAAGAGCGGCCAATGTGACGATCTGGCTTTAAGTCGATTCGATAACAAATGACCAAAACGGACGGATTTCTCAGGTTTTTACTACATATGAACATTTTTCACATTCTCCCCTGCTACTCGGCTGCTAGTCCTCCTTTCATGCAGAATATTAAGGTCCTAGCTCATGTCCAAGGCACCAAAGCCAGCTAAAAATTCAATATTCAATACCTAAAACTTGAATTGTACTACTTCTTACTGGATATTACATCAACTTAGAAGCTTCATCTGTGTTCTACTATATTGCTTGTAGTGTCTCAGCATACCGCAGCACGCGACATAGCTTTGCAGACGATAAGTACAAAAATTTCAGAGAGCAGAGCGGCCAATGTGACGATCTGGCTTTACGTCGATTCGATAACAAATGACGAAAACGGTCGGATGTCTCAGGTTTTTGTTACATATGAACACTTTTCACATTCTCCCGTGCAACTCGGCTGCTAGTCCTCCTTTCATGAAGAATCTTAAGGTCCTATCTCATGTCCAAGGCACCAAAGACAGCTAAAAGGTCAATATTCAATACCTAAAACTTGAATTGTACTACCTCTTACTGGCTATTACCTCAACTTAGAAGCTTCATCTGTGTTCTACTATGGTGCTTGTAGTGTCTCAGCATACCGCAGCACGCGACAAAGCTTTGCACACGATAAGTACAACCGTTTCAGAGAGAAGAGCGGCCAATGTGACGATCTGGCTTTAAGTCGATGCGATAACAAATGACGAAAACGGACGGATTTCTAAGGTTTTTACTACATATGAACACTTTTCACATTCTCCCGTGCAACTCGGCTGCTAGTCCTCTTTTCATGCAGAATCTTAAGGTCCTAGCTCATGTCCAAGGCACCAAAGCCAGCTAAAAAGTCAATAATCAATACCTAAAACTTGAATTGTACTACTTCTTACTGGCTATTACATCAACTTAGAAGCTTCATGTGTGTTCTCCTACGGTGGTTTTAGTTTCTCCGCATACCGCAGCAAGCGACATAGTTTTGCAGACGATAAGTACAACCGTTTCAGAGAGAAGAGCGGCCAATGTGACGATCTGGCTTTAAGTCGATTCGATAACAAATGACGAAAACGGATGGATTTCTCAGGTTTTTACTAGATATGAACACTTTTCACATTCTGCAGTGCAACTCGGCTGCTAGTCCTCCTTTCATGCAGAATCTTAAGGTCCTAGCTCATGGTCAAGGCACCAAAGCCAGCTAAAAAGTCAATAACCGATACCTAAAACTAGAATTGTACTACTTCTTACTGGCTATTACATCAACTTAGAACCTTGATCTGTGTTCTACTATGGTGCATTTAGTGTCTCAGCATACCGCAGCAAGCGACATAGCTTTCCAGACGATAAGTATATCCGTTTCAGAGAGAAGATCGGCCAATGTGACGATCTGGCTTTAAGTCGATTCGATAACAAATGACGAAAACAGACGGATTTCTCAGGTTTTTACTACATATGAACACTTTTCACATTCTCCCGTGAAACTCGGCTGCTAGTCCTCCTTCCATGCAGAATCTTAAGGTCCTAGCTCATGTCCAAGGCACCAAAGCCAGCTAAAAAGTCAATAACCGATACCTGAAACTTGAATTGTACTACTTCTTACTGGGTATTACATCAACTTAGAAGCTTCATCTGTGTTCTACTATGGTGCTTTTAGTGTCTCCGAATACCGCAGTACGCGACATAGCTTTGCAGACGATAAGTACAACCGTTTCAGAGAGCAGAGCGGTCAATGTGACGATCTGGCTTTAAGTCGATTCGATAACAAATGACGAAAACGGACGGATTTCTCAGGTTTTTACTACATATGAACACTTTTCACATTCTCCCGTGCAACTCGGCTGCTAGTCCTCCTTTCATGCAGAATATTAAGGTCCTAGCTCATGTCCAAGGCACCAAAGCCAGCTAAAAATTCAATATTCAATACCTAAAACTTGAATTGTACTACTCCTTACTGGATATTACATCAACTTAGAAGCTTCATCTCTGTTCTACTATGGTGCTTGTAGTGTCTCAGCATACCGCAGCACGCGACATAGCTTTGCAGACGATAAGTACAACCATTTCAGAGAGCAGAGCGGCCAATGTGACGATCTGGCTTTACGTCGATACGATAACAAATGACGAAAACGGTCGGATGTCTCAGGTTTTTATTACATATGACCACTTTTCACATTCTCCCGTGCAACTCGGCTGCTAGTCCTCCTTTCATGCAGAACCTTAAGGTCCAATCTCATGTCCAAGGCACCAAAGCCAGCTAAAAGGTCAATATTCAATACCTAAAACTTGAATTGTACTACCTCTTACTGGCTATTACCTCAACTTAGAAGCTTCATCTGTGTTCTACTATGGTGCTTGTAGTGTCTCAGCATACCGCAGCACGCGACAAAGCTTTGCAGACGATATGTACAACCGTTTCAGAGAGAAGAGCGGCCAATGTGTCGATCTGGCTTTAAGTCGATGCGATAACAAATGACGAAAACGGACGGATTTCTCAGGTTTTTACTACATATGAACACTTTTCACATTCTCCCGTGCAACTCGGCTGCTAGTCCTCCTTCCATGCAGAATCTTAAGGTCCTAGCTCATGTCCAAGGCACCAAAGCCAGCTAAAAATTCAATATTCAATACCTAAAACTTGAATTGTACTACTCCTTACTGGATATTACATCAACTTAGAAGCTTCATCTCTGTTCTACTATGGTGCTTGTAGTGTCTCAGCATACCGCAGCACGCGACATAGCTTTCCAGACGATAAGTATATCCGTTTCAGAGAGAAGATCGGCCAATGTGACGATCTGGCTTTAAGTCGATTCGATAACAAATGACGAAAACAGACGGATTTCTCAGGTTTTTACTACATATGAACACTTTTCACATTCTCCCGTGAAACTCGGCTGCTAGTCCTCCTTCCATGCAGAATCTTAAGGTCCTAGCTCATGTCCAAGGCACCAAAGCCAGCTAAATAGTCAATAACCAATACCTAAAACTTGAATTGTACTACTTCTTACTGGCTATTACATCATTTTAGAAGCTTCATCTGTGTTCTACTATGGTGCTTTTAGTGTCTCCGAATACCGCAGTACGCGACATAGCTTTGCAGACGATAAGTACAACCGTTTCAGAGAGAAGAGCGGCCAATGTGACGATCTGGCTTTAAGTCGATTCGATAACAAATGACGAAAACGGACGGATTTCTCAGGTTTTTACTACATATGAACACTTTTCACATTCTCCCGTGCAACTCGGCTGCTAGTCCTCCTTTCATGCAGAATCTTACGGTCCTAGATCATGTCCAAGGCACCAAAGCCAGCTAAAAAGTCAATAATCAATACCTAAAACTTGAAATGTACTGCTTCTTACTGGCTATTACATAAACTTAGAAGCTTCATCTGTGTTCTACTACGTTGCTTTTAGTTTCTCCGCATACCGCAGCACGCGACATAGTTTTGCAGTCGATAAGTACAACCGTTTCAGAGAGAAGAGCGGCCAATGTGAAGATCTGGCTTTAAGTCGATTCGATAACAAATGACGAAAACGGACGGATTTCTCAGGTTTTTACTACATATGAACACTTTTCACATTCTCCCGTGCAACTTGGCTGCTAGTCCTACTTTCATGCAGAATCTTAAGGTCCTAGCTCATGTCCAAGGCACCAAAGCCAGCTAAAAAGTCAATAATCAATACCTAAAACTTGAATTGTACTACTTCTTACTGGCTAATACATCAACATAGAAGCTTCATCTGTGTTCTACTACGGTGCTTTTAGTTTCTCCGTATACCGCAGCACGCGACATAGTTTTGTAGACGATAAGTACAACCGTTTCAGAGAGAAAAGCGGCCAATGTGACGATGTGGCTTTAAGTCGATTCGATAACAAATGACGAAAACGGACGGATGTCTCAGGTTTTTACTACATATGAACACTTTTCACATTCTCCCGTGCTACTCGGCTGTTAGTCCTCCTTTCATGCAGAATCTTAAGGTCCTAGCTCATGTCCAAGGCACCAAAGCCAGCTAAAAGTTCAATATTCAATACCTAAAACTAGAATTGAACTACTTCTTACTGGCTATTACATCAACTTAGAAGCTTGATCTGTGTTCTACTATGGTGCTTTTAGTGTCTCAGCATACCGCAGCACGCGACATAGCTTTGCAGACGATAAGTAAATCCGTTTCAGAGAGAAGATCGGCCAATGTGACGATCTGGCTTTAAGTCGATTCGATAACAAATGACGAAAACGGACGGATTTCTCAGGTTTTTACTACTTATGAACACTTTTCACATTCTCCCGTGCAACTCGGCTGCTAGTCCTCCTTTCATGCAGAATCTTAAGGTCCTAGCTCATGTCCAAGGCACCAAAGCCAGCTAAAAAGTCAATAAGCGATACCTAAAACTTGAATTCCACTACTTCTTACTGGCTATTACATCAACTTAGAAGCTTCATCTGTGTTCTACTATGGTGCTTTTAGTGTCTCCACATACCGCAGCACGCGACATAGCTTTGCAGACGATAAGTACAAGCGTTTCAGAGAGAAGAGCGGCCAATGTGACGATCTGGCTTTAAGTCGATTCGATAACAAATGACCAAAACGGACGGATTTCTCAGGTTTTTACTACATATGAACATTTTTCACATTCTCCCCTGCAACTCGGCTGCTAGTCCTCCTTTCATGCAGAATATTAAGGTCCTAGCTCATGTCCAAGGCACCAAAGCCAGCTAAAAATTCAATATTCAATACCTAAAACTTGAATTGTACTACTTCTTACTGGATATTACATCAACTTAGAAGCTTCATCTGTGTTCTACTATATTGCTTGTAGTGTCTCAGCATACCGCAGCACGCGACATAGCTTTGCAGACGATAAGTACAAAAATTTCAGAGAGCAGAGCGGCCAATGTGACGATCTGGCTTTACGTCGATTCGATAACAAATGACGAAAACGGTCGGATGTCTCAGGTTTTTGTTACATATGAACACTTTTCACATTCTCCCGTGCAACTCGGCTGCTAGTCCTCCTTTCATGAAGAATCTTAAGGTCCTATCTCATGTCCAAGGCACCAAAGACAGCTAAAAGGTCAATATTCAATACCTAAAACTTGAATTGTACTACCTCTTACTGGCTATTACCTCAACTTAGAAGCTTCATCTGTGTTCTACTATGGTGCTTGTAGTGTCTCAGCATACCGCAGCACGCGACAAAGCTTTGCACACGATAAGTACAACCGTTTCAGAGAGAAGAGCGGCCAATGTGACGATCTGGCTTTAAGTCGATGCGATAACAAATGACGAAAACGGACGGATTTCTAAGGTTTTTACTACATATGAACACTTTTCACATTCTCCCGTGCAACTCGGCTGCTAGTCCTCTTTTCATGCAGAATCTTAAGGTCCTAGCTCATGTCCAAGGCACCAAAGCCAGCTAAAAAGTCAATAATCAATACCTAAAACTTGAATTGTACTACTTCTTACTGGCTATTACATCAACTTAGAAGCTTCATGTGTGTTCTCCTACGGTGGTTTTAGTTTCTCCGCATACCGCAGCAAGCGACATAGTTTTGCAGACGATAAGTACAACCGTTTCAGAGAGAAGAGCGGCCAATGTGACGATCTGGCTTTAAGTCGATTCGATAACAAATGACGAAAACGGATGGATTTCTCAGGTTTTTACTAGATATGAACACTTTTCACATTCTGCAGTGCAACTCGGCTGCTAGTCCTCCTTTCATGCAGAATCTTAAGGTCCTAGCTCATTGTCAAGGCACCAAAGCCAGCTAAAAAGTCAATAACCGATACCTAAAACTAGAATTGTACTACTTCTTACTGGCTATTACATCAACTTAGAACCTTGATCTGTGTTCTACTATGGTGCATTTAGTGTCTCAGCATACCGCAGCAAGCGACATAGCTTTCCAGACGATAAGTATATCCGTTTCAGAGAGAAGATCGGCCAATGTGACGATCTGGCTTTAAGTCGATTCGATAACAAATGACGAAAACAGACGGATTTCTCAGGTTTTTACTACATATGAACACTTTTCACATTCTCCCGTGAAACTCGGCTGCTAGTCCTCCTTCCATGCAGAATCTTAAGGTCCTAGCTCATGTCCAAGGCACCAAAGCCAGCTAAAAAGTCAATAACCGATACCTGAAACTTGAATTGTACTACTTCTTACTGGGTATTACATCAACTTAGAAGCTTCATCTGTGTTCTACTATGGTGCTTTTAGTGTCTCCGAATACCGCAGTACGCGACATAGCTTTGCAGACGATAAGTACAACCGTTTCAGAGAGCAGAGCGGTCAATGTGACGATCTGGCTTTAAGTCGATTCGATAACAAATGACGAAAACGGACGGATTTCTCAGGTTTTTACTACATATGAACACTTTTCACATTCTCCCGTGCAACTCGGCTGCTAGTCCTCCTTTCATGCAGAATATTAAGGTCCTAGCTCATGTCCAAGGCACCAAAGCCAGCTAAAAATTCAATATTCAATACCTAAAACTTGAATTGTACTACTCCTTACTGGCTATTACATCAACTTAGAAGCTTCATCTCTGTTCTACTATGGTGCTTGTAGTGTCTCAGCATACCGCAGCACGCGACATAGCTTTGCAGACGATAAGTACAACCATTTCAGAGAGCAGAGCGGCCAATGTGACGATCTGGCTTTACGTCGATACGATAACAAATGACGAAAACGGTCGGATGTCTCAGGTTTTTATTACATATGACCACTTTTCACATTCTCCCGTGCAACTCGGCTGCTAGTCCTCCTTTCATGCAGAACCTTAAGGTCCAATCTCATGTCCAAGGCACCAAAGCCAGCTAAAAGGTCAATATTCAATACCTAAAACTTGAATTGTACTACCTCTTACTGGCTATTACCTCAACTTAGAAGCTTCATCTGTGTTCTACTATGGTGCTTGTAGTGTCTCAGCATACCGCAGCACGCGACAAAGCTTTGCAGACGATATGTACAACCGTTTCAGAGAGAAGAGCGGCCAATGTGTCGATCTGGCTTTAAGTCGATGCGATAACAAATGACGAAAACGGACGGATTTCTCAGGTTTTTACTACATATGAACACTTTTCACATTCTCCCGTGCAACTTGGCTGCTAGTCCTCCTTTCATGCAGAATCTTAAGGTCCTAGCTCATGTCCAAGGCACCAAAGCCAGCTAAAAAGTCAATAATCAATACCTAAAACTTGAATTGTACTACTTCTTACTGGCTAATACATCAACTTAGAAGCTTCATCTGTGTTCTACTACGGTGCTTTTAGTGTCTCAGCATACAGCAGCACGCGACATAGCTTTGCAGACGATAAGTACAACCGTTTCAGAGAGAAGAGCGGCCAATGTGACGATCTGGCTTTAAGTCGATTCGATAACAAATGACGAAAACGGACGGATTTCTCAGGTATTTACTACATATGAACACTTTTCACATTCTCCCGTGCAACTCGGCTGCTAGTCCTCCTTTCATGCAGAATCTTAAGGTCCTAGCTCATGTCCAAGGCACCAAAGCCAGCTAAAAAGTCAATAATCAATACCTAAAACTTGAATTGTACTAATTCTTACTGGGTATTACATCAACTTACAAGCTTCATCTGTGTTCTACTATGGTGCTTTTAGTGTCGCCGCATACCGCAGCACGCGACATAGCTTTGCAGACGATAAGTACAAGCGTTTCAGAGAGAAGAGCGGCCAGTGTGACGATCTGGCTTGAAGTCGATTCGATAACCAATGACAAAAACAGACGTATTTCTCAGGTTTTTACTACATTTGAACACTTTTCACATTGTCTCATGCAACTAGGCTGCTAGTCCTCCTTTCATGCAGAATATTAAGGTCCTAGCTCATGTCCAAGGCACCAAAGCCCGCTAAAAATTCAATATTCAATACCTAAAATTTGAATTGTACTACTTCTTACTGGCTATTACATCAACTTAGATGCTTCATCTGTGTTCTACTACGTTGCTTTTAGTTCCTCCGCATACCGCAGCACGCGACATAGTTTTGCAGACGATAAGTACAACCGTTTCAGAGAGAAGAGCGGCCAATATGACGATCTGGCTTTAAGTCGATTCGATAACAAATGACGAAAACAGACGGATTTCTCAGGTTTTTACTACATATGAACACTTTTCACATTCTCCCGTGCAACGTGGCTGCTAGACCTCCTTTCATGCAGAATCTTAAGGTCCTAGCTCATGTCCAAGGCACCAAAGCCAGCTAAAAAGTCAATAATCAATACCTAAAACTTGAATTGTACTACTTCTTACTGGCTAATACATCAACTTAGAAGCTTCATCTGTGTTCTACTACGATGCTTTTAGTGTCTCGGTATACCGCAGCACGCGACATAGCTTTGCAGACGATAAGTACAACCGTTTCAGAGAGAAGAGCGGCCAATGTGACGATCTGGCTTTAAGTCGATTCGATAACAAATGACGAAAACGGACGGATTTCTCAGGTATTTACTACATATGAACACTTTTCACATTCTCCCGTGCAACTCGGCTGCTAGTCCTCCTTTCATGCAGAATCTTAAGGTCCTAGCTCATGTCCAAGGCACCAAAGCCAGCTAAAAAGTCAATAATCATTACCTAAAACTTGAATTGTACTAATTCTTACTGGGTATTACATCAACTTACAAGCTTCATCTGTGTTCTACTATGGTGCTTTTAGTGTCTCCGCATACCGCAGTACGCGACATAGCTTTGCAGACGATAAGTACAAGCGTTTCAGATAGAAGAGCGGCCAATGTGACGATCTGGCTTGAAGTCAATTCGATAACCAATGACGAAAACAGACGTATTTCTCAGGTTTTTACTACATTTGAACACTTTTCACATTGTCTCATGCAACTCGGCTACTAGTCCTCCTTTCATGCAGAATATTAAGGTCCTAGCTCATGTCCAAGGCACCAAAGCCAGCTAAAAATTCAATATTCAATACATAAAACTTGAATTGTACTACTTCTTACTGGCTATTACATCAACTTAGAAGCTTCATCTGTGTTCTACTATGGTGCTTTTAGTGTATCAGCATACCGCAGCACGCGACATAGCTTTACAGACGATAAGTACAACCGTTTCAGAGAGAAGAGCGGCCAATGTGACGATCTGGCTTTAAGTCGATTCGATAACAAATGACGAAAACGGACGGATGTCTCAGGTTTTCACTGCATATGAACACTTTTCACATTCTCCCGTGCAACTCGGCTGCTAGTCCTCCTTTCATGCAGAATCTTAAGGTCCTAGCTCATGTCCAAGGCACCAAAGCCAGCTAAGAAGTCAATAATCGATACCTAAAACTTGAATTGTACTACTTCTTACTGGCTATTACATTAACTTAGAAGCTTCATCTGTGTTCTACTATGGTGCTTTTAGTGTCTCCGCATACCGCAGCACGCGACATAGCTTTGTAGACGATAAGTACAATCGTTTCAGAGAGAAGAGCGGCCAATGTGGCGATCTGGCTTTAAGTCAATTCGATAACAAATGACGAAAACGGACGGATTTCTCAGGTTTTTATTACATATGAACACTTTTCACATTCTCCCGTGCAACTCGGCTGCTAGTCCTCCTTTCATGCAGAATCTTAAGGTCCTAGCTCATGTCCAAGGCACCAAAGCCAGCTAAAAAGTAAATAATCGATACCCAAATCTTGAATTGGATTACTTCTTACTGGCTATTACATCAACTTAGATGCTTCATCTGTTCCTACTATGGTGATTTTAATGTCTCCGCATACCACAGCTCGCGACATAGCTTTGCAGACGATAAGTACAACCGTTTCAGAGAGAAGAGCGGCCAATGTGACGATCTGGCTTTAAGTCTATTCGATAACAAATGACGAAAACGGACGGATTTCTCAGGTTTTTACTACTTATGAACACTTTTCAAATTCTCCCGTGCAACTCGGCAGCTAGTCCTCCTTTCATGCAGAATCTTAAGGTCCTAGCTCATGTCCAAGGCACCAAAGCCAGCAAAAAGGTCAATATTCAATACCTAAAACTGGAATTGTACTACTTCTTACTGGCTGTTACATCAACTTAGAAGCTTCATCTGTGTTCTACTGTGGTGATTTTAGTGTCTCCGCATACCGCAGCACGCGACATAGCTTTGCAGACGATAAGTACAACCGTTTCAGAGAGAAGAGCGGCTAATGTGACGATCTGGCTTTAAGTCGATTCGATAACAAATGACGAAAACGGACGGATTTCTAAGGTTTTTACTACATATGAACACTTTTCACATTCTCCCGTGCAACTCGGCTGCTAGTCCTCCTTTCATGCAGAATATTAAGATCCTAGCTCATGTCCAAGGCACCAAAGCCAGCTAAAAAGTCAATAATCAATACCTAAAACTTGAATTGTACTACTTCTTACTGGCTATTAGATCAACTTAGAAGCTTCATCTGTGTTCTACTACGGTGCTTTTAGTTTCTCCGCATACCGCAGCACGCGACATAGTTTTGCAGACGATAAGTACAACCGTTTCAGAGAGAAGAGCGGCCAATGTGACGATGTGGCTTTAAGTCGATTCTATAACAAATGACGAAAACGGACGGATGTCTCATTTTTTTACTACATATGAACACTTTTCACATTCTCCCGTGCAACTCGGCTGCTAGTCCTCCTTTCATGCAGAACCTTAAGGTCCTAGCTCATGTCCAAGGCACCAAAGCCAGCTAAAAGGTCAATATTCAATACCTAAAACTTGAATTGTACTACTTCTTACTGGCTATTACATCAACTTAGAAGCGTGATCTGTGTTCTACTATGGTGCTTTTAGTGTCTCAGCATACCGCAGCACGCGACATAGCTTTGCAGACGATAAGTACAACCGTTTCAGAGAGAAGAGCGGCCAATGTGACGATCTGGCTTTAAGTCGATTCGATAACAAATGACGAAAACGGACGGATTTCTCAGGTTTTTACTACATATGAACACTTTTCACATTCTGCCGTGCAACTCGGCTGCTAGTCCTCCTTTCATGCAGAATCTTAAGGTCCTAGCTCATGGTCAAGGCACCAAAGCCAGCTAAAAAGTCAATAACCAATACCTAAAACTTGAATTGGACTACTTCTTACTGGCTATTACATCAACTTAGAAGCTTCATCTGTGTTCTATTATGGTGCTTTTCCTGTTTCCGCCTACGGCAACACGCGACATAGCTTTGCAGACGATAAGTACAACCGTTTCAGAGAGATGATCGGCCAATTTGACGATCTGGCTTTAAGTCGATTCGGTAACAAATGAGGAAAACGGACTGATTTCTCAGGTTTTTACTACATATGAACACTTTTCACATACTGCCGTGCAACTCGGCTGCTAGTCCTCCTTTCATGCAGAATCTTAAGGTCCTAGCTCATGTCCAAGGCACCAAAGCCAGCTAAAAAGTCAATAACCGATACCTAAAACTTGAATTGTACTACTTCTTACCGGCTATTACATCACTTTAGAAGCTTCATCTGTGTTCTACTATGTTGCTTTTAGTGTCACCGAATACCGCAGTACGCGACATAGCTTTGCAGACGATAAGTACAACCGTTTCAGAGAGAAGAGCGGCCAATGTGACGATCTGGCTTTAAGTCGATTCGATAACAAATGACGAAAACGGACAGATTTCTCAGGTTTTTACTACATATGAACACTTTTCACATTCTCCCGTGCAACTCGGCTGCTAGTCCTCCTTTCATGCAGAATCGTAAGGTCCTAGCTCATGTCCAAGGCACCAAAGCCAGCTAAAAAGTCAATAATCAATACCTAAAACTTGAAATGTACTGCTTCTTACTGGCTATTACATCAACTTAGAAGCTTCATCTGTGTTCTACTACGTTGCTTTTAGTTTCTCCGCATACCGCAGCACGCGACATAGTTTTGCAGACGATAAGTACAACCGTTTCAGAGAGAAGAGCGGCCAATGTGACGATCTGGCTTTAAGTCGATTCGATAACAAATGACGAAAACGGACGGATTTCTCAGGTTTTTACTACATATGAACACTTTTCACATTCTCCCGTGCAACTTGGCTGCTAGTCCTCCTTTCATGCAGAATCTTAAGGTCCTAGCTCGTGTCCAAGGCACCAAAGCCAGCTAAAAAGTCAATAATCAATACCTAAAACTTGAATTGTACTACTTCTTACTGGCTATTACATCAACTTAGAAGCTTCATCTGTGTTCTACTACGTTGCTTTTAGTTTCTCCGCATACCGCAGCACGCGACATAGTTTTGCATACGATAAGTACAACCGTTTCAGAGAGAAGAGCGGCCAATGTGACGATCTGGCTTTAAGTCGATTCGATAACAAATGACGAAAACGGACGGATTTCTCAGGTTTTTACTACATATGAACACTTTTCACATTCTCCCGTGCAACTTGGCTGCTAGTCCTCCTTCCATGCAGAATCTTAAGGTCCTAGCTCGTGTCCAAGGCACCAAAGCCAGCTAAAAAGTCAATAATCAATACCTAAAACTTGAATTGTACTACTTCTTACTGGCTAATACATCAACATAGAAGGTTCATCTGTGTTCTACTACGGTGCTTTTAGTTTCTCCGTATACCGCAGCACGCGACATAGCTTTGCAGACGATAAGTACAACCGTTTCAGAGAGAAGAGCGGCCAATGTGACGATCTGGCTTTAAGTCGATTCGATAACAAATGACGAAAACGGACGGATTTCTCAGGTATTTACTACATATGAACACTTTTCACATTCTCCCGTGCAACTCGGCTGCTAGTCCTCCTTTCATGCAGAATCTTAAGGTCCCAGCTCATGTCCAAGGCACCAAAGCCAGCTAAAAAGTCAATAATCAATACCTAAAACTTGAATTGTACTAATTCTTACTGGGTATTACATCAACTTACAAGTTTCATCTGTGTTCTACTATGGTGCTTTTAGTGTCTCCGCATACCGCAGCACGCGACATAGCTTTGCAGACGATAAGTACAAGCGTTTCAGAGAGAAGAGAGGCCAATGTGACGATCTGGCTTGAAGTCGATTCGATAACCAATGACGAAAACAGACGTATTTCTCAAGTTTTTAATACATTTGATCACTTTTCACATTGTCTCATGCAACTCGGCTGCTAGTCCTCCTTTCATGCAGAATCTTAAGGTCCTAGCTCATGTCCAAGGCACCAAAGCCAGCTAAAAAGTCAATAACCGATACCTAAAACTTGAATTGTACTACTTCTTACCGGCTATTACATCACTTTAGAAGCTTCATCTGTGTTCTACTATGTTGCTTTTAGTGTCACCGAATACCGCAGTACGCGACATAGCTTTGCAGACGATAAGTACAACCGTTTCAGAGAGAAGAGCGGCCAATGTGACGATCTGGCTTTAAGTCGATTCGATAACAAATGACGAACACGGACAGACTTCTCAGGTTTTTACTACATATGAACACTTTTCACATTCTCCCGTGCAACTCGGCTGCTAGTCCTCCTTTCATGCAGAATCGTAAGGTCCTAGCTCATGTCCAAGGCACCAAAGCCAGCTAAAAAGTCAATAATCAATACCTAAAACTTGAAATGTACTGCTTCTTACTGGCTATTACATCAACTTAGAAGCTTCATCTGTGTTCTACTACGTTGCTTTTAGTTTCTCCGCATACCGCAGCACGCGACATAGTTTTGCAGACGATAAGTACAACCGTTTCAGAGAGAAGAGCGGCCAATGTGACGATCTGGCTTTAAGTCGATTCGATAACAAATGACGAAAACGGACGGATTTCTCAGGTTTTTACTACATATGAACACTTTTCACATTCTCCCGTGCAACTTGGCTGCTAGTCCTCCTTTCATGCAGAACCTTAAGGTCCTAGCTCATGTCCAAGGCACCAAAGCCAGCTAAAAGGTCAATATTCAATACCTAAAACTTGAATTGTACTACTTCTTACTGGCTATTACATCAACTTAGAAGCGTGATCTGTGTTCTACTATGGTGCTTTTAGTGTCTCAGCATACCGCAGCACGCGACATAGCTTTGCAGACGATAAGTACAACCGTTTCAGAGAGAAGAGCGGCCAATGTGACGATCTGGCTTTAAGTCGATTCGATAACAAATGACGAAAACGGACGGATTTCTCAGGTTTTTACTACATATGAACACTTTTCACATTCTGCCGTGCAACTCGGCTGCTAGTCCTCCTTTCATGCAGAATCTTAAGGTCCTAGCTCATGGTCAAGGCACCAAAGCCAGCTAAAAAGTCAATAACCAATACCTAAAACTTGAATTGGACTACTTCTTACTGGCTATTACATCAACTTAGAAGCTTCATCTGTGTTCTATTATGGTGCTTTTCCTGTTTCCGCCTACGGCAACACGCGACATAGCTTTGCAGACGATAAGTACAACCGTTTCAGAGAGATGATCGGCCAATTTGACGATCTGGCTTTAAGTCGATTCGGTAACAAATGAGGAAAACGGACTGATTTCTCAGGTTTTTACTACATATGAACACTTTTCACATACTGCCGTGCAACTCGGCTGCTAGTCCTCCTTTCATGCAGAATCTTAAGGTCCTAGCTCATGTCCAAGGCACCAAAGCCAGCTAAAAAGTCAATAACCGATACCTAAAACTTGAATTGTACTACTTCTTACCGGCTATTACATCACTTTAGAAGCTTCATCTGTGTTCTACTATGTTGCTTTTAGTGTCACCGAATACCGCAGTACGCGACATAGCTTTGCAGACGATAAGTACAACCGTTTCAGAGAGAAGAGCGGCCAATGTGACGATCTGGCTTTAAGTCGATTCGATAACAAATGACGAAAACGGACAGATTTCTCAGGTTTTTACTACATATGAACACTTTTCACATTCTCCCGTGCAACTCGGCTGCTAGTCCTCCTTTCATGCAGAATCGTAAGGTCCTAGCTCATGTCCAAGGCACCAAAGCCAGCTAAAAAGTCAATAATCAATACCTAAAACTTGAAATGTACTGCTTCTTACTGGCTATTACATCAACTTAGAAGCTTCATCTGTGTTCTACTACGTTGCTTTTAGTTTCTCCGCATACCGCAGCACGCGACATAGTTTTGCAGACGATAAGTACAACCGTTTCAGAGAGAAGAGCGGCCAATGTGACGATCTGGCTTTAAGTCGATTCGATAACAAATGACGAAAACGGACGGATTTCTCAGGTTTTTACTACATATGAACACTTTTCACATTCTCCCGTGCAACTTGGCTGCTAGTCCTCCTTTCATGCAGAATCTTAAGGTCCTAGCTCGTGTCCAAGGCACCAAAGCCAGCTAAAAAGTCAATAATCAATACCTAAAACTTGAATTGTACTACTTCTTACTGGCTATTACATCAACTTAGAAGCTTCATCTGTGTTCTACTACGTTGCTTTTAGTTTCTCCGCATACCGCAGCACGCGACATAGTTTTGCATACGATAAGTACAACCGTTTCAGAGAGAAGAGCGGCCAATGTGACGATCTGGCTTTAAGTCGATTCGATAACAAATGACGAAAACGGACGGATTTCTCAGGTTTTTACTACATATGAACACTTTTCACATTCTCCCGTGCAACTTGGCTGCTAGTCCTCCTTCCATGCAGAATCTTAAGGTCCTAGCTCGTGTCCAAGGCACCAAAGCCAGCTAAAAAGTCAATAATCAATACCTAAAACTTGAATTGTACTACTTCTTACTGGCTAATACATCAACATAGAAGGTTCATCTGTGTTCTACTACGGTGCTTTTAGTTTCTCCGTATACCGCAGCACGCGACATAGCTTTGCAGACGATAAGTACAACCGTTTCAGAGAGAAGAGCGGCCAATGTGACGATCTGGCTTTAAGTCGATTCGATAACAAATGACGAAAACGGACGGATTTCTCAGGTATTTACTACATATGAACACTTTTCACATTCTCCCGTGCAACTCGGCTGCTAGTCCTCCTTTCATGCAGAATCTTAAGGTCCCAGCTCATGTCCAAGGCACCAAAGCCAGCTAAAAAGTCAATAATCAATACCTAAAACTTGAATTGTACTAATTCTTACTGGGTATTACATCAACTTACAAGTTTCATCTGTGTTCTACTATGGTGCTTTTAGTGTCTCCGCATACCGCAGCACGCGACATAGCTTTGCAGACGATAAGTACAAGCGTTTCAGAGAGAAGAGAGGCCAATGTGACGATCTGGCTTGAAGTCGATTCGATAACCAATGACGAAAACAGACGTATTTCTCAAGTTTTTAATACATTTGATCACTTTTCACATTGTCTCATGCAACTCGGCTGCTAGTCCTCCTTTCATGCAGAATCTTAAGGTCCTAGCTCATGTCCAAGGCACCAAAGCCAGCTAAAAAGTCAATAACCGATACCTAAAACTTGAATTGTACTACTTCTTACCGGCTATTACATCACTTTAGAAGCTTCATCTGTGTTCTACTATGTTGCTTTTAGTGTCACCGAATACCGCAGTACGCGACATAGCTTTGCAGACGATAAGTACAACCGTTTCAGAGAGAAGAGCGGCCAATGTGACGATCTGGCTTTAAGTCGATTCGATAACAAATGACGAACACGGACAGATTTCTCAGGTTTTTACTACATATGAACACTTTTCACATTCTCCCGTGCAACTCGGCTGCTAGTCCTCCTTTCATGCAGAATCGTAAGGTCCTAGCTCATGTCCAAGGCACCAAAGCCAGCTAAAAAGTCAATAATCAATACCTAAAACTTGAAATGTACTGCTTCTTACTGGCTATTACATCAACTTAGAAGCTTCATCTGTGTTCTACTACGTTGCTTTTAGTTTCTCCGCATACCGCAGCACGCGACATAGTTTTGCAGACGATAAGTACAACCGTTTCAGAGAGAAGAGCGGCCAATGTGACGATCTGGCTTTAAGTCGATTCGATAACAAATGACGAAAACGGACGGATTTCTCAGGTTTTTACTACATATGAACACTTTTCACATTCTCCCGTGCAACTTGGCTGCTAGTCCTCCTTTCATGCAGAATCTTAAGGTCCTAGCTCGTGTCCAAGGCACCAAAGCCAGCTAAAAAGTCAATAATCAATACCTAAAACTTGAATTGTACTACTTCTTACTGGCTATTACATCAACTTAGAAGCTTCATCTGTGTTCTACTACGTTGCTTTTAGTTTCTCCGCATACCGCAGCACGCGACATAGTTTTGCATACGATAAGTACAACCGTTTCAGAGAGAAGAGCGGCCAATGTGACGATCTTGCTTTAAGTCGATTCGATAACAAATGACGAAAACGGACGGATTTCTCAGGTTTTTACTACATATGAACACTTTTCACATTCTCCCGTGCAACTTGGCTGCTAGTCCTCCTTCCATGCAGAATCTTAAGGTCCTAGCTCGTGTCCAAGGCACCAAAGCCAGCTAAAAAGTCAATAATCAATACCTAAAACTTGAATTGTACTACTTCTTACTGGCTAATACATCAACATAGAAGGTTCATCTGTGTTCTACTACGGTGCTTTTAGTTTCTCCGTATACCGCAGCACGCGACATAGCTTTGCAGACGATAAGTACAACCGTTTCAGAGAGAAGAGCGGCCAATGTGACGATCTGGCTTTAAGTCGATTCGATAACAAATGACGAAAACGGACGGATTTCTCAGGTATTTACTACATATGAACACTTTTCACATTCTCCCGTGCAACTCGGCTGCTAGTCCTCCTTTCATGCAGAATCTTAAAGTCCCAGCTCATTTCCAAGGCACCAAAGCCAGCTAAAAAGTCAATAATCAATACCTAAAACTTGAATTGTACTAATTCTTACTGGGTATTACATCAACTTACAAGTTTCATCTGTGTTCTACTATGGTGCTTTTAGTGTCTCCGCATACCGCAGCACGCGACATAGCTTTGCAGACGATAAGTACAACCGTTTCAGAGAGAAGAGAGGCCAATGTGACGATCTGGCTTGAAGTCGATTCGATAACCAATGACGAAAACAGACGTATTTCTCAGGTTTTTACTACATTTGAACACTTTTCACATTGTCTCATGCAACTCGGCTGCTAGTCCTCCTTTCATGCAGAATATTAAGATCCTAGCTCATGTCCAAGGCACCAAAGCCAGCTAAGAAGTCAATAATCAATACCTAAAACTTGAATTGTACTACTTCTTACTGGCTATTAGATCAACTTAGAAGCTTCATCTGTGTTCTACTACGGTGCTTTTAGTTTCTCCGCATACCGCAGCACGCGACATAGCTTTGCAGACGATAAGTACAACCGTTTCAGAGAGAAGAGCGGCCAATGTGACGATGTGGCTTTAAGTCGATTCTATAACAAATGACGAAAACGGACGGATGTCTCATTTTTTTACTACATATGAACACTTTTCACATTCTCCCGTGCAACTCGGCTGCTAGTCTACCTTTCATGCAGAACCTTAAGGTCCTAGCTCATGTCCAAGGCACCAAAGCCAGCTAAAAGGTCAATATTCAATACCTAAAACTTGAATTGTACTACTTCTTACTGGCTAATACATCAACATAGAAGGTTCATCTGTGTTCTACTACGGTGCTTTTAGTTTCTCCGTATACCGCAGCACGCGACATAGCTTTGCAGACGATAAGTACAACCGTTTCAGAGAGA
Source organism: Schistocerca gregaria (assembly GCF_023897955.1). Lineage (NCBI taxonomy): Eukaryota > Metazoa > Arthropoda > Insecta > Orthoptera > Acrididae > Schistocerca > Schistocerca gregaria. The sequence continues at coordinate 11,389,828 of NW_026061925.1, forward strand.
AGAGCGGCCAATGTGACGATCTGGCTTTAAGTCGATTCGATAACAAATGACGAAAACGGACGGATTTCTCAGGTATTTACTACATATGAACACTTTTCACATTCTCCCGTGCAACTCGGCTGCTAGTCCTCCTTTCATGCAGAATCTTAAGGTCCCAGCTCATGTCCAAGGCACCAAAGCCAGCTAAAAAGTCAATAATCAATACCTAAAACTTGAATTGTACTAATTCTTACTGGGTATTACATCAACTTACAAGTTTCATCTGTGTTCTACTATGGTGCTTTTAGTGTCTCCGCATACCGCAGCACGCGACATAGCTTTGCAGACGATAAGTACAAGCGTTTCAGAGAGAAGAGAGGCCAATGTGACGATCTGGCTTGAAGTCGATTCGATAACCAATGACGAAAACAGACGTATTTCTCAGGTTTTTACTACATTTGAACACTTTTCACATTGTCTCATGCAACTCGGCTGCTAGTCCTCCTTTCATGCAGAATATTAAGGTCCTAGCTCATGTCCAAGGCACCAAAGCCAGCTAAAAAGTAAATAATCGATACCCAAATCTTGAATTGGATTACTTCTTACTGGCTATTACATCAACTTAGATGCTTCATCTGTTCCTACTATGGTGATTTTAGTGTCTCCGCATACCACAGCTCGCGACATAGCTTTGCAGACGATAAGTACAACCGTTTCAGAGAGAAGAGAGGCCAATGTGACGATCTGGCTTTAAGTCTATTCGATAACAAATGACGAAAACGGACGGATGTCTCATTTTTTTACTACATATGAACACTTTTCACATTCTCCCGTGCAACTCGGCTGCTAGTCCTCCTTTCATGCAGAACCTTAAGGTCCTAGCTCATGTCCAAGGCACCAAAGCCAGCTAAAAGGTCAATATTCAATACCTAAAACATGAATTGTACTATTTCTTACTGGCTATTACATCAACTTAGAAGCGTGATCTGTGTTCTACTATGGTGCTTTTAGTGTCTCAGCATACCGCAGCACGCGACATAGCTTTGCAGACGATAAGTACAACCGTTTCAGAGAGAAGAGCGGTCAATGTGACGATCTGGCTTTAAGTCGATTCGATAACAAATGACGAAAACGGACGGATGTCTCAGGTTTTTACTGCATATGAACACTTTTCACCTTCTCCCGTGCAACTCGGCTGCTAGTCCTCCTTTCATGCAGAATCTTAAGGTCCTAGCTCATGTCCAATGCACCAAAGCCAGCTAAAAAGTCAATAATCCATACCTAAAACTTGAATTGTACTACTTCTTACTGGCTATTACATTAACTTAGAAGCTTCATCTGTGTTCTACTATGGTGCTTTTAGTGTCTCCGCATACCGCAGCACGCGACATAGCTTTGTAGACGATAAGTACAATGGTTTCAGAGAGAAGAGCGGCCAATGTGACGATCTGGCTTTAATTCAATTCGATAACAAATGACGAAAACGGACGGATTTCTCAGGTTTTTATTACATATGAACACTTTTCACATTCTCCCGTGCAACTCGGCTGCTAGTCCTCCTTTCATGCAGAATCTTAAGGTCCTAGCTCATGTCCAAGGCACCAAAGCCAGCTAAAAAGTAAATAATCGATACCCATATCTTGAATTGGATTACTTCTTACTGGCTATTACATCAACTTAGATGCTTCATCTGTTCCTACTATGGTGATTTTAGTGTCTCCGCATACCACAGCTCGCGACATAGCTTTGCAGACGATAAGTACAACCGTTTCAGAGAGAAGAGCGGCCAATGTGACGATCTGGCTTTAAGTCTATTCGATAACAAATGACGAAAACGGACGGATTTCTCAGGTTTTTACTACATATGAACACTTTTCAAATTCTCCCGTGCAACTCGGCAGCTAGTCCTTCTTTCATGCAGAATCTTAAGGTCCTAGCACATGTCCAAGGCACCAAAGCCAGCAAAAAGGTCAATATTCAATACCTAAAACTGGAATTGTACTACTTCTTACTGGCTGTTACATCAACTTAGAAGCTTCATCTGTGTTCTACTGTGGTGATTTTAGTGTCTCCGCATACCGCAGCACGCGACATAGCTTTGCAGACGATAAGTACAACCGTTTCAGAGAGAAGAGCGGCTAATGTGACGATCTGGCTTTAAGTCGATTCGATAACAAATGACGAAAACGGACGGATTTCTAAGGTTTTTACTACATATGAACACTTTTCATATTCTCCCGTGCAACTCGGCTGCTAGTCCTCCTTTCATGCAGAATATTAAGATCCTAGCTCATGTCCAAGGCACCAAAGCCAGCTAAAAAGTCAATAATCAATACCTAAAACTTGAATTGTACTACTTCTTACCGGCTATTAGATCAACTTAGAAGCTTCATCTGTGTTCTACTACGGTGCTTTTAGTTTCTCCGCATACCGCAGCACGCGACATAGTTTTGCAGACGATAAGTACAACCGTTTCAGAGAGAAGAGCGGCCAATGTGACGATGTGGCTTTAAGTCGATTCTATAACAAATGACGAAAACGGACGGATGTCTCATTTTTTTACTACATATGAATACTTTTCACATTCTCCCGTGTACTCGGCTGCTAGTCCTCCTTTCATGCAGAACCTTAAGGTCCTAGCTCATGTCCAAGGCACCAAAGCCAGCTAAAAGGTCAATATTCAATACCTAAAACTTGAATTCTACTACTTCTTACTGGCTATTACATCAACTTAGAAGCGTGATCTGTGTTCTACTATGGTGCTTTTAGTGTCTCAGCATACCGCAGCACGCGACATAGCTTTGAAGACGATAAGTACAACCGTTTCAGAGAGAAGAGCGGCTAATGTGACGATCTGGCTTTAAGTCGATTCGATAACAAATGACGAAAACGGACGGATTTCTAAGGTTTTTACTACATATGAACACTTTTCACATTCTCCCGTGGAACTCGGCTGCTAGTCCTCCTTTCATGCAGAATATTAAGATCCTAGCTCATGTCCAAGGCACCAAAGCCAGCTAAAAAGTCAATAATCAATACCTAAAACTTGAATTGTACTACTTCTTACTGGCTATTATATCAACTTAGAAGCTTCATCTGTGTTCTACTACGGTGCTTTTAATTTCTCCGCATACCGCAGCACGCGACATAGTTTTGCAGACGATAAGTACAACCATTTCAGAGAGAAGAGCGGCCAATGTGACGATGTGGCTTTAAGTCGATTCTATAACAAATGACGAAAACGGACGGATGTCTCATTTTTTTACTACATATGAACACTTTCCACATTCTCCCGTGCAACTCGGCTGCTAGTCCTCCTTTCATGCAGAATCTTAAGGTCCTAGCTCATGTCCAAGGCACCAAAGCCAGCTAAAAAGTCAATAACCGATACCTAAAACTTGAATTGTACTACTTCTTACCGGCTATTACATCATTTCAGAAGCTTAATCTGTGTTCTACTATGTTGCTTTTAGTGTCTCCGAATACCGCAGTACGCGACATAGCTTTGCAGACGATAAGTACAACCGTTTCAGAGAGAAGAGCGGCCAATGTGACGAACTGGCTTTAAGTCGATTCGATAACAAATGACGAAAACGGACGGATTTCTCAGGTTTTTACTACATATGAACACTTTTCACATTCTCCCGTGCAACTCGGCTGCTAGTCCTCCTTTCATGCAGAATCTTAAGGTCCTAGCTCATGTCCAAGGCACCAAAGCAAGCTAAAAAGTCAATAATCAATATCTAAAACTTGAAATGTACTGCTTCTTACTTTCTATTACATCAACTTAGAAGCTTCATCTGTGTTCTACTACGTTGCTTTTAGTTTCTCCGCATACCGCAGCACGCGACATAGTTTAGCAGACGATAAGTTCAACCATTTCAGAGAGAAGAGCGGCCAATGTGACGATCTGGCTTTAAGTCGATTCGATAACAAATGACGAAAACTGACGGATGTCTCAGGTTTTTACTACATATGAACACTTTTCACATTCTCCCCTGCAACTCGGCTGCTAGTCCTCCTTTCATGCAGAATCTTAAGGTCCTAGCTCATGTCCAAAGCACCATAGCCAGCTAAAAGGTCAATATTCAATACCTAAAACTTGAATTGTACTACTTCTTACTGGCTATTACATCAACTTAGAAGCGTGATCTGTGTTCTACTATGGTGCTTTTAGTGTCTCAGCATACCTCAGCACGCGACATAGCTTTGCAAACGATAAGTACAACCGTTTCAGAGAGAAGAGCGGCCAATGTGACGATCTGGCTTTAAGTCGATTCGATAACAAATGACGAAAACGGACGGATTTCTCAGGTTTTTACTACATATGAACACTTTTCACATTCTCCCGTGAAACTCGGCTGCTAGTCCTCCTTTCATGTAGAATCTTAAGGTCCTAGCTCATGTCAAAGGCACCAAAGCCAGGTAAAAAGTCAATAATCAATACCTAAAACTTGAATTGTACTACTTCTTACTGGATATTACATCAACTTAGAAGCTTCATCTGTGTTCTACTGTGGTGCTTTTAGTGTCACCGAATACCGCAGTACGCGACATAGCTTTGCAGACGATAAGTACAACCATTTCAGAGAGCAGAGCGGCCAATGTGACGATCTGGCTTTACGTCGATTCGATAACAAATGACGAAAACGGACGGATGTCTCAGGTTTTTATTACATATGAACACTTTTCACATTCTCCCGTGCAACTCGGCTGCTAGTCCTCCTTTCATGCAGAATCTTAAGGTCCTATCTCATGTCCAGGGCACCAAAGCCAGCTAAAAGTTCAATATTCAATACCTAAAACTTGAATTCTACTACCTCTTACTGGCTATTACCTCAACTTAGAAGCTTCATCTTTGTTCTACTATGGTGCTTGCAGTGTCTCAGCATACCGCAGCACGCGACAAAGCTTTGCAGACGATAAGTACAACCGTTTCAGAGAGAAGAGCGGCCAATGTGTCGATCTGGCTTTAAGTCGATGCGATAACAAATGACGAAAACGGACGGATTTCTAAGGTTTTTACTACATATGAACACTTTTCACATTCTCCCGTGCTACTCGGCTGCTAGTCCTCCTTTCATGCAGAATCTTAAGGTCCTAGCTCATGTCCAAGGCACCAAAGCCAGCTAAAAAGTCAATAATCAATACCTAAAACTTGAAATGTACTGCTTCTTACTGGCTATTACATCAACTTAGAAGCTTCATCTGTGTTCTACTACGTTGCTTTTAGCTTCTCCGCATACCGCAGCACGCGACATAGTTTTGCAGACGATAAGTACAACCGTTTCAGAGAGAAGAGCGGCCAATGTGACGATGTGGCTTTAAGTCGATTCGATAACAAATGACGAAAACGGACGGATGTCTCAGGTTTTTACTACATATGAACACTTTTCACATTCTCCCGTGCTACTCGGCTGCTAGTCCTCCTTTCATGCAGAATCTTAAGGTCCTATCTCATGTCCAAGGCACCAAAGACAGCTAAACGGTCAATATTCAATACCTAAAACTTGAATTGTACTACCTCTTACTGGCTATTACCTCAACTTAGAAGCTTCATCTGTGTTCTAATATGGTGCTTGTAGTGTCTCAGCATACCGCAGCACGCGACAAAGCTTTGCAGACGATAAGTACAACCGTTTCAGAGAGAAGAGCGGCCAATGTGTCGATCTGGCTTTAAGTCGGTGCGATAACAAATGACGAAAACGGACGGATTTCTCAGGTTTTTACTACATATGAACACTTTTCACATTCTCCCGTGCTACTCGGCTGCTTGTCCTCCTTTCATGCAGAATCTTAAGGTCCTAGCTCATGTCCAAGGCACCAAAGACAGCTAAAAGATCAATATTCAATACCTAAAACTTGAATTGTAATACTTCTTACTGGCTATTACATCAACTTAGAAGCTTCATCTGTGTTACACTATGGTGCTTTTAGTGTCTCAGCATACCGCAGCACGCGACATAGCTTTGCAGACGATAAGTACATCCGTTTCAGAGAGAAGATCGGCCAATGTGACGATCTGGCTTTAAGTCGATTCGATAACAAATTACGAAAACGGACGGATTTCTCAGGTTTTTACTACATATGAACACTTTTCACATTCTCCCGTGGAACTCGGCTGCTAGTCCTCCTTTCATGCAGAATCTTAAGGTCCTAGCTCATGTCCAAGGCACCAAAGCCAGCTAAAAAGTCAATAAGCGATACCTAAAACTTGAATTACACTACTTCTTACTGGCTATTACATCAACTTAGAAGCTTCATCTGTGTTCTACTATGGTGCTTTTAGTGTCTCCACATACCGCAGCACGCGACATAGCTTTGCAGACGATAAGTACAAGCGTTTCAGAGAGAAGAGCGGCCAATGTGACGATCTGGCTTTAAGTCGATTCGATAACAAATGACGAAAACGGACGGATGTCTCTGGTTTTTACTACATATGAACACTTTTCACATTCTCCCCTGCAACTCGGCTGCTAGTCCTTATTTCATGCAGAATCTTAAGGTCCTAGCTCATGTCCAAAGCACCAAAGCCAGCTAAAAGGTCAATATTCAATACTTAAAACTTGATTTGTACTACTTCTTACTGGCTATTACATCAACTTAGAACCTTGATCTGTGTTCTACTATGGTTCTTTTAGTGTCTCAGCATACCGCAGCACGCGACATAGCTTTGCAGACGATAAGTACATCCGTTTCAGAGAGAAGATCGGCCAATATGACGATCTGGCTTTAAGTCGATTCGATAACAAATGACGAAAACGGACGGATATCTCAGGTTTTTACTACATATGAACACTTTTCACATTCTCCCGTGCAACTCGGCTGCTAGTCCTCCTTTCATGCAGAATCTTAAGGTCCTAGCTCATGTCCAAGGCACCAAAGCCAGCTAAAAAGTCAGTAATCGATACCTAAAACTTGAATTGTACTACTTCTTACTGGATATTACATCAACTTAGAAGCTTCATCTGTGTTCTACTGTGGTGCTTTTAGTGTCTCCGAATACCGCAGTACGCGACATAGCTTTGCAGACGATAAGTACAACCATTTCAGAGAGCAGAGCGGCCAATGTGACGATCTGGCTTTACGTCGATTCGATAACAAATGACGAAAACGGACGGATGTCTCAGGTTTTTATTACATATGAACACTTTTCACATTCTCCCGTGCAACTCGGCATCTAGTCCTCACTTCATGCAGAATCTTAAGGTCCTATCTCACGTCCAGGGCACCAAAGCCAGCTAAAAGTTCAATATTCAATACCTAAAACTTGAATTCTACTACCTCTTACTGGCTATTACCTCAACTTAGAAGCTTCATCTTTGTTCTACTATGGTGCTTGCAGTGTCTCAGCATACCGCAGCACGCGACAAAGCTTTGCAGACGATAAGTTCAAGCGTTTCAGAGAGAAGAGCGGCCAATATGACGATCTGGCTTTAAGTCGATTCGATAACAAATGGCGAAAACAGGCGAATTTCTCAGGTTTTTACTACATATGATCACTTTTCACATTCTCCCGTGCTACTCGGCTGCTAGTCCTCTTTTCATGCAGAATCTTAAGGTCCTAGCTCATGTCCAAGGCACCAAAGCTAGCTAAAAAGTCAATAATCGATACCTAAAACTTGAATTGTACTACTTCTTACTGGCTGTTACATCAACTTAGAAGCTTCATCTGTGTTCTACTATGCTGCTTGTAGTGTCTCAGCATCAACTTAGAAGCTTCATCTGTGTTCTACTATGCTGCTTGTAGTGTCTCAGCATACCGCAGCATGCGACATAGCTTTGCAGACGATAAGTACAAGCGTCTCAGAGAGAAGAGCGGCAAATAAGACGATGTGGCTTTAAGTCGATTCGATAACAATTGACGAAAACAGGCGAATTTCCCAGGTTTTTACTACATATGAACACTTTTCACATTCTCCCGTGCTACTCGGCTGCTAGTCCTCCTTTCATGCAGAATCTTAAGGTCCTAGCTCATGTCCAAGGCACCAAAGCCAGCTAAAAAGTCAATAATCGATACCTAAAACTTGAATTGTACTACTTCTTACTGGCTATTACATCAACATAGAAACTTGGTCTGTGTTCTAACAAATGACGAAAACGGACGGATGCCTCAGGTTTTTAATACATATGAACACTTTTCACATTCTCCCGTGCAACTGGGCTGCTAGTCCTCCTTTCATGCAGAATCTTAAGGTCCTAGCTCATGTCCAAGGCACCAAAGCTAGCTAAAAAGTCAATAATCGATACCTAAAACTTGAATTGGACTACTTCTTACTGGCTATTACATCAACTTAGAAGCTTCATCTGTGTTCTACTACGGTGCTTTTCCTGTTTCCGCCTACGGCAACACGCGACATAGCTTTGCAGACGATAAGTACAACCGTTTCCGAGAGCACAGCGGGCAATGTGACGATCTGGCTTTAAGTCGATTCGATAACAAAATGATGAAAACGGACGGATTTCTCAGGTTTTTACTACATATGAACACTTTTCACATTCTCCCCTGCAACTCGGCTGCCAGTCCTCCTTTCATGCAGAATCGTAAGGTCCTAGCTCATGTCCAAGGCACCAAAGCCAGCTAAAAAGTCAATAATCGATACCTAAAACTTGAAATGGACTACTTCTTACTGGCTATTACATCAACTTAGAAGCTTCATCTGTGTTCTACTATGATGCTTTTCCTGTTTCCGCCTACGGCAACACGCGACATAGCTTTGCAGACAATAAGTACAAGCGTTTCCGAGAGCAGAACGGCCAATGTGACGATCTGGCTTTAAGTCGATTCGATAACAAATGATGAAAACGGACGGATTTCTCAGGTTTTTACTACATATGAACACTTTTCACATTCTCCCCTGCAACTCGGCTGCCAGTCCTCCTTTCATGCAGAATCGTAAGGTCCTAGCTCATGTCCAAGGCACCAAAGCCAGCTAAAAAGTCAATAATCGATACCTAAAACTTGAAATGGACTACTTCTTACTGGCTATTACATCAACTTAGAAGCTTCATCTGTGTTCTACTATGATGCTTTTCCTGTTTCCGCCTACGGCAACACGCGACATAGCTTTGCAGACGATAAGTACAAGCGTTTCCGAGAGCAGAACGGCCAATGTGACGATCTGGCTTTAAGTCGATTCGATAACAAATGACGAAAATGGACGGATTTCTCTGGTTTTTACTACATATGAACATTTTTCACATTCTTCCCTGCAACTCGGCTGCTAGTCCTCCTTTCATGCAGATTCGTAAGGTCCTAGCTCATGTCCAAGGCACCAAAGCCAGCTAAAAAGTCAATAATCGATACCTAAAACTTGAAATGGACTACTTCTTACTGCCTATTACATCAACTTAGAAGCTTCATCTGTGTTCTACTATGATGCTTTTCCTGTTTCCGCCTACGGCAACACGCGACATAGCTTTGCAGACGATAAGTACAAGCGTTTCCGAGAGCAGAACGGCCAATGTGACGATCTGGCTTTAAGTCGATTCGATAACAAATGACGAAAATGGACGGATTTCTCTGGTTTTTACTACATATGAACATTTTTCACATTCTTCCCTGCAACTCGGCTGCTAGTCCTCCTTTCATGCAGAATCTGAAGGTTCTAGCGCATGTCCAAGGCACCAAAGCCAGCTAAAAAGTCAATAATCGATACCTAAAACTTGAATTGTACTACTTCTTACTGTCTATTACATCAACTTAGAAGCTTGAACTGTGTTCTACTATGGTGAGTGCAGTGTCTCCGGATACCGCAGCACGCGACATAGCTGTGCAGACGATAAGTACAAGCGTTTCGGAGAGAAGAGCGGCCAATGTGACGATCTGGCTTTAAGTCGATTCGATAACAAATGACGGAAATGGACGGATTTCTAAGGTTTTTACTACATATGAACACTTTTCACATTCTCCAGTGCAACTCGGCTGCTAGTCCTCCTTTCATGCAGAATGTTAAGGTCCTAGCTCATGTCCAAGGCACCAAAGCCAGCTAAAAATCAATAATCGATACCTAAAACTTGAATTGGACTACTTCTTACTGGCTATTACATCAACTTAGAAGCTTCATCTGTGTTCTACTATGATGCTTTTCCTGTTTCCGCCTACGGCAACACGCGACATAGCTTTGCAGACGATAAGTACAAGCGTTTCCGAGAGCAGAACGGCCAATGTGACGATCTGGCTTTAAGTCGATTCGATAACAAATGACGAAAATGGACGGATTTCTCTGGTTTTTACTACATATGAACATTTTTCACATTCTTCCCTGCAACTCGGCTGCTAGTCCTCCTTTCATGCAGAATCTGAAGGTTCTAGCGCATGTCCAAGGCACCAAAGCCAGCTAAAAAGGCAATAATCGATACCTAAAACTTGAATTGTACTACTTCTTACTGTCTATTACATCAACTTAGAAGCTTGAACTGTGTTCTACTATGGTGAGTGCAGTGTCTCCGGATACCGCAGCACGCGACATAGCTGTGCAGACGATAAGTACAAGCGTTTCGGAGAGAAGAGCGGCCAATGTGACGATCTGGCTTTAAGTCGATTCGATAACAAATGACGAAAATGGACAAATTTCTAAGGTTTTTACTACATATGAACACTTTTCACATTCTCCCGTGCAACTCGGCTGCTAGTCCTCCTTTCATGCAGAATGTTAAGGTCCTAGCTCATGTCCAAGGCACCAAAGCCAGCTAAAAATCAATAATCGATACCTAAAACTTGAATTGGACTACTTCTTACTGGCTATTACATCAACTTAGAAGCTTCATCTGTGTTCTACTATGATGCTTTTCCTGTTTCCACCTACGGCAACACGCGACATAGCTTTGCAGACGATAAGTACAACCATTTCAGAGAGCAGAGCGGCCAATGTGACGATCTGGCTTTACGTCGATTCGATAACAAATGACGAAAACGGACGGATGTCTCAGGTTTTTATTACATATGAACACTTTTCACATTCTCCCGTGCAACTCGGCTGCTAGTCCTCACTTCATGCAGAATCTTAAGGTCCTATCTCATGTCCAGGGCACCAAAGCCAGCTAAAAGTTCAATATTCAATACCTAAAACTTGAATTCTACTACCTCTTACTGGCTATTACCTCAACTTAGAAGCTTCATCTTTGTTCTACTATGGTGCTTGCAGTGTCTCAGCATACCGCAGCACGCGACAAAGCTTTGCAGACGATAAGTACAAGCGTTTCAGAGAGAAGAGCGGCCAATATGACGATCTGGCTTTAAGTCGATTCGATAACAAATGGCGAAAACAGGCGAATTTCTCAGGTTTTTACTACATATGATCACTTTTCACATTCTCCCGTGCTACTCGGCTGCTAGTCCTCTTTTCATGCAGAATCTTAAGGTCCTAGCTCATGTCCAAGGCACCAAAGCTACCTAAAAAGTCAATAATCGATACCTAAAACTTGAATTGTACTACTTCTTACTGGCTGTTACATCAACTTAGAAGCTTCATCTGTGTTCTACTATGCTGCTTGTAGTGTCTCAGCATCAGCTTAGAAGCTTCATCTGTGTTCTACTATGCTGCTTGTAGTGTCTCAGCATACCGCAGCATGCGACATAGCTTTGCAGACGATAAGTACAAGCGTCTCAGAGAGAAGAGCGGCAAATAAGACGATGTGGCTTTAAGTCGATTCGATAACAATTGACGAAAACGGACGAATTTCCCAGGTTTTTACTACATATGAACACTTTTCACATTCTCCCGTGCTACTCGGCTGCTAGTCCTCCTTTCATGCAGAATCTTAAGGTCCTAGCTCATGTCCAAGGCACCAAAGCCAGCTAAAAAGTCAATAATCGATACCTAAAACTTGAATTGTACTACTTCTTACTGGCTATTACATCAACATAGAAACTTGGTCTGTGTTCTAACAAATGACGAAAACGGACGGATGCCTCAGGTTTTTAATACATATGAACACTTTTCACATTCTCCCGTGCAACTGGGCTGCTAGTCCTCCTTTCATGCAGAATCTTAAGGTCCTAGCTCATGTCCAAGGCACCAAAGCTAGCTAAAAAGTCAATAATCGATACCTAAAACTTGAATTGGACTACTTCTTACTGGCTATTACATCAACTTAGAAGCTTCATCTGTGTTCTACTACGGTGCTTTTCCTGTTTCCGCCTACGGCAACACGCGACATAGCTTTGCAGACGATAAGTACAACCGTTTCCGAGAGCACAGCGGGCAATGTGACGATCTGGCTTTAAGTCGATTCGATAACAAAATGATGAAAACGGACGGATTTCTCAGGTTTTTACTACATATGAACACTTTTCACATTCTCCCCTGCAACTCGGCTGCCAGTCCTCCTTTCATGCAGAATCGTAAGGTCCTAGCTCATGTCCAAGGCACCAAAGCCAGCTAAAAAGTCAATAATCGATACCTAAAACTTGAAATGGACTACTTCTTACTGGCTATTACATCAACTTAGAAGCTTCATCTGTGTTCTACTATGATGCTTTTCCTGTTTCCGCCTACGGCAACACGCGACATAGCTTTGCAGACAATAAGTACAAGCGTTTCCGAGAGCAGAACGGCCAATGTGACGATCTGGCTTTAAGTCGATTCGATAACAAATGATGAAAACGGACGGATTTCTCAGGATTTTACTACATATGAACACTTTTCACATTCTCCCCTGCAACTCGGCTGCCAGTCCTCCTTTCATGCAGAATCGTAAGGTCCTAGCTCATGTCCAAGGCACCAAAGCTAGCTAAAAAGTCAATAATCGATACCTAAAACTTGAAATGGACTACTTCTTACTGGCTATTACATCAACTTAGAAGCTTCATCTGTGTTCTACTATGATGCTTTTCCTGTTTCCGCCTACGGCAACACGCGACATAGCTTTGCAGACGATAAGTACAAGCGTTTCCGAGAGCAGAACGGCCAATGTGACGATCTGGCTTTAAGTCGATTCGATAACAAATGACGAAAATGGACGGATTTCTCTGGTTTTTACTACATATGAACATTTTTCACATTCTTCCCTGCAACTCGGCTGCTAGTCCTCCTTTCATGCAGAATCGTAAGGTCCTAGCTCATGTCCAAGGCACCAAAGCCAGCTAAAAAGTCAATAATCGATACCTAAAACTTGAAATGGACTACTTCTTACTGCCTATTACATCAACTTAGAAGCTTCATCTGTGTTCTACTATGATGCTTTTCCTGTTTCCGCCTAGGGCAACACGCGACATAGCTTTGCAGACGATAAGTACAAGCGTTTCCGAGAGCAGAACGGCCAATGTGACGATCTGGCTTTAAGTCGATTCGATAACAAATGACGAAAATGGACGGATTTCTCTGGTTTTTACTACATATGAACATTTTTCACATTCTTCCCTGCAACTCGGCTGCTAGTCCTCCTTTCATGCAGAATCTGAAGGTTCTAGCGCATGTCCAAGGCACCAAAGCCAGCTAAAAAGTCAATAATCGATACCTAAAACTTGAATTGTACTACTTCTTACTGTCTATTACATCAACTTAGAAGCTTGAACTGTGTTCTACTATGGTGAGTGCAGTGTCTCCGGATACCGCAGCACGCGACATAGCTGTGCAGACGATAAGTACAAGCGTTTCGGAGAGAAGAGCGGCCAATGTGACGATCTGGCTTTAAGTCGATTCGATAACAAATGACGAAAATGGACGGATTTCTAAGGTTTTTACTACATATGAACACTTTTCACATTCTCCAGTGCAACTCGGCTGCTAGTCCTCCATTCATGCAGAATGTTAAGGTCCTAGCTCATGTCCAAGGCACCAAAGCCAGCTAAAAATCAATAATCGATACCTAAAACTTGAATTGGACTACTTCTTACTGGCTATTACATCAACTTAGAAGCTTCATCTGTGTTCTACTATGATGCTTTTCCTGTTTCCGCCTACGGCAACACGCGACATAGCTTTGCAGACGATAAGTACAAGCGTTTCCGAGAGCAGAACGGCCAATGTGACGATCTGGCTTTAAGTCGATTCGATAACAAATGACGAAAATGGACGGATTTCTCTGGTTTTTACTACATATGAACATTTTTCACATTCTTCTCTGCAACTCGGCTGCTAGTCCTCCTTTCATGCAGAATCTGAAGGTTCTAGCGCATGTCCAAGGCACCAAAGCCAGCTAAAAAGTCAATAATCGATACCTAAAACTTGAATTGTACTACTTCTTACTGTCTATTACATCAACTTAGAAGCTTGAACTGTGTTCTACTATGGTGAGTGCAGTGTCTCCGGATACCGCAGCACGCGACATAGCTGTGCAGACGATAAGTACAAGCGTTTCGGAGAGAAGAGCGGCCAATGTGACGATCTGGCTTTAAGTCGATTCGATAACAAATGACGAAAATGGACGGATTTCTAAGGTTTTTACTACATATGAACACTTTTCACATTCTCCAGTGCAACTCGGCTGCTAGTCCTCCTTTCATGCAGAATGTTAAGGTCCTAGCTCATGTCCAAGGCACCAAAGCCAGCTAAAAATCAATAATCGATACCTAAAACTTGAATTGGACTACTTCTTACTGGCTATTACATCAACTTAGAAGCTTCATCTGTGTTCTACTATGATGCTTTTCCTGTTTCCGCCTACGGCAACACGCGACATAGCTTTGCAGACGATAAGTACAAGCGTTTCCGAGAGCAGAACGGCCAATGTGACGATCTGGCTTTAAGTCGATTCGATAACAAATGACGAAAATGGACGGATTTCTCTGGTTTTTACTACATATGAACATTTTTCACATTCTTCCCTGCAACTCGGCTGCTAGTCCTCCTTTCATGCAGAATCTGAAGGTTCTAGCGCATGTCCAAGGCACCAAAGCCAGCTAAAAAGTCAATAATCGATACCTAAAACTTGAATTGTACTACTTCTTACTGTCTATTACATCAACTTAGAAGCTTGAACTGTGTTCTACTATGGTGAGTGCAGTGTCTCCGGATACCGCAGCACGCGACATAGCTGTGCAGACGATAAGTACAAGCGTTTCGGAGAGAAGAGCGGCCAATGTGACGATCTGGCTTTAAGTCGATTCGATAACAAATGACGAAAATGGACGGATTTCTAAGGTTTTTACTACATATGAACACTTTTCACATTCTCCAGTGCAACTCGGCTGCTAGTCCTCCTTTCATGCAGAATGTTAAGGTCCTAGCTCATGTCCAAGGCACCAAAGCCAGCTAAAAATCAATAATCGATACCTAAAACTTGAATTGGACTACTTCTTACTGGCTATTACATCAACTTAGAAGCTTCATCTGTGTTCTACTATGATGCTTTTCCTGTTTCCGCCTACGGCAACACGCGACATAGCTTTGCAGACGATAAGTACAAGCGTTTCCGAGAGCAGAACGGCCAATGTGACGATCTGGCTTTAAGTCGATTCGATAACAAATGACGAAAATGGACGGATTTCTCTGGTTTTTACTACATATGAACATTTTTCACATTCTTCCCTGCAACTCGGCTGCTAGTCCTCCTTTCATGCAGAATCTGAAGGTTCTAGCGCATGTCCAAGGCACCAAAGCCAGCTAAAAAGACAATAATCGATACCTAAAACTTGAATTGTACTACTTCTTACTGTCTATTACATCAACTTAGAAGCTTGAACTGTGTTCTACTATGGTGAGTGCAGTGTCTCCGGATACCGCAGCACGCGACATAGCTGTGCAGACGATAAGTACAAGCGTTTCGGAGAGAAGAGCGGCCAATGTGACGATCTGGCTTTAAGTCGATTCGATAACAAATGACGAAAATGGACGGATTTCTAAGGTTTTTACTACATATGAACACTTTTCACATTCTCCCGTGCAACTCGGCTGCTAGTCCTCCTTTCATGCAGAATGTTAAGGTCCTAGCTCATGTCCAAGGCACCAAAGCCAGCTAAAAATCAATAATCGATACCTAAAACTTGAATTGGACTACTTCTTACTGGCTATTACATCAACTTAGAAGCTTCATCTGTGTTCTACTACGGTGCTTTTCCTGTTTCCGCCTACGGCAACACGCGACATAGCTTTGTAGACGATAAGTACAACCGTTTCCGAGAGCACAGCGGGCAATGTGACGATCTGACTTTAAGTCGATTCGATAACAAATGACGAAAACGGACGGATTTCTCAGGTTTTTACTACATATAAACACTTTTCACATTCTCCCCTGCAACTCGGCTGTTAGACCTCCTTTCATGCAGAATCTTACGGTCCTAGCTCATGTCCAAGGCACCAAAGCCAGCTAAAAAGTCAATAATCGATACCTAAAACTTGAATTGTACTACTTCTTACTGTCTATTACATCAACTTAGAAGCTTGAACTGTGTTCTACTATGGTGAGTGCAGTGTCTCCGGATACCGCAGCACGCGACATAGCTTTGCAGACGATAAGAACAAGCGTTTCGGAGAGAAGAGCGGCCAATGTGACGATCTGGCTTTAAGTCGATTCGATAACAAATGACGAAAATGGACGGATTTCTAAGGTTTTTACTACATATGAACACTTTTCACATTCTACCGTGCAACTCGGCTGCTAGTCCTCCTTTCATGCAGAATGTTAAGGTCCTAGCTCATGTCCAAGGCAACAAAGCCAGCTAAAAAGTCAATAATCGATACCTAAAACTTGAATTGGAGTACTTCTTACTGGCTATTACATCAACTTAGAAGCTTCATCTGTGTTCTACTACGGTGCTTTTCCTGTTTCCGCCTACGGCAACACGCGACATAGCTTTGCAGACGATAAGTACAACCGTTTCCGAGAGCACAGCGGGCAATGTGACGATCTGGCTTTAAGTCGATTCGATAACAAAATGATGAAAACGGACGGATTTCTCGGGTTTTTACTACATATGAACACTTTTCACATTCTCCCCTGCAACTCGGCTGCCAGTCCTCCTTTCATGCAGAATCGTAAGGTCCTAGCTCATGTCAAAGGCACCAAAGCCAGCTAAAAAGTCAATAATCGATACCTAAAACTTGGAATGGACTACTTCTTACTGGCTATTACATCAACTTAGAAGCTTCATCTGTGTTCTACTATGATGCTTTTCCTGTTTCCGCCTACGGCAACACGCGACATAGCTTTGCAGACGATAAGTACAAGCGTTTCCGAGAGAACAGCGGGCAATGTGACGATCTGACTTTAAGTCTATTCGATAACAAATGACGAAAACGGACGGATTTCTCAGGTTTTTACTACATATGAACACTTTTCACATTCTCCCCTGCAACTCGGCTGCCAGTCCTCCTTTCATGCAGAATCGTAAGGTCCTAGCTCATGTCCAAGGCACCAAAGCCAGCTAAAAAGTCAATAATCGATACCTAAAACTTGAAATGGACTACTTCTTACTGCCTATTACATCAACTTAGAAGCTTCATCTGTGTTCTACTATGATGCTTTTCCTGTTTCCGCCTACGGCAACACGCGACATAGCTTTGCAGACGATAAGTACAAGCGTTTCCGAGAGCAGAACGGCCAATGTGACGATCTGGCTTTAAGTCGATTCGATAACAAATGACGAAAATGGACGGATTTCTCTGGTTTTTACTACATATGAACATTTTTCACATTCTTCCCTGCAACTCGGCTGCTAGTCCTCCTTTCATGCAGAATCTTAAGGTCCTAGCTCATGTCCAAGGCACCAAAGCCAGCTAAAAAGTCAATAATCGATACCTAAAACTTGAATTGTACCACTTCTTACTGTCTATTACATCAACTTAGAAGCTTGAACTGTGTTCTACTATGGTGAGTGCAGTGTCTCCGGATACCGCAGCACGCGACATAGCTTTGCAGACGATAAGTACAAGCGTTTTGGAGAGAAGAGCGGCCAATGTGACGATGTGGCTTTAAGTCGATTCGATAACAAACGACGAAAATGGACGGATTTCTAAGGTTTTTACTACATATGAACACTTTTCACATTCTCCTGTGCAACTCGGCAGCTAGTCCTCCTTTCATGCAGAATGTTAAGGTCCTAGCTCATGTCCAAGGCAACGAAGCCAGCTAAAATGTCAATAATCGATACCTAAAACTTGAATTGTACTACTTCTTACTGGCTATTACATCAACTTAGAAGCTGCATCTGTGTTCTACTATGGTGCTTTTAGTGTCTCCACATACCGCAGCACGCGACATAGCTTTGCAGACGATAAGTACAAGGGTTTCAGAGAGAAGAGCGGCCAATGTGACGATCTGGCTTTAAGTCAATTCGATAACAAATGACGAAAACGGACGGATTTCTAAGGTTTTTACTACATATGAACACTTTTCACATTCTCCCGTGCAACTCGGCTGCTAGTCCTCCTTTCATGCAGAATCTTAAGGTCCTAGCTCATGTCCAAGGCACCAAAGCCAGCTAAAAAGTCAATAATCGATACCTAAAACATGAATTGTACTACTTCTTACTGGCTATTACATCAACTTAAAAGCTTCAACTGTGTTCTACTATGGTGATTTTAGTGTCTCCGCATACCGCAGCACGCGACATAGCTTTGCAGACGATAAGTACAAGCGTTTCAGAGAGAAGAGCGGCCAATGTGACGATCTGGCTTTAAGTCGATTCGATAACAAACGACGAAAACGGAAGGATTTCTAAGGTTTTTACTACATATGAACACTTTTCACATTCTCCCGTGCAACGCGGCTGCTAGTCCTCCTTTCATGCAGAAATTTAAGGTCCTAGCTCATGTCCAAGGCAACAAAGCCAGCTAAAAAGTCAATAATCGATACCCAAAACTTGAATTGTACTACTTCTTACTGGCTATTACATCAACTTAGAAGTTTCATCTGTGTTCTACTATGGTGATTTTAGTGTCCCCACATACCGCAGCACGCGACATAGCTTTGCAGACGATAAGTACAACCGTTTCAGAGAGAAGAGCGGCCAATGTGACGATCTGGCTTTAAGTCGATTCGATAACAAATGACGAAAACGGACGGATTTCTCAGCTTTTTACTACATATGAACACTTTTCACATTCTCCCGTGCAACTCGGCTGCTAGTCCTCCTTTCATGCAGAATCTTAAGGGGCTAGCTCATGTCCGAGGCACCAAAGCCAGCTAAAAAGTCAATAATCGATACCTAAAACTTGAATTCCACTACTTCTTACTGGCTATTACATCAACTTAGAAGCTTCATCTGTGTTCTACTATGGTGCTTTTAGTGTCTCCACATACCGCAGCACGCGACATAGCTTTGCAGACGATAAGTACAAGCGTTTCAGAGAGAAGAGCGGCCAATGTGACGATGTGGCTTTAAGTCGATTCGATAACAAATGACCAAAACGGACGGATTTCTCAGGTTTTTACTACATATGAACACTTTTCACATTCTCCCCTGCAACTCGGCTGCTAGTCCTCCTTTCATGCAGAATCTTAAGGTCCTAGATCATGTCCAAGGCACCAAAGCCAGCTAAAAAGTCAATAATCGATACCTAAAACTTGAATTGGACTACTTCTTACTGGCTATTACATCAACTTAGAAGCTTCGTCTGTGTTCTACAATGGTGCTTTTCCTGTTTCCGCCTACGGCAACACGCGACATAGCTTTGCAGACGATAAGTACAACCGTTTCCGAGAGCAGAGCGGCCAATGTGACGATCTGGCTTTAAGTCGATTCGATAACAAATGACGAAAACGGACGGATTTCTCAGGTTTTTACTACATATGAACACTTTTCACATTCTCCCCTGCAACTCGGCTGCTAGTCCTCCTTTCATGCAGAATCTTAAGGTCCTAGCTCATGTCCAAGGCACCAAAGCCAGCTAAAAAGTCAATAATCGATACCTAAAACTTGAATTGTACTACTTCTTACTGGCTATTACATCAACTTAGAAGCTTGAACTGTGTTCTACTATGGTGAGTGCAGTGTCTCCGCATATCGCAGCACGCGACATAGCTTTGCAGACGATAAGTACAAGCGTTTCAGAGAGAAGAGCGGCCAATGTGACGATCTGGCTTTAAGTCGATTCGATAACAAATGACGAAAACGGACGGATTTCTAAGGTTTTTACTACATATGAACACTTTTAACATTCTCCCGTGCAACTCGGCTGCTAGTCCTCCTTTCATGCAGAATGTTAAGGTCCTAGCTCATGTCCAAGGCACCAAAGCGAGCTAAAAAGTCAATAATCGATACCTAAAACTTGAATTGGATTACTTCTTACTGGCTATTACATCAACTTAGATGCTTCATCTGTGTTCTACTATGGTGATTTTAGTGTCTCCGCTTACCGCAGCACGCGACATAGCATTGCAGACGATAAGTACAACCGTTTCAGAGAGAAGAGCGGCCAATGTGACGATCTGGCTTTAAGTCGATTCGATAACAAATGACGAAAATGGACGGATTTCTAAGGTTTTTACTACATATGAACACTTTTCACATTCTCTCGTGCAACTCGGCTGCTAGTCCTCCTTTCATGCAGAATGTTAAGGTCCTAGCTCATGTCCAAGGCACCAAAGCGAGCTAAAAAGTCAATAATCGATACCTAAAACTTGAATTGGATTACTTCTTACTGGCTATTACATCAACTTAGATGCTTCATCTGTGTTCTACTATGGTGATTTTAGTGTCTCCGCTTACCGCAGCACGCGACATAGCATTGCAGACGATAAGTACAAATGTTTCAGAGAGAAGAGCGGCCAATGTGACGATCTGGCTTTAAGTCGATTCGATAACAAATGACGAAAATGGACGGATTTCTAAGGTTTTTACTACATATGAACACTTTTCACATTCTCTCGTGCAACGCGGCAGCTAGTCCTCCTTTCATGCAGAATGTTAAGGTCCTAGCTCATGTCCAAGGCAACAAAGCCAGTTAAAAAGTCAATAATCGATACCTAAAACCTGAATTGTACTACTTCTTACTGGCTATTACATCAACTTAGATGCTTGAACTGTGTTCTACTATGGTGAGTGCAGTGTCTCCGGATACCGCAGCACGCGAAATAGCTTTGCAGACGATAAGTACAAGCGTTTCGGAGAGAAGAGCGGCCAATGTGACGATCTGGCTTTAAGTCGATTCGATAACAAATGACGAAAATTTACGGGTTTCTAAGGTTTTTACTACATATGAACACTTTTCACATTCTCCCGTGCAACTCGGCTGCTAGTCCTCCTTTCATGCAGAATGTTAAGGTCCTAGCTCATGTCCAAGGCAACAAAGCCAGTTAAAAAGTCAATAATCGATACCTAAAACCTGAATTGTACTACTTCTTACTGGCTATTACATCAGCGTAGAAGGTTCATCTGTGTTCTACTATGGTGCTTTTAGTGTCTATACATACCGAAGTATGCGACATAGCTTTGCAGACGATAAGTACAACCGTTTCAGAGAGAAGAGCGGCCAATGTGACGATCTGGCTTTAAGTCGATTCGATAACAAATGACGAAAACGGACGGATTGCTCAGGTTTTTACTACATATGAACACTTTTCACATTCTCCCTTGCAACTCGGCTGCTAGTCCTCCTTTCATGCAGAATCTTAAGGTCCTAGCTCATGTCCAAGGCACCAAAGCCAGCTAAAAAGTCAATAATCGATACCTAAAACTTGAATTCTACTACTTCTTACTGGCTATTACATCAACTTAGAAACTTCATCTGTGTTCTACTTTGGTGATTTTAGTGTCTCCGCATACCGCAGCACGCGACATAGTTTTGCAGACGATAAGTACAACCGTTTCAGAGAGAAGAGCGGCCAATGTGACGATCTGGCTTTAAGTCGATTCGATAACAAACGACGAAAACGGAAGGATTTCTAAGGTTTTTACTACATATGAACACTTTTCACATTCTCCCGTGCAACGCGGCTGCTAGTCCTCCTTTCATGCAGAAATTTAAGGTCCTAGCTCATGTCCAAGGCAACAAAGCCAGCTAAAAAGTCAATAATCGATACCCAAAACTTGAATTGTACTACTTCTTACTGGCTATTACATCAACTTAGAAGTTTCATCTGTGTTCTACTATGGTGATTTTAGTGTCTCCGCATACCGCAGCACGCGACATAGCTTTGCAGACGATAAGTACAACCGTTTCAGAGAGAAGAGCGGCCAATGTGACGATCTGGCTTTAAGTCGATTCGATAACAAATGACGAAAACGGACGGATTTCTCAGCTTTTTACTACATATGAACACTTTTCACATTCTCCCGTGCAACTCGGCTGCTAGTCCTCCTTTCATGCAGAATCTTAAGGGGCTAGCTCATGTCCAAGGCACCAAAGCCAGCTAAAAAGTCAATAATCGATACTTAAAACTTGAATTCCACTACTTCTTACTGGCTATTACATCAACTTAGAAGCTTCATCTGTGTTCTACTATGGTGCTTTTAGTGTCTCCACATACCGCAGCACGCGACATAGCTTTGCAGACGATAAGTACAAGCGTTTCAGAGAGAAGAGCGGCCAATGTGACGATGTGGCTTTAAGTCGATTCGATAACAAATGACCAAAACGGACGGATTTCTCAGGTTTTTACTACATATGAACACTTTTCACATTCTCCCCTGCAACTCGGCTGCTAGTCCTCCTTTCATGCAGAATCTTAAGGTCCTAGCTCATGTCCAAGGCACCAAAGCCAGCTAAAAAGTCAATAATCGATACCTAAAATTTGAATTGGACTACTTCTTACTGGCTATTACATCAACTTAGAAGCTTCGTCTGTGTTCTACAATGGTGCTTTTCCTGTTTCCGCCTACGGCAACACGCGACATAGCTTTGCAGACGATAAGTACAACCGTTTCCGAGAGCAGAGCGGCCAATGTGACGATCTGGCTTTAAGTCGATTCGATAACAAATGACGAAAACGGACGGATTTCTCAGGTTTTTACTACATATGAACACTTTTCACATTCTCCCCTGCAACTCGGCTGCTAGTCCTCCTTTCATGCAGAATCTTAAGGTCCTAGCTCATGTCCAAGGCACCAAAGCCAGCTAAAAAGTCAATAATCGATACCTAAAACTTGAATTGTACTACTTCTTACTGTCTATTACATCAACTTAGAAGCTTGAACTGTGTTCTACTATGGTGAGTGCAGTGTCTCCGGATACCGCAGCACGCGACATAGCTTTGCAGACGATAAGTACAAGCGTTTTGGAGAGAAGAGCGGCCAATGTGACGATGTGGCTTTAAGTCGATTCGATAACAAACGACGAAAATGGACGGATTTCTAAGGTTTTTACTACATATGAACACTTTTCACATTCTCCTGTGCAACTCGGCTGCTAGTCCTCCTTTCATGCAGAATGTTAAGGTCCTAGCTCATGTCCAAGGCAACAAAGCCAGCTAAAAAGTCAATAATCGATACCTAAAACTTGAATTGTACTACTTCTTACTTTCTATTACATCAACTTAGAAGCTGCATCTGTGTTCTACTATGGTGCTTTTAGTGTCTCCACATACCGCAGCACGCGACATAGCTTTGCAGACGATAAGTACAAGGGTTTCAGAGAGAAGAGCGGCCAATGTGACGATCTGGCTTTAAGTCGATTCGATAACAAATGACGAAAACGGACGGATTTCTAAGGTTTTTACTACATATGAACACTTTTCACATTCTCCCGTGCAACTCGGCTGCTAGTCCTCCTTTCATGCAGAATCTTAAGGTCCTAGCTCATGTCCAAGGCACCAAAGCCAGCTAAAAAGTCAATAATCGATACCTAAAACATGAATTGTACTACTTCTTACTGGCTATTACATCAACTTAAAAGCTTCAACTGTGTTCTACTATGGTGATTTTAGTGTCTCCGCATACCGCAGCACGCGACATAGATTGCAGACGATAAGTACAAGCGTTTCAGAGAGAAGAGCGGCCAATGTGACGATCTGGCTTTAAGTCGATTCGATAACAAACGACGAAAACGGAAGGATTTCTAAGGTTTTTACTACATATGAACACTTTTCACATTCTCCCGTGCAACGCGGCTGCTAGTCCTCCTTTCATGCAGAAATTTAAGGTCCTAGCTCATGTCCAAGGCAACAAAGCCAGCTAAAAAGTCAATAATCGATACCCAAAACTTGAATTGTACTACTTCTTACTGGCTATTACATCAACTTAGAAGTTTCATCTGTGTTCTACTATGGTGATTTTAGTGTCCCCACATACCGCAGCACGCGACATAGCTTTGCAGACGATAAGTACAACCGTTTCAGAGAGAAGAGCGGCCAATGTGACGATCTGGCTTTAAGTCGATTCGATAACAAATGACGAAAACGGACGGATTTCTCAGCTTTTTACTACATATGAACACTTTTCACATTCTCCCGTGCAACTCGGCTGCTAGTCCTCCTTTCATGCAGAATCTTAAGGGGCTAGCTCATGTCCAAGGCACCAAAGCCAGCTAAAAAGTCAATAATCGATACCTAAAACTTGAATTCCACTACTTCTTACTGGCTATTACATCAACTTAGAAGCTTCATCTGTGTTCTACTATGGTGCTTTTAGTGTCTCCACATACCGCAGCACGCGACATAGCTTTGCAGACGATAAGTACAAGCGTTTCAGAGAGAAGAGCGGCCAATGTGACGATGTGGCTTTAAGTCGATTCGATAACAAATGACCAAAACGGACGGATTTCTCAGGTTTTTACTACATATGAACACTTTTCACATTCTCCCCTGCAACTCGGCTGCTAGTCCTCCTTTCATGCAGAATCTTAAGGTCCTAGCTCATGTCCAAGGCACCAAAGCCAGCTAAAAAGTCAATAATCGATACCTAAAACTTGAATTGGACTACTTCTTACTGGCTATTACATCAACTTAGAAGCTTCGTCTGTGTTCTACAATGGTGCTTTTCCTGTTTCCGCCTACGGCAACACGCGACATAGCTTTGCAGACGATAAGTACAACCGTTTCCGAGAGCAGAGCGGCCAATGTGACGATCTGGCTTTAAGTCGATTCGATAACAAATGACGAAAACGGACGGATTTCTCAGGTTTTTACTACATATGAACACTTTTCACATTCTCCCCTGCAACTCGGCTGCTAGTCCTCCTTTCATGCAGAATCTTAAGGTCCTAGCTCATGTCCAAGGCACCAAAGCCAGCTAAAAAGTCAATAATCGATACCTAAAACTTGAATTGTACTACTTCTTACTGGCTATTACATCAACTTAGAAGCTTGAACTGTGTTCTACTATGGTGAGTGCAGTGTCTCCGCATATCGCAGCACG
The DNA here is from genome assembly GCF_023897955.1 of Schistocerca gregaria. Lineage (NCBI taxonomy): Eukaryota > Metazoa > Arthropoda > Insecta > Orthoptera > Acrididae > Schistocerca > Schistocerca gregaria. Next base: position 11,414,984 of record NW_026061925.1, read on the forward strand.
CGACATAGCTTTGCAGACGATAAGTACAAGCGTTTCAGAGAGAAGAGCGGCCAATGTGACGATCTGGCTTTAAGTCGATTCGATAACAAATGACGAAAACGGACGGATTTCTAAGGTTTTTACTACATATGAACACTTTTAACATTCTCCCGTGCAACTCGGCTGCTAGTCCTCCTTTCATGCAGAATGTTAAGGTCCTAGCTCATGTCCAAGGCACCAAAGCGAGCTAAAAAGTCAATAATCGATACCTAAAACTTGAATTGGATTACTTCTTACTGGCTATTACATCAACTTAGATGCTTCATCTGTGTTCTACTATGGTGATTTTAGTGTCTCCGCTTACCGCAGCACGCGACATAGCATTGCAGACGATAAGTACAACCGTTTCAGAGAGAAGAGCGGCCAATGTGACGATCTGGCTTTAAGTCGATTCGATAACAAATGACGAAAATGGACGGATTTCTAAGGTTTTTACTACATATGAACACTTTTCACATTCTCTCGTGCAACGCGGCAGCTAGTCCTCCTTTCATGCAGAATGTTAAGGTCCTAGCTCATGTCCAAGGCACCAAAGCTAGCTAAAAAGTCAATAATCGATACCTAAAACTTGAATTGTACTACTTCTTACCGGCTATTACATCAACTTAGATGCTTGAACTGTGTTCTACTATGGTGAGTGCAGTGTCTCCGGATACCGCAGCACGCGAAATAGCTTTGCAGACGATAAGTACAAGCGTTTCGGGGAGAAGAGCGGCCAATGTGACGATCTGGCTTTAAGTCGATTCGATAACAAATGACGAAAATTTACGGGTTTCTAAGGTTTTTACTACATATGAACACTTTTCACATTCTCCCGTGCAACTCGGCTGCTAGTCCTCCTTTCATGCAGAATGTTAAGGTCCTAGCTCTTGTCCAAGGCAACAAAGCCAGTTAAAAAGTCAATAATCGATACCTAAAACCTGAATTGTACTACTTCTTACTGGCTATTACATCAGCGTAGAAGGTTCATCTGTGTTCTACTATGGTGCTTTTAGTGTCTATACATACCGAAGTATGCGACATAGCTTTGCAGACGATAAGTACAACCGTTTCAGAGAGAAGAGCGGCCAATGTGGCGATCTGGCTTTAAGTCGATTCGATAACAAATGACGAAAACGGACGGATTGCTCAGGTTTTTACTACATATGAACACTTTTCACATTCTCCCTTGCAACTCGGCTGCTAGTCCTCCTTTCATGCAGAATCTTAAGGTCCTAGCTCATGTCCAAGGCACCAAAGCCAGCTAAAAAGTCAATAATCGATACCTAAAACTTGAATTCTACTACTTCTTACTGGCTATTACATCAACTTAGAAACTTCATCTGTGTTCTACTTTGGTGATTTTAGTGTCTCCGCATACCGCAGCACGCGACATAGTTTTGCAGACGATAAGTACAACCGTTTCAGAGAGAAGAGCGACCAATGTGACGATCTGGCTTTAAGTCGATTCGATAACAAACGACGAAAACGGAAGGATTTCTAAGGTTTTTACTACATATGAACACTTTTCACATTCTCCCGTGCAACGCGGCTGCTAGTCCTCCTTTCATGCAGAAATTTAAGGTCCTAGCTCATGTCCAAGGCAACAAAGCCAGCTAAAAAGTCAATAATCGATACCCAAAACTTGAATTGTACTACTTCTTACTGGCTATTACATCAACTTAGAAGTTTCATCTGTGTTCTACTATGGTGATTTTAGTGTCTCCGCATACCGCAGCACGGGACATAGCTTTGCAGACGATAAGTACAACCGTTTCAGAGAGAAGAGCGGCCAATGTGACGATCTGGCTTTAAGTCGATTCGATAACAAATGACGAAAACGGACGGATTTCTCAGCTTTTTACTACATATGAACACTTTTCACATTCTCCCGTGCAACGCGGCTGCTAGTCCTCCTTTCATGCAGAATCTTAAGGGGCTAGCTCATGTCCAAGGCACCAAAGCCAGCTAAAAAGTCAATAATCGATACCTAAAACTTGAATTCCACTACTTCTTACTGGCTATTACATCAACTTAGAAGCTTCATCTGTGTTCTACTATGGTGCTTTTAGTGTCTCCACATACCGCAGCACGCGACATAGCTTTGCAGACGATAAGTACAAGCGTTTCAGAGAGAAGAGCGGCCAATGTGACGATGTGGCTTTAAGTCGATTCGATAACAAATGACCAAAACGGACGGATTTCTTAGGTTTTTACTACATATGAACACTTTTCACATTCTCCCCTGCAACTCGGCTGCTAGTCCTCCTTTCATGCAGAATCTTAAGGTCCTAGCTCATGTCCAAGGCACCAAAGCCAGCTAAAAAGTCAATAATCGATACCTAAAACTTGAATTGGACTACTTCTTACTGGCTATTACATCAACTTAGAAGCTTCGTCTGTGTTCTACAATGGTGCTTTTCCTGTTTCCGCCTACGGCAACACGCGACATAGCTTTGCAGACGATAAGTACAACCGTTTCCGAGAGCAGAGCGGCCAATGTGACGATCTGGCTTTAAGTCGATTCGATAACAAATGACGAAAACGGACGGATTTCTCAGGTTTTTACTACATATGAACACTTTTCACATTCTCGCCTGCAACTCGGCTGCTAGTCCTCCTTTCATGCAGAATCTTAAGGTCCTAGCTCATGTCCAAGGCACCAAAGCCAGCTAAAAAGTCAATAATCGATACCTAAAACTTGAATTGTACTACTTCTTACTGGCTATTACATCAACTTAGAAGCTTGAACTGTGTTCTACTATGGTGAGTGCAGTGTCTCCGCATATCGCAGCACGCGACATAGCTTTGCAGACGATAAGTACAAGCGTTTCAGAGAGAAGAGCGGCCAATGTGACGATCTGGCTTTAAGTCGATTCGATAACAAATGACGAAAACGGACGGATTTCTAAGGTTTTTACTACATATGAACACTTTTAACATTCTCCCGTGCAACTCGGCTGCTAGTCCTCCTTTCATGCAGAATGTTAAGGTCCTAGCTCATGTCCAAGGCACCAAAGCGAGCTAAAAAGTCAATAATCGATACCTAAAACTTGAATTGGATTACTTCTTACTGGCTATTACATCAACTTAGATGCTTCATCTGTGTTCTACTATGGTGATTTTAGTGTCTCCGCTTACCGCAGCACGCGACATAGCATTGCAGACGATAAGTACAACCGTTTCAGAGAGAAGAGCGGCCAATGTGACGATCTGGCTTTAAGTCGATTCGATAACAAATGACGAAAATGGACGGATTTCTAAGGTTTTTACTACATATGAACACTTTTCACATTCTCTCGTGCAACGCGGCAGCTAGTCCTCCTTTCATGCAGAATGTTAAGGTCCTAGCTCATGTCCAAGGCACCAAAGCTAGCTAAAAAGTCAATAATCGATACCTAAAACTTGAATTGTACTACTTCTTACTGGCTATTACATCAACTTAGATGCTTGAACTGTGTTCTACTATGGTGAGTGCAGTGTCTCCGGATACCGCAGCACGCGAAATAGCTTTGCAGACGATAAGTACAAGCGTTTCGGAGAGAAGAGCGGCCAATGTGACGATCTGGCTTTAAGTCGATTCGATAACAAATGACGAAAATTTACGGATTTCTAAGGTTTTTACTACATATGAACACTTTTCACATTCTCCCGTGCAACTCGGCTGCTAGTCCTCCTTTCATGCAGAATGTTAAGGTCCTAGCTCATGTCCAAGGCAACAAAGCCAGTTAAAAAGTCAATAATCGATACCTAAAACCTGAATTGTACTACTTCTTACTGGCTATTACATCAGCGTAGAAGGTTCATCTGTGTTCTACTATGGTGCTTTTAGTGTCTATACATACCGAAGTATGCGACATAGCTTTGCAGACGATAAGTACAACCGTTTCAGAGAGAAGAGCGGCCAATGTGACGATCTGGCTTTAAGTCGATTCGATAACAAATGACGAAAACGGACGGATTGCTCAGGTTTTTACTACATATGAACACTTTTCACATTCTCCCTTGCAACTCGGCTGCTAGTCCTCCTTTCATGCAGAATCTTAAGGTCCTAGCTCATGTCCAAGGCACCAAAGCCAGCTAAAAAGTCAATAATCGATACCTAAAACTTGAATTCTACTACTTCTTACTGGCTATTACATCAACTTAGAAACTTCATCTGTGTTCTACTTTGGTGATTTTAGTGTCTCCGCATACCGCAGCACGCGACATAGTTTTGCAGACGATAAGTACAACCGTTTCAGAGAGAAGAGCGGCCAATGTGACGATCTGGCTTTAAGTCGATTCGATAACAAATGACGAAAACTGACGGATTTCTCAGGTTTTTAATACATATGAACACTTTTCACATTCTTCCGTGCAACTGGGCTGCTAGTCCTCCTTTTATGCACAAACTTAAAGTCCTAGCTCATGTCCAAGGCACCAAAGCCAGCTAAAAAGTCAATAATCGATACCTAAATCTTGAATTGGACTACTTCTTACTGGCTATTACATCAACTTAGAAGCATCATCTGTGTTCTACTATGGTGCTTTTAGTGTCTCCGCATACCGCAGCACGCGGCATAGCTCTGTAGAAGATAAGTACAACCGTTTCAGAGAGAAGAGCAGCCAATGTGACGATCTGGCTTTAAGTCGATTCGATAACAAATGACGAAAACGGACGGATTTCTCGGGTTTTTACTACATATGAACACTTTTCACATTCTCCCGTGCAACTCGGCTGCTAGTCCTCTTTCATGCAAAATCTTAATTTCCTAGCTCGTGTCCAAGGCACCAAGGAAGGGTAAAAAGTCATTAACTGATACCTAAAACTTTAATTGTACTACTTCTTACTGGCTATTACTTCAACTTAGAAGCTTCATCTGTGTTCTACTATGGTGCTTTTAGTGTCTCCGCATACCGCAGCACGCGACATAGCTTTGCAGACGATAAGTACAACTTTTTCAGGGAGAAGAGCGGCCAATGTGACGATCTGGCTTTAAGTCGATTCGATAACAAATGACGAAAGTGGACGGATTTCTCAGGTTTTTACTACATATGAACACTTTTCACATTCTCCCATGTAAATCGGCTGCTAGTCCTCCTTTCATGCAAAATGTTAAGGTCCTAGCTCGTGTCCAAGGCACCAAAGCCAGCTAAAAAGTCAATAATCGATACCTAAAACTTGAATTGTACTACTTCTTCCTGGCTATTACGTCAACTTAGAAGCTTCATCTGTGTTCTACTATGGTGCTTTTAGTGTCTCCGCATACCGCAACACGCGACATAGCTTTGCAATCGATAAGTACAACCGTTTCAGAGAGAAGAGCGGCTAATGTGACGATCTGGCTTTAAGTCGATTCGATAACAAATGACGAAAACGGACTGATTTCTCAGGATTTTACTACATATGAACACTTTTCACATTCTCCCGTGCAACTCGTCTGCTAGACCTCCTTTCATGCAGAATCTTAAGGTCCTAGCTCATGTCCAAGGCACCAAAGCCAGCTAAAAAGTCAATAATCGATACCTAAAACTTGAATTGGATTACTTCTTACTGGCTATTACATCAACTTAGATGCTTCATCTGTGTTCTACTATGGTGATTTTAGTGTCTCCGCTTACCGCAGCACGCGACATAGCATTGCAGACGATAAGTACAACCGTTTCAGAGAGAAGAGCGGCCAATGTGACGATCTGGCTTTAAGTCGATTCGATAACAAATGACGAAAATGGACGGATTTCTAAGGTTTTTACTACATATGAACACTTTTCACATTCTCTCGTGCAACGCGGCAGCTAGTCCTCCTTTCATGCAGAATGTTAAGGTCCTAGCTCATGTCCAAGGCAACAAAGCCAGCTAAAAAGTCAATAATCGATACCTAAAACTTGAATTGTACTACTTCTTACTGGCTATTACATCAACTTAGAAGCTTCATCTGTGTTCTACTATGGTTGTTTTAGTGTCTCCGCATACCGCAGCACGCGACATAGCTTTGCAGACGATAAGTACAACTTTTTCAGGGAGAAGAGCGGCCAATGTGACGATCTGGCTTTAAGTCGATTCGATAACAAATGACGAAAGTGGACGGATTTCTCAGGTTTTTACTACATATGAACACTTTTCACATTCTCCCATGTAAATCGGCTGCTAGTCCTCCTTTCATGCAAAATGTTAAGGTCCTAGCTCATGTCCAAGGCACCAAAGCCAGCTAAAAAGTCAATAATCGATACCTAAAACTTGAATTCTACTACTTCTTACTGGCTATTACATCAACTTAGAAACTTCATCTGTGTTCTACTATGGTGATTTTAGTGTCTCCGCATACCGCAGCACGCGACATAGTTTTGCAGACGGTAAGTACAACCGTTTCAGAGAGAAGAGCGGCCAATGTGACGATCTGGCTTTAAGTCGATTCGATAACAAATGACGAAAACTGACGGATTTCTCAGGTTTTTATACATATGAACACTTTTCACATTCTTCCGTGCAACTGGGCTGCTAGTCCTCCTTTTATGCAGAATATTAAAGTCCTAGCTCATGTCCAAGGCACCAAAGCCAGCTAAAAAGTCAATAATCGATACCTAAATCTTGAATTGGACTACTTCTTACTGGCTATTACATCAACCTAGAAGCATCATCTGTGTTCTACTATGGTGCTTTTAGTGTCTCCGCATACCGCAGCACGCGGCATAGCTCTGTAGACGATAAGTACAACCGTTTCAGAGAGAAGAGCGGCCAATGTGACGATCTGGCTTTAAGTCGATTCGATAACAAATGACGAAAACGGACGGATTTCTCGGGTTTTTATTACATATGAACACTTTTCACATTCTCCCGTGCAACTCGGCTGCTAGTCCTCCTTCATGCAAAATCTTAATTTCCTAGCTCGTGTCCAAGGCACCAAGGAAGGGTAAAAAGTCATTAACTGATACCTAAAACTTTAATTGTACTACTTCTTACTGGCTATTACATCAACTTAGAAGCTTCATCTGTGTTCTACTATGGTGGTTTTAGTGTCTCCGCATACCGCAGCACGCGACATAGCTTTGCAGACGATAAGTACAACTTTTTCAGGGAGAAGAGCGGCCAATGTGACGATCTGGCTTTAAGTCGATTCGATAACAAATGACGAAAGTGGACGGATTTCTCAGGTTTTTACTACATATGAACACTTTTCACATTCTCCCATGTAAATCGGCTGCTAGTCCTCCTTTCATGCAAAATGTTAAGGTCCTAGCTCGTGTCCAAGGCACCAAAGCCAGCTAAAAAGTCAATAATCGATACCTAAAACTTGAATTGTACTACTTCTTCCTGGCTATTACGTCAACTTAGAAGCTTCATCTGTGTTCTACTATGGTGCTTTTAGTGTCTCCGCATACCGCAACACGCGACATAGCTTTGCAATCGATAAGTACAACCGTTTCAGAGAGAAGAGCGGCTAATGTGACGATCTGGCTTTAAGTCGATTCGATAACAAATGACGAAAATGGACGGATTTCTCGGGTTTTTACTACATATGAACACTTTTCACATTCTTCCATGCAAATCGGCTGCTAGTCCTCCTTTCATGCAGAATGTTAAGGACCTAGCTCATGTCCAAGGCACCAAAGCCAGCTAAAAAGTCAATAATCGATACCTAAAACTTGAATTGTACTACTTCTTCCTGGCTATTACGTCAACATAGAAGCTTCATCTGTGTTCTACTCTGGTGATTTTAGTGTCTCCGCATACCGCAGCACGCGACATAGCTTTGCAGACGATAAGTACAAGCGTTTCAGAGAGAAGAGCGGCCAATGTGACGATCTGGCTTTAAGTCGATTCGATAACAAATGACGAAAACGGACGAATTTCTCAGGTTTTTACTACATATGAACACTTTTCACATTCTCCCGTGCTACTCGGCTGCTAGTCCTCCTTTCATGCTGAATCTTAAGGTCCCAGCTCATGTCCAAGGCACCAAAAATAGCTAAAAAGTCAATAATCGATACCTAAAACTTGAATTGTACTACTTCTTACTGGCTATTACATCAACTTAGAAGCTTCATCTGTGTTCTACTATGCTGCTTGTAGTGTCTCAGCATACCGCAGCATGCGACATAGCTTTGCAGACGATAAGTACAAACGTTTCAGAGAGAAGAGCGACCAATGTGACGATCTGGCTTTAAGTCGATTCGATAACAAATGACGAAAACGGACGGATTTCTCAGGTTTTTACTACATATGAACACTTTTCACATTCTCCCGTGCAACTCGGCTGCTAGTCCTCCTTTCATGCAGAATCGTAAGATCCTAGCTCATGTCCAAGGCACCAAAGCCAGCTTAAAAGTCAATAATCGATACCTAAAACTTGAATTGTACTATTTCTTACTGGCTATTACATCAACGTAGAAGGTTCATCTGTGTTCTACTATGGTGCTTTTAGTGTCTCCACATACCGCAGTACGCGACATAGCTTTGCAGACGATAAGTACAACCGTTTCAGAGAGAAGAGCGGCCAATGTGACGATCTGGCTTTAAGTCGATTCGATAACAAATGACGAAAACGGACGGATTTCTCAGGTTTTTACTACATATGAACACTTTTCACATTCTCCCGTGCAACTCGGCTGCTAGTCCTCCTTTCATGCAGAATCGTAAGGTCCTAGCTCATGTCCAAGGCACCAAAGCCAGCTAAAAAGTCAATAATCGATACCTAAAACTTGAATTGTACTACTTCTTACTGGCTATTACATCAACTTAGAAGCCTTATCTGTGTTCTACTATGCTGCTTGTAGTGTCTCAGCATACCGCAGCATGCGACATAGCTTTGCAGACGATAAGTACAAGCGTTTCAGAGAGAAGAGCGGCCAATGTGACGATCTGGCTTTAAGTCGATTCGATAACAAATGACGAAAACGGACGAATTTCTCAGGTTTTTACTACATATGAACACTTTTCACATTCTCCCGTGCAACTCGGCTTCTAGTCCTCCTTTCATGCAGAATCTTAAGGTCCTAGCTCATCTCCAAGGCACCAGAGCCAGCTAAACAGTCAATAATCGATAACCAAAACTTGAATTGGATTACTTCTTACTGGCTATTACATCAACTTAGATGCTTCACCTGTGTTCTACTATGGTAATTTTAGTGTCTCCACATACCGCAGCACGCGACATAGCTTTGCAGACGATAAGTACACCCGTTTCAGAGAGAAGAGCGGCCAATGTGACGATCTGGCTTTAAGTCGATTCGATAACAAATGACGAAAACGGACGGATTTCTCAGGTTTTTACTACATATGAACACTTTTCACATTCTCCCGTGCAACTCGGCTGCTAGTCCTCCTTTCATGCAGAATCTTAAGGTCCTAGCTCATGTCCAAGGCACCAAAGCCAGCTAAAAAGTCAATAATCGATACCTAAAACTTGAATTGTACTATTTCTTACTGGCTATTACATCAACTTAGAAGGTTCATCTGTGTTCTACTATGGTGCTTTTAGTGTCTCCACATACCGCAGTACGCGACATAGCTTTGCAGACGATAAGTACAACCGTTTCAGAGAGAAGAGCGGCCAATGTGATGATCTGGCTTAAAGTCGATTCGATAACAAATGACGAAAACGGACGGTTTTCTCAGGTTTTTATTACATATGAACACTTTTCACATTCTCCTGTGCAACTCGGCTGCTAGTCCTCCTTTAATGCTGAATCTTAAGGTCCTAGCTCATGTCCAAGGCACCAAAGCCAGCTAAAAAGTCAATAATCGATACCGAAAACTTGAATTGGATTACTTCTTACTGGCTATTACATCAACTTAGATGCTTCATCTGTTTCCTACTATGGTGATTTTAGTGTGTCCACATACCGCAGCACGCGACATAGCTTTGCAGACGATAAGTACAACCGTTTCAGAGAGAAGAGCGGCCAATGTGACGATCTGGCTTTAAGTCGATTCGATAACAAATTACGAAAACGGACAGATTTCTAAGGTTTTTACTACATATGAACACTTTTCACGTTCTCCCGTGCAACTCGGCTGCTAGTAATCCTTTCATGCAGAATGTTAAGGTCCTAGCTCATGTCCAAGGCACCAAAGCCAGCTAAAAAGTCAATAATCGATACCTAAGACTTGAATTGTACTACTTCTTACAGGCTTTTACATTAACTTAGAAGCTTAATCTGTGTTCTACTATGGTGCTTTTAGTGTCTTCGCATACCGCAGCACGCGACATAGCTTAGTAGACGATAAGTACAACCGTTTCCGAGAGAAGAGCGGCCAATGTGACGATCTGGCTTTAAGTCGATTCGATAACAAATGACGAAAACGGACGGATTTCTCACGTTTTTATTACATATGAACACTTTTCACATTCTCCCGTGCAACTCGGCTGCTAGTCCTCCTTTCATGCAGAATCGTAAGGTCCTAGCACATGTCCAAGGCACCAAAGCCAGCTAAAAAGTCAATGATCGATACCTAAAACTTGAATTGTACTACTTCTTACTGGGTATTACATTAACTTAGAAGCTTCATGTGTGTTCTACTATGGTGCTTTTAGTGTCTCCGCATACCGCAGCACGCGACATAGCTTAGTAGACGATAAGTACAACCGTTTCCAGGAGCAGAGCGGCCAAGGTGACGATCTGGCTTTAAGTCGATTCGATAACAAATGACGAAAACGGACGGATTTCTCAGGTTTTTATTACATATGAAAACTTTTCACATTCTCCCGTGCAACTCGGCTGCTAGTCCTAATTTCATGCTAAATCTTAAGGTCCTAGCTCATGTCCAAGGCACCAAAGCCAGCTAAAAGTCAATAATCGATACCTAAAACTTGAATTGGATTACTTCTTACTGGCTATTACATCAACTTAGATGCTTCATCTGTTTCCTACTATGGTGATTTTAGTGTCTCAGCATACCGCAGCTCGCGACATAGCTTTGCAGACGATAAATACAAGCGTTTCAGAGAGAAGAGCGGCCAATGTGACGATCTGGCTTTAAGTCGATTCGATAACAAATGACGAAAAGGGACGAATTTCTCAGGTTTTTACTACATATGAACACTTTTCACATTCTCCCGTGCTATTCGGCAGATAGTCCTCCTTTCATGCTGAATCTTAAGGTCCTAGCTCACGTCCAAGGCACCAAAGCTAGCTAAAAAGTCAATAATCGATACCTAAAACTTGAATTGTACTACTTCTTACTGGCTATTACATTAACTTAGAAGCTTCATCTGTGTTCTACTATGCTGCTTGTAGTGTCTCAGCATACCGCAGCATGCGACATAGCTTTGCAGACGATAAGTACAACCGTTTCAGAGAGAAGAGCGACCAATGTGACGATCTGGCTTTAAGTCGATTCGATAACAAATGACGAAAACGGACGGATATCTCAGGTATTTTTTTACATATGAACACTTTTCACATTCTCCCGTGCAACTCGGCTGCTAGTCGTCCTTACATGCAGAATCTTAAGGTCCTAGCTCATGTCGAAGGCACCACAGCCAGCTAAAAACTCAATAATCGATACCTAAAACTTGAATTGTACTACTTCTTACTGGCTATTACATCAACTTAGAAGCTTCATCTGTGTTCTACTATGGTGCTTTTAGAGTCTCCACATACCGAAGAACGTGACATAGCTTTGTAGACGATAAGTACAACCGTTTCAGAGAGAAGAGCGCCCAATGTGACGATCTGTCTTTAAGTCGATTCGATAACAAATGACGAAAACGGACGGATTTCTCAGGTTTTTATTACATATGAACACTTTTCACATTCTCCCGTGCTACTCGGCTGCTAGTCCTCCTTTCATGCAGAATCTTAAGGTCCTAGCTCATGTCCAAGGCATCAAAGCCAGCTAAAAAGTCAATAATCGATACCTAAAACATTAATTGTACTACTTCTTACTGGCTATTACATCAACTTAGAAGCTTCATCTGTGTTCTACTATGGTGCTTTTATTGTGTCCACGTACCGCAGCACGCGACATAGCTTTGCAGACGACAAGTACAACTTTTTCAGAGAGAAGAGCGGCCAATGTGACGATCTGGCTTTAAGTCGATTCGATCACAAATGAAGAAAACGGACGGATGTCTCAGGTTTTTAATACATATGAACACTTTTCACATTCTCCCGTGCTATTCGGCAGATAGTCCTCCTTTCATGCTGAATCTTAAGGTCCTAGCTCACGTCCAAGGCACCAAAGCTAGCTAAAAAGTCAATAATCGATACCTAAAACTTGAATTGTACTATTTCTTACTGGCTATTACATCAACTTAGAAGCTTCATCTGTGTTCTACTATGCTGCTTGTAGTGTCTCAGCATACCGCAGCATGCGACATAGCTTTGCAGACGATAAGTACAACCGTTTCAGAGAGAAGAGCGACCAATGTGACGATCTGGCTTTAAGTCGATTCGATAACAAATGACGAAAACGGACGGATATCTCAGGTATTTTTTTACATATGAACACTTTTCACATTCTCCCGTGCAACTCGGCTGCTAGTCCTCCTTACATGCAGAATCTTAAGGTCCTAGCTCATGTCGAAGGCACCAAAGCCAGCTAAAAACTCAATAATCGATACCTAAAACTTGAATTGTACTACTTCTTACTGGCTATTACATCAACTTAGAAGCTTCATCTGTTTCCTACTATGGTGATTTTAGTGTCTCCGCATACCGCAGCTCGCGACATAGCTTTGCAGACGATAAATACAAGCGTTTCAGAGAGAAGAGCGGCCAATGTGACGATCTGGCTTTAAGTCGATTCGATAACAAATGACGAAAACGGACGAATTTCTCAGGTTTTTACTACATATGAACACTTTTCACATTCTCCCGTGCTATTCGGCTGCTAGTCCTCCTTTCATGCTGAATCTTAAGGTGCTAGCTCACGTCCAAGGCACCAAAGCTAGCTAAAAAGTCAATAATCGATACCTAAAACTTGAATTGTACTACTTCTTACTGACTATTACATCAACTTAGAAGCTTCATCTGTGTTCTACTATGCTGCTTGTAGTGTCTCAGCATCAACTTAGAAGCTTCATCTGTGTTCTACTATGCTGCTTGTAGTGTCTCAGCATACCGCAGCATGCGACATAGCTTTGCAGACGATAAGTACAAGCGTCTCAGAGAGAAGAGCGGCAAATAAGACGATGTGGCTTTAAGTCGATTCGATAACAATTGACGAAAACGGACGAATTTCCCAGGTTTTTACTACATATGAACACTTTTCACATTCTCCCGTGCTACTCGGCTGCTAGTCCTCCTTTCATGCAGAATCTTAAGGTCCTAGCTCATTACCAAGGCACCAAAGCCAGCTAAAAAGTCAATAATCGATACCTAAAACTTGAATTGAACTACTTCTTACTGGCTATTACATCAACATAGAAACTTGGTCTGTGTTCTAACAAATGACGAAAACGGACGGATGCCTCAGGTTTTTAATACATATGAACACTTTTCACATTCTCCCGTGCAACTGGGCTGCTAGTCCTCCTTTCATGCAGAATCTTAAGGTCCTAGCTCATGTCCAAGGCACCAAAGCTAGCTAAAAAGTCAATAATCGATACCTAAAACTTGAATTGTACTACTTCTTACTGGCTATTACATCAACTTAGAAACTTCATCTGTGTTCTACTATGCTGCTTGTAGTGTCTCAGCATACCGCAGCATGCGACATAGCTTTGCAGACGATAAGTACAAGCGTTTCAGAGAGAAGAGCGGCCAACGTGACAATCTGGCTTTAAGTCGATTCGATAACAAATGACGAAAACGGACGAATTTCTCAGGTTTTTACTACATATGAACACGTTTCACATTCTCCCGTGGTACTCGGCTGCTAGTCCTCCTTTCATGCAGAATCTTAAGGTCCTAGCTCATGTCCAAGGCACCAATGCTAGCTAAAAAGTCAATAATCGATACCTAAAACTTGTATTGTACTACTTCTTACTGGCTATTACATCAACTTAGAAGCTTCATCTGTGTTCTACTATGGTGCTTTTAGTGTCTCCACATACCGCAGCACGCGACATAGCTTTGCAGACGATAAGTACAACCGTTTCAGAGAGAAGAGCGGCCAATGTGACGATCTGGCTTTAAGTCGATTCGATAACAAATGACGAAAACGGACGGATTTCTAAGGTTTTTACTACATTTGAACACTTTTCACATTCTCCCGTGCAACTCGGCTGCTAGTCCTCCTTTCATGCAGAATCTTAAGGTCCTAGCTCATGTCCAAGGCACCAAAGCCAGCTAAAAAGTCAATAATCGATACCTAAAACTTGAATTGTACTACTTCTTCCTGGCTATTACATCAAGTTAGAAGCTTCATCTGTGTTCTACTACGGTGTATTTAGTTTCTCCGCATACCGCAGCACGCGACATAGTTTTACAGACGATAAGTACAACCGTTTCAGAGAAAAGAGCGGCCAATGTGATGATCTGGCTTTAAGTCGATTCGATAACAAATGACGAAAACGGACGGATTTCTCAGGTTTTTACTACATATGAACACTTTTCACATTCTCCCGTGCAACTCGGCTGATAGTCCTCCTTCATGCAAAATCTTAATTTCCTAGCTCGTGTCCAAGGCACCAAAGAAGGGTAAAAGTCATTAACCGATACCTAAAACTTGAATTGTACTACTTCTTACTGGCTATTACATCAACTTAGAAGCTTAATCTGTGTTCTACTATGGTGCTTTTATTGTGTCCGCATACCGCAGCACGCGACATAGCTTTGCAGACGATAAGTACAACCGTTTCAGAGACAAGAGCGGCCAAAGTGACGATCGGGCTTTAAGTCGATTCGATAACAAATGACGAAAACAGACGGATTTCTCAGGTTTTTTCTACATATGAACACTTTTTACATTTTCCCCTGCAACTCGGCTGCTAGTCCTCCTTTCATGCACAATCTTAAGGTCCTAGCTCATGTCCAAGGCACCAAAGCCAGCTAAAAAGTCAATAATCGATACCTAAAACATGAATTGTACTACTTCTTACTGGCTATTACATCAACTTAGAAGCTTCATCTGTGATCTCATATGGTGCTTTTAGTGTCTCCACATACCGCAGCACGTGAAATAGCTTTGTAGACGATAAGTACAACCGTTTCAGAGAGAAGTGCGGCCAATTTGACGATCTGACTTTAAGTCGATTCGATAACAAATGACGAAAACGGACGGATTTCTCAGGTTTTTACTACATATGAACACTTTTCACATTCTCCCGTGCAAATCGGCTGCTAGTCCTCCTTTCATGCAGAATCTTAAGGTCCTAGCTCATGTCCAAGGCACCAAAGCCAGCTAAAAAGTCAATAATCGATACCTAAAACTTGAATTGGATTACTTCTTACTTCCTATTACATCAACTTAGATGCTTCATCTGTGTTCTACTATGGTGCTTTTAGTGTCTCCACATACCGCAGCACGCGACATAGCTTTGCAGACGATAAGTACAACCGTTTCAGAGAGAAGAGCGGCCAATGTGACGATCTGGCTTTAAGTCGATTCGATAACAAATGACGAAAACGGATGGATTTCTAAGGTTTTTACTACATATGAACACTTTTCACATTCTCCCTTGCAACTCGGCTGCTAGTCCTCCTTTCATGCAGAATCTTAAGGTACTAGCTCATGTCCAAGGCACCAAAGCCAACTAAAAAGTCAATAATCGATACCTAAAACTAGAATTGTACTACTTCTTACTGGCTATTACATCAACTTAGAAGCTTCATCTGTGTTCTACTATGGTGCTTTTCTGTTTCCGCCTACGGCAACAAGCGACATAGCTTTGCAGACGATAAGTACAAGCGTTTCAGAGAGAAGAGCGGCAAATAAGACGATCTGGCTTTAAGTCGATTCGATAACAAATGACGAAAACGGACCGATTTCTCAGGTTTTTACTACATATGAACACTTTTCACATTCTCCCTTGCAACTCGGCTGCTAGTCCTCCTTTCATGCAGAATCTTAAGGTCCTAGCTCATGTCCAAGGCACCAAAGCCAGCTAAAAAGTCAATAATCGATACCTAAAACTTGAATTGCACTACTTCTTACTGGCTATTACATCAACTTAGAAACTTGGTCTGTGTTCTAACAAATGACGAAAACGGACGGATGCCTCAGGTTTTTAATACATATGAACACTTTTCACATTCTCCCGTGCAACTGGGCTGCTAGTCCTCCTTTCATGCAGAATCTTAAGGTCCTAGCTCATGTCCAAGGCACCAAAGCTAGCTAAAAAGTCAATAATCGATACCTAAAACTTGAATTGTACTACTTCTTACTGGCTATTGCATCAACTTAGAAACTTCATCTGTGTTCTACTATGCTGCTTGTAGTGTCTCAGCATACCGCAGCATGCGACATAGCTTTGCAGACGATAAGTACAAGCGTTTCAGAGAGAAGAGCGGCCAACGTGACAATCTGGCTTTAAGTCGATTCGATAACAAATGACGAAAACGGACGAATTTCCCAGGTTTTTACTACATATGAACACGTTTCACATTCTCCCGTGCTACTCGGCTGCTAGTCCTCCTTTCATGCAGAATCTTAAGGTCCTAGCTCATGTCCAAGGCACCAATGCTAGCTAAAAAGTCAATAATCGATACTAAAACTTGTATTGTACTACTTCTTACTGGCTATTACATCAACTTAGAAGCTTCATCTGTGTTCTACTATGGTGCTTTTAGTGTCTCCACATACCGCAGCACGCGACATAGCTTTGCAGACGATAAGTACAACCGTTTCAGAGAGAAGAGCGGCCAATGTGACGATCTGGCTTTAAGTCGATTCGATAACAAATGACGAAAACGGACGGATTTCTAAGGTTTTTACTACATATGAACACTTTTCACATTCTCCCGTGCAACTCGGCTGCTAGTACTCCTTTCATGCAGAATCTTAAGGTCCTAGCTCATGTCCAAGGCACCAAAGCCAGCTAAAAAGTCAATAATCGATACCTAAAACTTGAATTGTACTACTTCTTCCTGGCTATTACATCAACTTAGAAGCTTCATCTGTGTTCTACTACGGTGTATTTAGTTTCTCCGCATATCGCAGCACGCGACATAGTTTTACAGACGATAAGTACAACCGTTTCAGAGAAAAGAGCGGCCAGTGTGATGATCTGGCTTTAAGTCGATTCGATAACAAATGACGAAAACGGACGGATTTCTCAGGTTTTTACTACATATGAACACTTTTCACATTCTCCCGTGCAACTCGGCTGATAGTCCTCCTTCATGCAAAATCTTAATTTCCTAGCTCGTGTCCAAGGCACCAAAGAAGGGTAAAAGTCATTAACCGATACCTAAAACTTGAATTGTACTACTTCTTACTGGCTATTACATCAACTTAGAAGCTTAATCTGTGTTCTACTATGGTGCTTTTATTGTGTCCGCATACCGCAGCACGCGACATAGCTTTGCAGACGATAAGTACAACTTTTTCAGAGAGAAGAACGGCCAATGTGACGATCTGGCTTTAAGTCGATTCGATAACAAATGACCGAAACGGTCGGATTTCTCAGGTTTCTACTACATATGAACACTTTTCACATTCTCCCGTGCAACTCGGCTGCTAGTCCTCCTTTCATGCAGAATCATAAGGTCCTAGCTCATGTCCAAGGTACCAAAGAAAGCAAAAAAGTCAATAATCGATACCTAAACTTGAATTCTACAACTTCTTGCTGGCTATTACATCAACTTAGAAGCTTCATCTGTGTTCTACTATGGTGCTTTTCTGTTTCCGCCTACGGCAACAAGCGACATAGCTTTGCAGACGATAAGTACAAGCGTTTCAGAGAGAAGAGCGGCAAATAAGACGATCTGGCTTTAAGTCGATTCGATAACAAATGACGAAAACGGACCGATTTCTCAGGTTTTTACTACATATGAACACTTTTCACATTCTCCCTTGCAACTCGGCTGCTAGTCCTCCTTTCATGCAGAATCTTAAGGTCCTAGCTCATGTCCAAGGCACCAAAGCCAGCTAAAAAGTCAATAATCGATACCTAAAACTTGAATTGTACTACTTCTTACTGGCTATTACATCAACTTAGAAGCTTCATCTGTGTTCTACTATGGTGCTTTTAGTGTCTCCGCATACCGCAGCACGCGACATAGCTTTGCAGACGATAAGTACAACCGTTTCAGAGAGAAGAGCGGCCAATGTGACGATCTGGCTTTAAGTCGATTCGATAACAAATGACGAAAACGGACGGATGTCTCAGGTTTTTAATACATATGAACACTTTTCACATTCTCCCGTGCAACTGGGCTGCTAGTCCTCCTTTTATGCAGAATCTTAAAGTTCTAGCTCATGCCCAAGGCACCAAAGCCAGCTAAAAAGTCAATAATCGATACCTAGAACTTGAATGGTATTACTTCTTACTGGCTATTACAGCAACTTAGAAGTTTCATCTGTGTTCTACTATGGTGCTTTTAGAGCCTCCGCATACCGCAGCACGCGACATAGCTTTACAGACGATAAGTACAACCGTTTCCGAGAGCAGAGCAGCCAATGTGACGATCTGGCTTTAAGTCGATTCGATAACAAATGACGAAAACGGACGGATTTCTCAGGTTTTTACTTCATATGAACACTTTTTACATTCTCCCCTGCAACTCGGCTGCTAGTCCTCCTTTCATGCAGAATCTTAAGGTCCTAGCTCATGTCCAAGGCACCAAAGCCAGCTAAAAAGTCAATAATCGATACCTAAAACTTGAATTGTACTACTTCTTACTGGCTATTACATCAACTTAGAAGCTTCATCTGTGTTCTACTATGGTGATTTTAGTGTTCCCGCATACCGCAGCACGCGACATAGCTTTGCAGACGATAAGTACAACCGTTTCAGAGAGAAGAGCGGCCAATGTGACGATCTGGCTTTAAGTCGATTCGATAACAAATGACGAAAATGGACGGATTTCTCAGGTTTTTACTACATATGAACACTTTTCACATACTCCCGTGCAACGCGGCCGCTAGTCCTCGTTTCATGCAGAATCCTAAGGTCCTAGCTCATGTCCAAGGCACCAAAGCCAGCTAAAAAGTCAATAATCGATACCTAAATCTTGAATTGGACTACTTCTTACTGGCTATTACATCAACTTAGAAGCATCATTTGTGTTCTACTATGGTTCTTTTAGTGTCTCCGCATATCGCAGCACGCGACATAGCTTTGTAGACGATAAGTACAACCGTTTCAGAGAGAAGAGCGGCCAATGTGACGATCTGGCTTTAAGTCGATTCGATAACAAATGACGAAAACGGACCGATTTCTCAGGTTTTTACTACATATGAACACTTTTCACATTCTCCCTTGCAACTAGGCTGCTAGTCCTCCTTTCATGCAGAATCTTAAGGTCCTAGCTCATGTCCAAGGCACCAAAGCCAGCTAAAAAGTCAATAATCAATACCTAAAACTTGAATTGTACTACTTCTTCCTGGCTATTACGTCAACGTAGAAGCTACATCTGTGTTCTACTACGGTGCTTTTAGTTTCTCCGCATACCGCAGCACGCGACATAGTTTTGCAGACGATAAGTACAACCGTTTCAGAGAGAAGAGCGGCCATTGTGACGATCTGGCTTTAAGTCGATACGGTAACAAATGACGAAAACGGACGGATTTCTCAGGTTTTTACTACATATGAACACTTTTCACATTCTCCCGTGCAACTCGGCTGCTAGTCCTCCCGCATGCAAAATCTTAAGTTCCTAGCTCGTGTCCAAGGCACCAAAGAAGGGTAAAAAGTCAATAACCGATACCTATAACTATAATTGTACTACTTCTTACTGGCTATTACATCAACTTAGAAGCTTCATCTGTGTTCTACTATGGTGCTTTTAGTGTCTCCGCATATCGCAGCTCGCGACATAGCTTTGTAGTTGATAAGTACAACCGTTTCAGAGAGAAGAGCGGCCAATGTGACGATCTTGCTTTAAGTAGATTCGATAACAAATGACGAAAACGGACGGATTTCTCAGGTATTTACTACATATGAACACCTTTCACATTCTCCCGTGCAACTCGGCTGCTAGTCCTCCTTTCATGCAGAATCATAAGGTCCTAGCTCATGTCCAAGGCACCAAAGCTAGCTAAATGTCAATAATCGATACCTAAAACTTGAATTGTACTACATCTTCCTGGCTATTACGTCAAATTAGAAGCTTCATCTGTGTTCTACTATGGTGATTTTAGTGTCTCCGCATACCGAAGCACGTGACATTGCTTTGCAGACGATAAGTACAACCGTTTCAGAGAAAAGAGCGGCCAATGTGACGATCTGGCTTTAAGTCGATTCGATAACAAATGACGAAAACGGACGGATGTGTCAGGTTTTTAATACATATGAACACTTTTCACATTCTCCCTTGCAACTCGGCTGCTAGTCCTCCTTTCATGCAGAATCTTATGGTCCTAGCTCATGTCCAAGGCACCAAAGCCAGCTAATAAGTCAATAATCAATACCTAAAACTTGAATTGTACTACTTCTTCCTGGCTATTACATCAACTTAGAAGCTTCATCTGTGTTCTACTACGGTGCTTTTAGTTTCTCCGCATACCGCAGCACGCGACATAGTTTTGCAGACGATAAGTACAACCGTTTCAGAGAGAAGAGCGGCCAATGTGACGATCTGGCTTTAAGTCGATTCGATAACAAATGACCAAAATGGACGGATTTCTCAGGTTTTTACTACATATGAACACTTTTCGCATACTCCCGTGCAACGCGGCCGCTAGTCCTCGTTTCATGCAGAATCATAAGGTCCTAGCTCATGTCCAAGGCACCAAAGCCTGCTAAAAAGTCAACAATCAATACCTAAAACTTGAATTGTACTACTTCTTCCTGGCTATTACGTCAACGTAGAAGCTACATCTGTGTTCTACTACGGTGCTTTTATTTTCTCCGCATACCGCAGCACGCGACATAGTTTTGCAGACGATAAGTACAACCGTTTCAGAGAGAAGAGCGGCCATTGTGACGATCTGGCTTTAAGTCGATTCGATAACAAATGACGAAAACGGGCCGATTTCTAAGGTTTTTACTACATATGAACACTTTTCACATTCTCCCGTGCAACTCGGCTAATAGTCCTCCCTCATGCAAAATCTTAAGTTCCTAGCTCGTGTCCAAGGCACCAAAGAAGGGTAAAAAGTCAATAACCGATACCTAAAACTTGAATTGTACTACTTCTTACTGGCTATTACATCAACTTAGAAGCTTTATCTGTGTTCTACTATGGTGCTTTTAGTGTCTCCGCATACCGCAGCACGCGAAATAGCTTTGCAATCGATAAGTACAACCGTTTCAGAGTGAAGAGCGGCTAATGTGACGATCTGGCTTTAAGACGATTCGATAACAAATGACGAAAACGGACGGATTTCTCGGGTTTTTACTACATATGAACACTTTTCACATTCTCCCATGCAAATCGGCTGCTAGTCCTCCTTTCATGCATAATGTTAAGGTCCTAGCTCATGTCCAAGGCACCAAAGCCAGCTAAAAAGTCAATAGTCGATACCTAAAACTTGAATTGTACTACTTCTTCCTGGCTATTACGTCAAATTAGAAGCTTCATCTGTGTTCTACTATGGTGCTTTTATTGTCTCCGCATACCGCAGCATGCGACATAGCTTTGCAGACGATAAGTACAACCGTTTCAGAGGGAAGAGCGGCCAATGTGACGATCTGGCTTTAAGTCGATTCGAAAACAAATGACGAAAACGGACGAATTTCTCAGATTTTTACTACTTATGAACACTTTTCACATTCTCCCGTGCAACTCGACTGCTAGTCCTCCTTTCATGCAGAATCTTAAGGTCCTAGCTCATGTCCAAGGCACCAAAGCTAGCTAAAAAGTCAATAATCGATACCTAAAACTTGAATTGTACTACTTCTTACTGGCTATTACATCAACTTAGAAGCTTCGTCTGTGTTCTACTATGGTGCTTTTAGTGCCTCCGCATACCGCAGCACGCGACATAGCATTGCAGACGATAAGTACAAGCGTTTCAGAGAGAAGAGCGGCCAATGTGACGATCTGGCTTTAAGTCGATTCGATATCAAATGACGAAAACGGACGGATGTCTCAGGTTTTTACTACATATGAACACTTTTCACATTCTCCCGTGCAACTCGGCTGATAGTCCTCCTTCATGCAAAATCTTAATTTCCTAGAACGTGTCCAAGGCACCAAAGAAGGTAAAAAGTCATTAACTGATACCTAAAACTTTAATTGTACTACTTCTTACTGGCTATTACATCAACTTAGAAGCTTCATCTGGGTTCTACTATGGTGCTTTTAGTGTGTCCGCATACCGCAGCACGCGACATAGCTTTGCAGACGATAAGTACAACTTTTTCAGAGAGAAGAGCGGCCAATGTGACGATCTGGCTTTAAGTCGATTCGATAACAAATAACGAAAATGGACGGATATCTCAGGTTTTTACTACATATGAACACTTTTCACATTCTCCCGTGCAACTCGGCTGCTAGCCCTCCTTTCATGCAGAATATTAAGGTCCTAGCTCATGTCCAAGGCACCAAAGCCAGCTACAAATTCAATATTCAATACCTAAAACTTGAATTGTACTACTTCTTACTGGCTATTACATCAACTTAGAAGCTTGATCTGTGTTCTACTGTGGTGATTTTAGTGTCTCAGCATACCGCAGCACGCGACATAGCTTTGCAGACGATAAGTACAACCGTTTCAGAGAGAAGAGTGGCCAATGTGACGATCTGGCTTTAAGTCGATTCGATAACAAATGACGAAAACGGACGGATTTCTCAGGTTTTTACTACATATGAACACTTTTCACATTCTCCCGTGCAACTCGGCTGTTAGTCCTCCTTTCATGCAGAATCATAAGGTCCTAGCTCATGTCCAAGGCACCAAAGCTAGCTAAAAAGTCAATAATCGATACCTAAAACCTGAATTGTACTACTTCTTACTGGCTATTACATCAACTTAGAAGCTTCATCTGTGTTCTACTATGGTGCTTTTAGTGTCTCCGCATACCGCAGCACGCGACATAGCTTTGCAATCGATAAGTACAACCGTTTCAGAGAGAAGAGCGGCTAATTTGACGATCTGGCTTTAAGTCGATTCGATAACAAATGACGAAAACGGACGGATTTCTCGGGTTTTTACTACAGATGAACACTTTTCACATTCTCCCATGCAAATCGGCTGCTAGTCCTCCTTTCATGCAGAATGTTAAGGTCCTATCACATGTCCAAGGCACCAAAGCCAGCTAAAAAGTCAATAATCGATACCTAAATCTTGAATTGGACTACTTCTTACTGGCTATTACATCAACTTTCATCTCTGTTCTACCATGGTGCTTTTCCTGTTTCCGCCTACGGCAACACGCGACATAGCTTTGCAGACGATAAGTACAACCGTTTCAGAGAGAAGAGCGGCCAATGTGACGATCTGGCTTTAAGGCGATTCGATAACAAATGACGAAAACGGACGAATTTCTCAGGTTTTTACTGCATATGAACACTTTTCACATTCTCCCTTGCAACTCGGCTGCTAGTCCTCCTTTCATGCAGTATCTTAACGTCCTAGCTCATGTCCAAGGCACCAAAGCCAGCTAAAAAGTCAATAATCGATACCTAAAAATTGAATTGGACTACTTCTTACTGGCTATTACATCAACTTAGATGCTTCATCTGTGTTCTACTATGGTGATTTTAGTGTCTCCGAATACCGCAGTACGCGACATAGCTTTGCAGACGATAAGTACAACCGTTTCAGAGAGAAGAGCGGCCAATGTGACGATCTGGCTTTAAGTAGATTCGATAATAAATGACGAAAACGGACGGATTTCTCAGGTTTTTACTACATATGAACACTTTTCACATTCTCCCGTGCAACTCGGCTGCTAGTCCTCCTTTCATGCAGAATCTTAAGGTCCCAGCTCATGTCCAAGGCACAAAAGCCAGCTAAAATTCAATATTCAATACCTAATACTTGTATTGTACTACTTCTTACTGGCTATTACATCAACTTAGAAGCTTGATCTGTGTTCTACTATAGTGCTTTTAGTGTCTCAGCATACCGCAGCACGCGACATAGCTTTGCAGACGGTAAGTACAACCGTTTCAGAGAAAAAAGCGGCCAATGTGTCGATCTGGCTTTAAGTCGATTCGATAACAAATGACGAAAACGGACGGATTTCTCATGTTTTTACTACATATGAACACTTTTCACATACTCCCGTGCAACTGAGCTGCTAGTCCCCCTTTCATGCAGAATCTTAAGGTCCTAGCTCATGTCCAAGGCGCCAAAGCCAGCTAAAAAGTCAATAATCGATACCTAAAACGCGAATTGTACTACTTCTTACTGGATATTGCATCAACTTAGAAGCTTCATCTGTGTTCTACTGTGGTGATTTTAGTGTCTCCGCATACCGCAGCACGTGACATAGCTTTGCAGACGATAAGTACAACCGTTTCAGAGAGAAGAGCGGCCAATGTGACGATCTGGCTTTAAGTCGATTCGATAACAAATGACGAAAACGGACGGATTTCTCAGGTTTTTACTACATATGACCACTTTTCACATTCTCCCGTGCAACTTGGCTGCTAGTCCTCGTTAATGCAAAATCTTAAGTTCCTAGCTCGTGTCCAAGGCACCAAAGAAGTGTAAAAAGTCAATAACCGATACCTAAAACTTGAATTTTACTTCTTCTTACTGGCTATTACATCAACTTAGAAGCTTCATCTGTGTTCTACTATGGTGCTTTTAGTGTGTCCGCATACCGCAGCACGCGACATAGCTTTGCAGACGATAAGTACAACCGTTTCAGAGAGAAGAGCGGCCAATGTGACGATCTGGCTTTAAGTCGATTCGATAACAAATGACGAAACCGGACGCATGTCTCAGGTTTTTACTGCCTATGAACACTTTTCACATTCTCCCGTGCAACTCGGCTGCTAGTCCTCCTTTCATGCAGAATCTTAAGGTCCTAGCTCATGTCCAAGGCACCAAAGCCAGCTAAAAAGTCAATAATCGATACCTAAAACTTGAATTGGACTACTTCTTACTGGTTATTACATCAACTTAGATGCTTCATCTGTGTTCTACTATGGTGATTTTAGTGTCTCCGCATACCGCAGCACGCGACATAGCTTTCCAGACGATAAGTACAACCGTTTCAGAGAGAAGAGCGGCCAATGTGACGATCTGGCCTTAAGTCGATTCGATGACAAATGACGAAAACGGACGCAGTTCTCATGTGTTTACTACATATGAACACTTTTCACATTCTCCCATGCAACTCGGCTGCTAGTCCTCCTTTAATGCAGAATCTTAAGGTCCTAGCTCATGTCCAAGGCACCAAAGCCAGCTAAAAAGTCAATAATCGATACCTAAAACTAGAATGGTATTACTTCTTACTGGCTATTACAGCAACTTAGAAGTTTCATCCGTGTTCTACAATGGTGCTTTTAGAGCCTCCGCATACCGCAGCACGCGACATAGCTTTGCAGACGAAAAGTACAACCGTTTCCGAGAGCAGAGCGGCCAATGTGACGATCTGGCTTTAAGTCGATTCGATAACAAATGACGAAACCGGATTGATTTCTCTGGTTTTTACTTCATATGAACACTTTTTACATTCTCCCCTGCAACTCGGCTGCTAGTCCTCCTTTCATGCAGAATCTTAAGGTCTTAGCTCATGTCCAAGGCACCAAAGCCAGCTAAAAAGTAAATAATCCATACCTAAAACTTGAATTGTACTACTTCTTACTGGCTATTACATCAACTTAGAAGGTTCATCTGTGTTCTACTATGGTGATTTTAGTGTTTCCGCATACCGCAGCACGCGACATAGCTTTGCAGACGGTAAGTACAACCGTTTCAGAGAAAAAAGCGGTCAATGTGTCGATCTGGCTTTAAGTCGATTCGATAACAAATGACGAAAACGGACGGATTTCTCAGGTTTTTACTACATATGAACACTTTTCACATACTCCCGTGCAACTGAGCTGCTAGTCCTCCTTTCATGCAGAATCTTAAGGTCCTAGCTCATGTCCAAGGCACCAAAGCCAGCTAAAAAGTCAATAATCGATACCTAAAACGCGAATTGTACTACTTCTTACTGGATATTGCATCAACTTAGAAGCTTCATCTGTGTTCTACTGTGGTGATTTTAGTGTCTCCGCATACCGCAGCACGTGACATAGCTTTGCAGACGATAAGTACAACCGTTTCAGAGAGAAGAGCGGCCAATGTGACGATCTGGCTTTAAGTCGATTCGATAACAAATGACGAAAACGGACGGATGTCTCAGGTTTTTACTGCATATGAACACTTTTCACATTCTCCCTTGCAACTCGGCTGCTAGTCCTCCTTTCATGCAGTATCTTAACGTCCTAGCTCATGTCCAAGGCACCAAAGCCAGCTAAAAAGTCAATAATCGATACCTAAAACTTGAATTGTACTACTTCTTACTGGCTATTACATCAACTTAGAAGCTTCATCTGTGTTCTACTACGGTGCTTTTAGTTTCTCCGCATACCGCAGCACGCGACATAGTTTTGCAGACGATAAGTACAACCGTTTCAGAGAAAAGAGCGGCCATTGTGACGATCTGGCTTTAAGTCGATTCGATAACAAATGACGAAAACGGACAGATTTCTCAGGTTTTTACTACATATGAACACTTTTCACATTCTCCCGTGCAACTCGGCTGCTGGTCCTCCCTCATGCAAAATCTTAAGTTCCTAGCTCGTGTCCAAGGCACCAAAGAAGGGTAAAAAGTCAATAACCGATACCTAAAACTTTAATTGTACTACTTCTTACTGGCTATTACATCAACTTAGAAGCTTCATCTGTGTTCTACTATGGTGCTTTTAGTGTTTCCGCATATCGCAGCTCGCGACATAGCTTTGTAGAGGATAAGTACAACCGTTTCAGAGAGAAGAGCGACCAATGTGACGATCTTGCTTTAAGTAGATTCGATAACATATGACGAAAACGGACGGATTTCTCAGGTTTTTACTACATATGAACACTTTTCACAGTCTCCCTTGCAACTCGGCTGCTAGTCCTCCTTTCATGCAGAATCATAAGGTCCTAGCTCATGTCCAAGGCACCAAAGGTAGCTAAATGTCAATAATCGATACCTAAAACTTGAATTGTACTACTTCTTACTGGCTATTACATCAACTTAGAAGCTTCATCTGTGTTCTACTATGGTGCTTTTCCTGTTTCCGCCTACGGCAACACGCGATATAGCTTTGCAGACGATAAGTACAACTTTTTCAGAGAGAAGAGCGGCCAATGTGACGATCTGGCTTTAAGTCGATTCGATAACAAATGACGAAAACGTACGGATTTCTCAGGTTTTTACTACATATGAACACTTTTCACATTCTCCCGTGCAACTCGGCTGCTAGTCCTCCTTTCATGCAGGATCTTAAGGTCTTAGCTCATGTCCAAGGTACCAAAGCCAGCTAAAAAGTCAATAATCGATACCTAAAACTTGAATTGTACTACTTCTTACTGGCTATTACATCAACTTAGAAGCTTCATCTGTGTTCTACTATGGTGCTTTTCCTGTTTCCGCCTATGGCAACACACGACATAGCTTTGCAGACGATAAGTACAACCGTTTCCGAGAGCAGAGCGGCCAATGTGACGATCTGGCATTAAGGCGATTCGATTACAAATGACGAAAACGGACGGATTTCTCAGGTTTTTACTACATATGAACACTTTTCACATTCTCCCGTGCAACTCGGCTGATAGTCCTCCTTCATGCAAAATCTTAATTTCCTAGCTCGTGTCCAAGGCACCAAAGAAAGGTAAATGTCATTAACCGATACCTAAAACTTTAATTGTACTACTTCTTACTGGCTATTACATCAACTTAGAAGCTTCATCTGTGTTCTACTATGGTGCTTTTCCTGTTTCCGCCTACGGCAAAACGCGACATTGCTTTGCAGACGACAAGTGCAACCGTTTCCGAGAGCAGAGCGGCCAATGTGATGATCTGGCTTTAAGTCGATTCGATAACAAATGACGAAAACGGACGGATTACTCAGGTTTTTACTACATATGATCACTTTTCACATTCTCCCGTGCTACTCGGCTGCTAGTCCTCCTTTCATGCAGAATCTTAAGGTCCTAGCTCATGTCCAAGGCACCAAAGCTAGCTAAAAAGTCAATAATCGATACCTAAAACTTGAATTGTACTAATTCTTACTGGCTATTACATCAACTTAGAAGCTTCATCTGTGTTCTACTATGCTGCCTGTAGTGTCTCAGCATACCGCAGCATGCGACATAGCTTTGCAGGCGATAAGTACACGCGTTTCAGAGAGAAGAGCGGCCAATAAGACGATGTGGCTTTAAGTCGATTCGATAACAAATGACGAAAACGGACGAATTTCCCAGGTTTTTACTACATATGAACACTTTTCACATTCTCCCGTGCTACTCGGCTGCTAGTCCTCCTTTCATGCAGAATCTAAAGGTCCTAGCTCATGTCCAAGGCACCAAAGCTAGCTAAAAAGTCAATGATCGATACCTAAAACTTGAATTGAACTACTTCTTACTGGCTATTACATCAACTTAGTAGCTCCATCTGTGTTCTACTATGGTGATTTTAGTGTCTCCGCATACCGCAGCACGCGACATAGCTTTGTAGACTATAAGTACAACCGTTTCAGAGAGAAGAGCGGCCAATGTGACGATCTGGCTTTAAGTCGATTCGATAACAAATGACGAAAACGGACGAATTTCTCAGGTTTTTACTACATATGAACACTTTTCACATTCTCCCGTGCTACTCGGCTGCTAGTCCTCCTTTCATGCAGAATCTTAAGGTCCTAGCTCATGTCCAAGGCACCAAAGCCAGCTAAAAAGTCAATAATCGATACCTAAAACTTGAATTGGACTACTTCTTACTCGCTATTACATCAACTTAGAAGCTTCATCTGTGTTCTACTATGGTGCCTTTCCTGTTTCCGCCTACGGCAACACGCGACATAGCTTTGCAGACGATAAGTACAACCGTTTCCGAGAGCAGAGCGGCCAATGTGACGATCTGGCTTTAAGTCGATTCGATAACAAATGACGAAAACGGACATATTTCTCAGGTTTTTACTACATATGAACACTTTTCACATTTTCCCCTGCAACTCGGCTGCTACTCCTCCTTTCATGCAGAATCTTAAGGTCCTAGCTCATGTCAAAGGCACCAAAGCCAGCTAAAAAGTCAATAATCGATACCTAAAAGTTGAGTTGTACTACTTCTTACTGGCTATTACATCAGCTTAGAAGCTTCATCTGTGTTCTACTATTTTGCTTTTAGTGTCTCCACATACCGCAGCACGTGACATAGCTTTGCAGACGATAAGTACAACCGCTTCAGAGAGAAGAGCGGCCAATGTGACGATCTGGCTTTAAGTCGATTCGATAAGAAATGACAAAAACGGATGGATTTCTAAGGTTTTTACTACATATGAACACTTTTCACATTCTCCCGTGCAACTCGGCTGCTAGTCCTCCTTTCATGCAGAATCTTAAGGTCCTAGCTCATGTCCTAGGCACCAAAGCCAGCTAAAAAGGCAATAATCGATACCTAAAACTTGAATTGAACTACTTCTTACTGGATATTACATCCACTTAGAAGCTTCATCTGTGTTCTACTATGGTGATTTTAGTGTCTCCGCATACCGCAGAGCGCGACATAGCTTTGCAGACGATAAGTACAACCGTTTCAGAGAGAAGAGCGGCCAATGTGACGATCTGGCTTTAAGTCGATTCGATAACAAATGACGAAAACGGACGAATTTCTCAGGTTTTTACTACATATGAACACTTTTCACATTTTCCCGTGCTACTCGGCTGCTAGTCCTCCTTTCATGCAGAATCTTAAGGTCCTAGCTCATGTCCAAGGCACCAAAGCTAGCTAAAAAGTCAATAATCGATACCTAAAACTTGAATTGTACTACTTCTTACTGGCTATTACATCAACTTAGAAACTTCATCTGTGTTCTACTATGCTGCTTGTAGTGTCTCAGCATCCCGCAGTATGCGACATAGCTTTGCAGACGATAAGTACAAGCGTTTCAGAGAGAAGAGCGGCCAATGTGACGATCTGGCTTTAAGTCGATTCGATAACAAATGACGAAAACGGACGAATTTCCAGGATTTTACTACGTATGAACACTTTTCACATTCTCCCGTGTTACTCGGCTGCTAGTCCTCCTTTCATGCAGAATCTTAAGGTCCTAGCTCATGTCCAAGGCACCAATGCTAGCTAAAAAGTCAATAATCGATACCTAAAACTTGAATTGTACTACTTCTTACTGGCTATTACATCAACTTAGAAGCTCCATCTGTGTTCTACTATGGTGATTTTAGTGTCTCCGCATACCGCAGCACGCGACATATCTTTGTAGACGATAAGTACAACCGTTTCAGAGAGAAGAGCGGCCAAAGTGACGATCTGGCTTAAAGTCGATTCGATAACAAATGACGAAAACGGACGGATTTCTCAGGTTTTTACTACATATGAACACATTTCACATTCTCCCGTGCAACTCGGCTGCTAGTCCTCCTTTCATGCAGAATCTTAAGGTCCTAGCTCATGTCCAAGGCACCAAAGCCAGCTAAAAAGTCAATAATCGATACCTAAAACTTGAATTGGACTACTTCTTACTCGCTATTACATCAACTTAGAAGCTTCATCTGTGTTCTACTATGGTGCTTTTCCTGTTTCCGCCTACGGCAACACGTGACATAGCTTTGCAGACGATAAGTACAACCGTTTCAGAGAGAAGAGCGGCCAATGTGACGATCTGGCTTTAAGTCGATTCGATAACAAATGACGAAAACGGATGGATTTCTAAGGTTTTTACTACTTATGAACACTTTTCACATTCTCCCGTGCAACTCGGCTGCTAGTCCTCCTTTCATGCAGAATCTTAAGATACTAGCTCATGTCCTAGGCACCAAAGCCAGCTAAAAAGTCAATAATCGATACCTAAAACTAGAATTGTACTACTTCTTACTGGCTATTACATCAACTTAGAAGCTTCATCTGTGTTCTACTATGGTGCTTTTCTGTTTCCGCCTACGGCAACAAGCGACATAGCTTTGCAGACGATAAGTACAACCGTTTCCGAGAGCAGAGCGGCCAATGTGACGATCTGGCTTTAAGTCGATTCCATAACAAATGACGAAAACGGACGGATTTCTAAGGTTTTTACTACATATGAACACTTTTCACATTCTCCCCTGCAACTCGGCTGCCAGTCCTCCTTTCATGCAGAATCGTAAGGTCCTAGCTCATGTCCATGGCACCAAAGCCAGCTAAAAAGTCAATAATCGATACCTAAATCTTGAATTGGACTACATCTTACTGGCTATTACATCAACCTAGAAGCTTCATCTGTGTTCTACTATGGTCCTTTTCTGTTTCCGCCTACGGCAACAAGCGACATAGCTTTGCAGACGATAAGTACAACCGTTTCCGAGAGCAGAGCGGCCAATGTGACGATCTGGCTTTAAGTCGATTCGATAACAAATGACGAAAACGGACTGATTTCTCAGGTTCTTACTTCATATGAACACTTTTTACATTCTCCCCTGCAACTCGGCTGCTAGTCCTCCTTTCATGCAGAATCTTAAGGTCCTAGCTCATGTCCAAGGCACCAAAGCCAGCTAAAAAGTCAATAATCGATACCTAAAACTTGAATTGTACTACTTCTTCCTGGCTATTACATCAACATAGAAGCTTCATCTGTGTTCTACTACAGTGCTTTTAGTTTCTCCGCATACCGCAGCACGCGACATAGTTTTGCAGACGATAAGTACAACCGTTTCAGAGAGAAGAGCGGCCATTGTGACGATCTGGCTTTAAGTCGATTCGATAACAAATGACGAAAACGGACGGATTTCTCAGGTTTTTACTACATATGAACACTTTTCACATTCTCCCTTGCAACTCGGCTGCTAGGCCTCCTTTGATGCAGAATCTTAAGGTCCTAGCTCATGTCCAAGGGAACAAAGCCAGCTAAAAAGTCAATAATCAATACCTAAAACTTGAATTGTACTACTTCTTCCTGGCTATTACATCAACATAGAAGCTTCATCTGTGTTCTACTACAGTGCTTTTAGTTTCTCCGCATACCGCAGCACGCGACATAGTTTTGCAGACGATAAGTACAACCGTTTCAGAGAGAAGAGCGGCCATTGTGACGATCTGGCTTTAAGTCGATTCGATAACAAATGACGAAAACGGACGTATTTCTCAGGTTTTTACTACATATGAACACTTTTCACATTCTCCCGTGCAACTCGGCTGCTAGTCCTCCTTTCATGCAGAATCATAAGGTCCTAGCTCATGTCCAAGGCACCAAAGCTAGCTAAATGTCAATAATCGATACCTAAAACTTAAATTGTACTACTTCTTACTGGCTATTACATCAACTTAGAAGCTTCATCTGTGTTCAACTATGGTGCTTTTAGTGTCTCCGCATACCGCACCACGCGACATAGCTTTGCAATCGATAAGTACAACCGTTTCAGAGTGAAGAGCGGCTAATGTGACGATCTGGCTTTAAGACGATACGATAACAAATGACGAAAACGGACGGATTTCTCGGGTTTTTACTACATATGAACACTTTTCACATTCTCCCATGCAAATCGGCTGCTAGTCCTCCTTTCATGCAGAATGTTAAGGTCCCAGCTCGTGTCCAAGGCACAAAAGCCAGCTAAATGGTCAATATTCAATACCTAATACTTGTATTGTACTACTTCTTACTGGCTATTACATCAACTTAGAAGCTTGATCTGTGTTCTACTATAGTGCTTTTAGTGTCTCAGCATACCGCAGCACGCGACATAGCTTTGCAGACGATAAGTACAACCGTTTCAGAGAGAAAAGCGGCCAATGTGTCGATCTGGCTTTAAGTCGATTCGATAACAAATGACGAAAACGGACGGATTTCTCAGGTTTTTACTACATATGAACACTTTTCACATACTCCCGTGCAACTGAGCTGCTAGTCCTCCTTTCATGCAGAATCTTAAGGTCCTAGCTCATGTCCAAGGCACCAAAGCCAGCTAAAAAGTCAATTATCGATACCTAAAACGCGAATTGTACTACTTCTTACTGGATATTGCATCAACTTAGAAGCTTCATCTGTGTTCTACTGTGGTGATTTTAGTGTCTCCGCATACCGCAGCACGTGACATAGCTTTGCAGACGATAAGTACAACCGTTTCAGAGAGAAGAGCGGCCAATGTGACGATCTGGCTTTAAGTCGATTCGATAACAAATGACGAAAACGGACGGATGTCTCAGGTTTTTACTGCATATGAACACTTTTCACATTCTCCCTTGCAACTCGGCTGCTAGTCCTCCTTTCATGCAGTATCTTAACGTCCTAGCTCATGTCCAAGGCACCAAAGCCAGCTAAAAAGTCAATAATCGATACCTAAAACTTGAATTGTACTACTTCTTACTGGCTATTACATCAACTTAGAAGCTTCATCTGTGTTCTACTACGGTGCTTTTAGTTTCTCCGCATACCGCAGCACGCGACATAGTTTTGCAGACGATAAGTACAACCGTTTCAGAGAAAAGAGCGGCCATTGTGACGATCTGGCTTTAAGTCGATTCGATAACAAATGACGAAAACGGACAGATTTCTCAGGTTTTTACTACATATGAACACTTTTCACATTCTCCCGTGCAACTCGGCTGCTGGTCCTCCCTCATGCAAAATCTTAAGTTCCTAGCTCGTGTCCAAGGCACCAAAGAAGGGTAAAAAGTCAATAACCGATACCTAAAACTTTAATTGTACTACTTCTTACTGGCTATTACATCAACTTAGAAGCTTCATCTGTGTTCTACTATGGTGCTTTTAGTGTTTCCGCATATCGCAGCTCGCGACATAGCTTTGTAGAGGATAAGTACAACCGTTTCAGAGAGAAGAGCGACCAATGTGACGATCTTGCTTTAAGTAGATTCGATAACATATGACGAAAACGGACGGATTTCTCAGGTTTTTACTACATATGAACACTTTTCACAGTCTCCCTTGCAACTCGGCTGCTAGTCCTCCTTTCATGCAGAATCATAAGGTCCTAGCTCATGTCCAAGGCACCAAAGGTAGCTAAATGTCAATAATCGATACCTAAAACTTGAATTGTACTACTTCTTACTGGCTATTACATCAACTTAGAAGCTTCATCTGTGTTCTACTATGGTGCTTTTCCTGTTTCCGCCTACGGCAACACGCGATATAGCTTTGCAGACGATAAGTACAACTTTTTCAGAGAGAAGAGCGGCCAATGTGACGATCTGGCTTTAAGTCGATTCGATAACAAATGACGAAAACGTACGGATTTCTCAGGTTTTTACTACATATGAACACTTTTCACATTCTCCCGTGCAACTCGGCTGCTAGTCCTCCTTTCATGCAGGATCTTAAGGTCTTAGCTCATGTCCAAGGTACCAAAGCCAGCTAAAAAGTCAATAATCGATACCTAAAACTTGAATTGTACTACTTCTTACTGGCTATTACATCAACTTAGAAGCTTCATCTGTGTTCTACTATGGTGCTTTTCCTGTTTCCGCCTATGGCAACACACGACATAGCTTTGCAGACGATAAGTACAACCGTTTCCGAGAGCAGAGCGGCCAATGTGACGATCTGGCATTAAGGCGATTCGATTACAAATGACGAAAACGGACGGATTTCTCAGGTTTTTACTACATATGAACACTTTTCACATTCTCCCGTGCAACTCGGCTGATAGTCCTCCTTCATGCAAAATCTTAATTTCCTAGCTCGTGTCCAAGGCACCAAAGAAAGGTAAATGTCATTAACCGATACCTAAAACTTTAATTGTACTACTTCTTACTGGCTATTACATCAACTTAGAAGCTTCATCTGTGTTCTACTATGGTGCTTTTCCTGTTTCCGCCTACGGCAAAACGCGACATTGCTTTGCAGACGACAAGTGCAACCGTTTCCGAGAGCAGAGCGGCCAATGTGATGATCTGGCTTTAAGTCGATTCGATAACAAATGACGAAAACGGACGGATTACTCAGGTTTTTACTACATATGATCACTTTTCACATTCTCCCGTGCTACTCGGCTGCTAGTCCTCCTTTCATGCAGAATCTTAAGGTCCTAGCTCATGTCCAAGGCACCAAAGCTAGCTAAAAAGTCAATAATCGATACCTAAAACTTGAATTGTACTAATTCTTACTGGCTATTACATCAACTTAGAAGCTTCATCTGTGTTCTACTATGCTGCCTGTAGTGTCTCAGCATACCGCAGCATGCGACATAGCTTTGCAGGCGATAAGTACACGCGTTTCAGAGAGAAGAGCGGCCAATAAGACGATGTGGCTTTAAGTCGATTCGATAACAAATGACGAAAACGGACGAATTTCCCAGGTTTTTACTACATATGAACACTTTTCACATTCTCCCGTGCTACTCGGCTGCTAGTCCTCCTTTCATGCAGAATCTAAAGGTCCTAGCTCATGTCCAAGGCACCAAAGCTAGCTAAAAAGTCAATGATCGATACCTAAAACTTGAATTGAACTACTTCTTACTGGCTATTACATCAACTTAGTAGCTCCATCTGTGTTCTACTATGGTGATTTTAGTGTCTCCGCATACCGCAGCACGCGACATAGCTTTGTAGACTATAAGTACAACCGTTTCAGAGAGAAGAGCGGCCAATGTGACGATCTGGCTTTAAGTCGATTCGATAACAAATGACGAAAACGGACGAATTTCTCAGGTTTTTACTACATATGAACACTTTTCACATTCTCCCGTGCTACTCGGCTGCTAGTCCTCCTTTCATGCAGAATCTTAAGGTCCTAGCTCATGTCCAAGGCACCAAAGCCAGCTAAAAAGTCAATAATCGATACCTAAAACTTGAATTGGACTACTTCTTACTCGCTATTACATCAACTTAGAAGCTTCATCTGTGTTCTACTATGGTGCCTTTCCTGTTTCCGCCTACGGCAACACGCGACATAGCTTTGCAGACGATAAGTACAACCGTTTCCGAGAGCAGAGCGGCCAATGTGACGATCTGGCTTTAAGTCGATTCGATAACAAATGACGAAAACGGACATATTTCTCAGGTTTTTACTACATATGAACACTTTTCACATTTTCCCCTGCAACTCGGCTGCTACTCCTCCTTTCATGCAGAATCTTAAGGTCCTAGCTCATGTCAAAGGCACCAAAGCCAGCTAAAAAGTCAATAATCGATACCTAAAAGTTGAGTTGTACTACTTCTTACTGGCTATTACATCAGCTTAGAAGCTTCATCTGTGTTCTACTATTTTGCTTTTAGTGTCTCCACATACCGCAGCACGTGACATAGCTTTGCAGACGATAAGTACAACCGCTTCAGAGAGAAGAGCGGCCAATGTGACGATCTGGCTTTAAGTCGATTCGATAAGAAATGACAAAAACGGATGGATTTCTAAGGTTTTTACTACATATGAACACTTTTCACATTCTCCCGTGCAACTCGGCTGCTAGTCCTCCTTTCATGCAGAATCTTAAGGTCCTAGCTCATGTCCTAGGCACCAAAGCCAGCTAAAAAGGCAATAATCGATACCTAAAACTTGAATTGAACTACTTCTTACTGGATATTACATCCACTTAGAAGCTTCATCTGTGTTCTACTATGGTGATTTTAGTGTCTCCGCATACCGCAGAGCGCGACATAGCTTTGCAGACGATAAGTACAACCGTTTCAGAGAGAAGAGCGGCCAATGTGACGATCTGGCTTTAAGTCGATTCGATAACAAATGACGAAAACGGACGAATTTCTCAGGTTTTTACTACATATGAACACTTTTCACATTTTCCCGTGCTACTCGGCTGCTAGTCCTCCTTTCATGCAGAATCTTAAGGTCCTAGCTCATGTCCAAGGCACCAAAGCTAGCTAAAAAGTCAATAATCGATACCTAAAACTTGAATTGTACTACTTCTTACTGGCTATTACATCAACTTAGAAACTTCATCTGTGTTCTACTATGCTGCTTGTAGTGTCTCAGCATCCCGCAGTATGCGACATAGCTTTGCAGACGATAAGTACAAGCGTTTCAGAGAGAAGAGCGGCCAATGTGACGATCTGGCTTTAAGTCGATTCGATAACAAATGACGAAAACGGACGAATTTCCAGGATTTTACTACGTATGAACACTTTTCACATTCTCCCGTGTTACTCGGCTGCTAGTCCTCCTTTCATGCAGAATCTTAAGGTCCTAGCTCATGTCCAAGGCACCAATGCTAGCTAAAAAGTCAATAATCGATACCTAAAACTTGAATTGTACTACTTCTTACTGGCTATTACATCAACTTAGAAGCTCCATCTGTGTTCTACTATGGTGATTTTAGTGTCTCCGCATACCGCAGCACGCGACATATCTTTGTAGACGATAAGTACAACCGTTTCAGAGAGAAGAGCGGCCAAAGTGACGATCTGGCTTAAAGTCGATTCGATAACAAATGACGAAAACGGACGGATTTCTCAGGTTTTTACTACATATGAACACATTTCACATTCTCCCGTGCAACTCGGCTGCTAGTCCTCCTTTCATGCAGAATCTTAAGGTCCTAGCTCATGTCCAAGGCACCAAAGCCAGCTAAAAAGTCAATAATCGATACCTAAAACTTGAATTGGACTACTTCTTACTCGCTATTACATCAACTTAGAAGCTTCATCTGTGTTCTACTATGGTGCTTTTCCTGTTTCCGCCTACGGCAACACGTGACATAGCTTTGCAGACGATAAGTACAACCGTTTCAGAGAGAAGAGCGGCCAATGTGACGATCTGGCTTTAAGTCGATTCGATAACAAATGACGAAAACGGATGGATTTCTAAGGTTTTTACTACTTATGAACACTTTTCACATTCTCCCGTGCAACTCGGCTGCTAGTCCTCCTTTCATGCAGAATCTTAAGATACTAGCTCATGTCCTAGGCACCAAAGCCAGCTAAAAAGTCAATAATCGATACCTAAAACTAGAATTGTACTACTTCTTACTGGCTATTACATCAACTTAGAAGCTTCATCTGTGTTCTACTATGGTGCTTTTCTGTTTCCGCCTACGGCAACAAGCGACATAGCTTTGCAGACGATAAGTACAACCGTTTCCGAGAGCAGAGCGGCCAATGTGACGATCTGGCTTTAAGTCGATTCCATAACAAATGACGAAAACGGACGGATTTCTAAGGTTTTTACTACATATGAACACTTTTCACATTCTCCCCTGCAACTCGGCTGCCAGTCCTCCTTTCATGCAGAATCGTAAGGTCCTAGCTCATGTCCATGGCACCAAAGCCAGCTAAAAAGTCAATAATCGATACCTAAATCTTGAATTGGACTACATCTTACTGGCTATTACATCAACCTAGAAGCTTCATCTGTGTTCTACTATGGTCCTTTTCTGTTTCCGCCTACGGCAACAAGCGACATAGCTTTGCAGACGATAAGTACAACCGTTTCCGAGAGCAGAGCGGCCAATGTGACGATCTGGCTTTAAGTCGATTCGATAACAAATGACGAAAACGGACTGATTTCTCAGGTTCTTACTTCATATGAACACTTTTTACATTCTCCCCTGCAACTCGGCTGCTAGTCCTCCTTTCATGCAGAATCTTAAGGTCCTAGCTCATGTCCAAGGCACCAAAGCCAGCTAAAAAGTCAATAATCGATACCTAAAACTTGAATTGTACTACTTCTTCCTGGCTATTACATCAACATAGAAGCTTCATCTGTGTTCTACTACAGTGCTTTTAGTTTCTCCGCATACCGCAGCACGCGACATAGTTTTGCAGACGATAAGTACAACCGTTTCAGAGAGAAGAGCGGCCATTGTGACGATCTGGCTTTAAGTCGATTCGATAACAAATGACGAAAACGGACGGATTTCTCAGGTTTTTACTACATATGAACACTTTTCACATTCTCCCTTGCAACTCGGCTGCTAGGCCTCCTTTGATGCAGAATCTTAAGGTCCTAGCTCATGTCCAAGGGAACAAAGCCAGCTAAAAAGTCAATAATCAATACCTAAAACTTGAATTGTACTACTTCTTCCTGGCTATTACATCAACATAGAAGCTTCATCTGTGTTCTACTACAGTGCTTTTAGTTTCTCCGCATACCGCAGCACGCGACATAGTTTTGCAGACGATAAGTACAACCGTTTCAGAGAGAAGAGCGGCCATTGTGACGATCTGGCTTTAAGTCGATTCGATAACAAATGACGAAAACGGACGTATTTCTCAGGTTTTTACTACATATGAACACTTTTCACATTCTCCCGTGCAACTCGGCTGCTAGTCCTCCTTTCATGCAGAATCATAAGGTCCTAGCTCATGTCCAAGGCACCAAAGCTAGCTAAATGTCAATAATCGATACCTAAAACTTAAATTGTACTACTTCTTACTGGCTATTACATCAACTTAGAAGCTTCATCTGTGTTCAACTATGGTGCTTTTAGTGTCTCCGCATACCGCACCACGCGACATAGCTTTGCAATCGATAAGTACAACCGTTTCAGAGTGAAGAGCGGCTAATGTGACGATCTGGCTTTAAGACGATACGATAACAAATGACGAAAACGGACGGATATCTCGGGTTTTTACTACATATGAACACTTTTCACATTCTCCCATGCAAATCGGCTGCTAGTCCTCCTTTCATGCAGAATGTTAAGGTCCCAGCTCGTGTCCAAGGCACAAAAGCCAGCTAAATGGTCAATATTCAATACCTAATACTTGTATTGTACTACTTCTTACTGGCTATTACATCAACTTAGAAGCTTGATCTGTGTTCTACTATAGTGCTTTTAGTGTCTCAGCATACCGCAGCACGCGACATAGCTTTGCAGACGATAAGTACAACCGTTTCAGAGAGAAAAGCGGCCAATGTGTCGATCTGGCTTTAAGTCGATTCGATAACAAATTACGAAAACGGACGGATTTCTCAGGTTTTTACTACATATGAACACTTTTCACATACTCCCGTGCAACTGAGCTGCTAGTCCTCCTTTCATGCAGAATCTTAAGGTCCTAGCTCATGTCCAAGGCACCAAAGCCAGCTAAAAAGTCAATTATCGATACCTAAAACGCGAATTGTACTACTTCTTACTGGATATTGCATCAACTTAGAAGCTTCATCTGTGTTCTACTGTTGTGATTTTAGTGTCTCCGCATACCGCAGCACGTGACATAGCTTTGCAGACGATACGTACAACCGTTTCAGAGAGAAGAGCGGCCAATGTGACGATCTGGCTTTAAGTCGATTCGATAACAAATGACGAAAACGGACGGAGTTCTCAGGTTTTTACTACATATGAACACTTTTCACATTCTCCCGTGCAACTCGGCGGCTAGCCCTCCTTTCATGCAGAATATTAAGGTCCTAGCTCATGTCCAAGGCACCAAAGCCAGCTAAAAATTCAATATTCAATACCAAAAACTTGAATTGTACTACTTCTTACTGGCTATTACATCAACTTAGAAGCTTCATCTGTGTTCTACTATGGTGCTTTTAGTGTTTCCGCATACCGCAGCACGCGACATAGCTTTGCAGACGATAAGTACAACTGTTTCAGAGAGAAGAGCGGCCAATGTGACGATCTGGCTTTAAGTCGAATCGATAACAAATGACGAAAACGGACGAATTTCTTAGGTTTTTACTACATACGAAAACTTTTCACATTCTCCCGTGCAACTCGGCTGCTAGTCCTCCTTTCATGCAGATTCTTAAGGTCCTAGCTCATGTCCAAGGCACCAAAGCCAGCTAAAAAGTCAATAATCGATACCTAAATCTTAAATTGGACTACTTCTTACTGGCTATTACATCAACTTAGAAGTTTAATCTGTGTTCTACTATGGTGCTTTTCCTGTTTCCGCCTACGGCAACACGCGACATAGCTTTGCACACGATAAGTACAACAGTTTCAGAGAGAAGAGCGGCCAATGTGACGATCTGGCTTTAAGTCGATTCGATAACAAATGACGAAAACGGACCGATTTCTCAGGTTTTTACTACATATGAACACTTTTCACATTCTCCCGTGCAACTCGGCTGCTAGTCCTCCTTTATTGCAGAATCTTAAGGTCCTAGCTCATGTCCAGGGCACCAAAGCCAGCTAAAAAGTCAACAACCGATACCTAAAACTTGAATTGTACTACTTCTTACTGGCTATTACATCATCTTAGAAGCTTCATCTGTGTTCTACTATGGTGCTTTTAGCGTCTCCGAATACCGCAGTACGCGACATAGCTTTGCAGACGATAAGTACAACCGTTTGAGAGAGAAGAGCGGCCAATGTGACGATCTGGCTTTAAGTAGATTCGATAATAAATGACGAAAACGGACGTATTTCTCAGGTTTTTACTACATATGAACACTTTTCACATTCTCCCGTGCAACTCGGCTGCTAGTCCTCCTTTCATGCAGAATCTTAAGGTCCCAGCTCATGTCCGAGGCACAAAAGCCAGCTAAAAGGTCAATATTCAATACCTAATACTTGTATTGTACTACTTCTTACTGGCTATTACATCAACTTA
Organism: Schistocerca gregaria; assembly: GCF_023897955.1. Lineage (NCBI taxonomy): Eukaryota > Metazoa > Arthropoda > Insecta > Orthoptera > Acrididae > Schistocerca > Schistocerca gregaria. The sequence goes on from NW_026061925.1 coordinate 11,456,584, forward strand.
GAAGCTTGATCTGTGTTCTACTATAGTGCTTTTAGTGTCTCAGCATACCGCAGCACGCGACATAGCTTTGCAGACGATAAGTACAACCGTTTCAGAGAGAAAAGCGGCCAATGTGTCGATCTGGCTTTAAGTCGATTCGATAACAAATGACGAAAACGGACGGATTTCTCAGGTTTTTACTACATATGAACACTTTTCACATACTCCCGTGCAACTGAGCTGCTAGTCCTCCTTTCATGCAGAATCTTAAGGTCCTAGCTCATGTCCAAGGCACCAAAGCCAGCTAAAAAGTCAATAATCGATACCTAAAACGCGAATTGTACTACTTCTTACTGGATATTGCATCAACTTAGAAGCTTCATCTGTGTTCTACTGTTGTGATTTTAGTGTCTCCGCATACCGCAGCACGTGACATAGCTTTGCAGACGATAAGTACAACCGTTTCAGAGAGAAGAGCGGCCAATGTGACGATCTGGCTTTAAGTCGATTCGATAACAAATGACGAAAACGGACGGAGTTCTCAGGTTTTTACTACATATGAACACTTTTCACATTCTCCCGTGCAACTCGGCTGCTAGTCCTCCTTTAATGCGGAACCTTAAGGTCCTAGCTCATGTCCAAGGCACCAGAGCCAGCTAAAATCAATAATCGATACCTAAAACTTGAATTCTACTACCTCTTACTGGCTATTACATCAACTTAGAAGCTTCATCTGTGTTCTACTATGGTGCTTTTAGTGTCTCCACATATAGCAGCACGCGACATGGCTTTGCAGACGATAAGTACAACCGTTTCAGAGAGAAGAGCGGCCAATATGTCGATCTTGCTTTAAGTAGATTCGATAACAAATGACGAAAACGGACGGATTTCTCAGCTTTTTACTACATATGAACACTTTTCACATTCTCCCGTGCAACTCGGCTGCTAGTCCTCCTTTCATGCAGAATCATAAGGTCCTAGCTCATGTCCAAGGCACCAAAGCTAGCTAAAAAGTCAATAATCGATAACTAAAACTTGAATTGTACTACTTCTTACTGGCTATTACATCAACTTAGAAGCTTCATCTGTGTTCTACATTGGTGTTTTTAGTGTCTCCGCATACCGAAGCACGCGACATAGCTTTGCAATCGATAAGTACAACCGTTTCAGAGGGAAGAGCGGCCAATGTGACGATCTGGCTTTAAGTCGATTCGATAACAAATGACGAAAACGGACGAATTTTTAGGTTTATACTACATATGAAAACTTTTCACATCCTCCCGTGCAACTCGGCTGCTAGTCCTCCTTTCATGCAGAATCTTAAGGTCCTAGCTCATGTCCAAGGCACCAAAGCCAGCTAAAAAGTCAATAATCGATACCTAAATCTTGAATTGGACTACTTCTTACTGGCTATTACATCAACTTAGAAGCTTCATCTGTGTTCTACTATGGTGCTTCTCCTGTTTCCGCCTAAGGCAACACGCGTCATAGCTTTGCAGACGATAAGTACAACCGTTTCAGAGAGAAGAGCTTCCAATGTGACGATCTGGCTTTAAGTCGATTCGATAACAAATGACGAAAACGGATGGGTTTCTCAGGTTTTTACTACATATGAACACTTTTCACATTCTCCCGTGCAACTCGGCTGCTAGTCCTCCTTTATTGGAGAATCTTAAGGTCCTAGCTCATGTCCAAGGCACCAGAGCCAGCTAAAAAGTCAATAATCGATACCTAAATCTTGAATTGGACTACTTCTTACTGGCTATTACATCAACTTAGAAGCTTCATCTGTGTTCTACTATGGTGCTTCTCCTGTTTCCGCCTAAGGCAACACGCGTCATAGCTTTGCAGACGATAAGTACAACCGTTTCAGAGAGAAGAGCTTCCAATGTGACGATCTGGCTTTAAGTCGATTCGATAACAAATGACGAAAACGGATGGGTTTCTCAGGTTTTTACTACATATGAACACTTTTCACATTCTCCCGTGCAACTCGGCTGCTAGTCCTCCTTTATTGGAGAATCTTAAGGTCCTAGCTCATGTCCAAGGCACCAAAGCCAGCTAAAAAGTCAATAATCGATACCTAAAACGCGAATTGTACTACTTCTTTCTGCATATTACATCAACTTAGAAGCTTCATCTGTGTTCTACTGTGGTGATTTTAGTGTCTCCGCATACCGCAGCACGTGACATAGCTTCGCAGATGATAAGTACAACCGTTTCAGAGAGAAGAGCGGCCAATGTGACGATCTGGCTTTAAGTCGGTTCGATAACAAATGACAAAAACGGACGGATTTCTCAGGTTTTTACTACATATGAACACTTTTCAGATTCTCCCGTGCAACTCGGCTGCTAGTCCTCCTTCATGCGAAATCTTAAGTTCCTAGCTCGTGTCCAAGGCACCAAAGAAGTGTAAAAAGTCAATAACCTATACATAAAACTTGAATTTTACTTTTTCTTACTGACTATTTCATCAACTTAGATGCTTCATCTGTGTTCTACTATGGTGATTTTAGTGTCTCCGCATACCGCAGCACGCGACATAGCTTTGCAGACGATAAGTGCAACCGTTTCAGAGAGAAGAGCAGCCAATGAGACGATCTGGCTTTAAGTCGATTCGATAACAAATGACGAAAACGGACGGATTTCTCAGGTTTTTACTACATATGAACACTTTTCACATTCTCCCATGCAACTCGGCTGCTAGTCCTCCTTTAATGCAGAATCTTAAGGTCTTAGCTCATGTCAAAGGCACCAAAGCCAGCTAAAAAGTCAATAATCGATACCTAAAACTTGAATTGGATTACTTCTAACTGGCTATTACATCAACTTAGATGCTTCATCTGTGTTCTACTATGGTGATTTTAGTGTCTCCCCATACCGCAGCACGCGACATAGCTTTGCAGACGATAAGTGCAACCGTTTCAGAGAGAAGAGCAGCAAATGTGACGATCTGGCTTTAAGTCGATTCGATAACAAATGACGAAAACGGACGGATTTCTAAGGTTTTTACTACATATGAACACTTTTCGCATTCTCCCGTGCATCTCGGCTGCTAGTCCTCCTTTCATGCAGAATGTTAAGGTCCTATCTCATGTCCAAGGCAACAAAGCCAGCTAAAAAGTCAATAATCCATACCTAAAACTTGAATTTTACTACTTCTTACTGGGTATTACATCAACTTAGAAGCTTAATGGGTGTTCTACTATGTTGCTTTTAGTGTCTCCGCATACCGCATCATGCGACATAGCTTTGCAGACGATAAGTACAACCGTTTCAGAGAGAAGAGCGGCCAATGTGACGATCTGGCTTTAAGTCGATTCGATAACAAATGACGAAAACGGACGGATTTCTCAGGTTTTTACTACATTTGAACACTTTTCACATTCCCCCATGCAACTCGGCTGCTAGTCCTCCTTTCATGCAGAATATTAAGGTCCTACCTCATGTCCAAGGCACCAAAACCCAGCTAAAACGTTAATAATCGAAACCTAAATCTTGAATTGGACTACTTCTTACTGGCTATTACATCAACTTAGAAGCTTCATCTGTGTTCTACTATGGTGCTTTTCCTGTTTCCGCCTACGGCAACATGCGACATACCTTGAAGACGATAAGTACAACCGTTTCAGAGAGAAGAGCGGCCAATGTGACGATCTGGCTTTAAGTCGATTCGATAACAAATGACGAAAACGGACGGATTTCTCAGGTTTTAACTACATATGAACACTTTTCACATTCTCCCGTGCAACTCGGCTGCTAGTCCTCCTTTCATGCAGAATCTTAAGGTCCTAGCTCATGTCCAAGGCACCAAAGCCAGCTAAAAGTTCCATACTCAATACCTAAAACTTGAATTGTACTACTTCTTACTGGCTATTACATCAACTTAGAAGCTTCATCTGTGTTCTGTTATGGTACTTTTAGTGTCTCAGCATACCGCAGCACGCGACATAGCTTTGCAGACGATAAGTACAACCGTTTCAGAGAGAAGAGCGGCCAATGTGTCGATCTGTCTTTAAGTCGATTCGATAACAAATGACGAAAACGGACGGATGTCTCAGGTTTTTACTACATATGAACACGTTTCACATTCTCCCGTGCAACTCGGCTGCTAGTCTTCCTTTCATGCAGAATCTTAAGGTCCTAGCTCATGTCCAAGGCACCAAAGCCAGCTAAAAAGTCAATAATCGATACCTAAAACTTGAATTGTACTACTTCTTACTGGCTATTACATCAACTTAGAAGCTTCATCTGTGTTCTACTATGGTGCTTTTAGAGTGTCCACATACCGCAGCACGCGACATAGCTTTGCAGACGATAAGTACAACCGTTTCAGAGAGAAGAGCGGCCAATGTGACGATCTGGCTTTAAGTCGATTCGATAACAAATGACGAAAACAGGCGGATGTCTCAGGTTTTTACTGCATATGAACACTTTTCACATTCTCCCATGCAACTCGGCTGCTAGTCCTCCTTTCATGCTGAATCTTAAGGTCCTAGCTCATGTCCAAGGCACCAAAGCCAGCTAAAAGGTGAATATTCAATACCTAAAACTTGAATTGGATTACTTCTTACTGGCTATTACATCAACTTAGATGCTTCGTCTGTGTTCTACTATGGTGCCTTTAGTGTGTCCGCATACCGCAGGACGCGACATAGCTTTGCAGAAGATAAGTACAACCGTTTCAGACAGAAGAGCGGCCAATGTGACGATCTGGCTTTAAGTCGATTCGATAACAAATGACGAAAACGGACGGATGTCTCAGCTTTTTACTGCATATGAACACTTTTCACATTCTCCCGTGCAACTCGGCTGCTAGTCCTCCTTTCATGCAGAATCTTAAGGTCCTAGCTCATGTCCAAGGCACCAAAGCCAGCTAAAAAGTCAATAATCGATACCTAAAACTTGAATTGGATTACTTCTTACTGGCTATTAAATCAACTTAGATGCTTCATCTGTGTTCTACTATGGTGCTTTTAGTGTCTCCGCATACCGCAGCACGCGACATAGCTTTGCAGACGATAAGTGCAACCGTTTCAGAGAGAAGAGCAGCCAATGTGACGATCTGGCTTTAAGTCGATTCGATAACAAATGACGAAAACGGACGGATTTCTCAGGTTTTTACTACATATGAACACTTTTCACTTTCTCCCGTGCAACTCGGCTGCTAGTCCTCCTTTCATGCAGAATCTTAAGGTCCTAGCTCATGTCCAAGGCACGAAAGCCAGCTAAAAAGTCAATAATCGATACCTAAAACTTGAATTGGATTACTTCTTACTGGCTATTACATCAACTTATTTGCTTCATCTGTGTTCTACTATGGTGATTTTAGTGTCTCCGCATACCGCAGCACGCGACATAGCTTTGCAGACGATAAGTGCAACTGTTTCAGAGAGAAGAGCAGCCAATGTGACGATCTGGCTTTAAGTCGATTCGATAACAAATGACGAAAACGGACGGATTTCTAAGGTTTTAACTACATATGAACACTTTTCGCATTCTCCCGTGCATCTCGGCTGCTAGTCCTCCTTTCATGCAGAATCTTAAGGTCCTAGCTCATGTCCAAGGCACCAAAGCCACCTAAAAAGTCAATAATCGATACCTAAAACTTGAATTGGATTACTTCTTACTGGCTATTACATCAACTTAGATGCTTCATCTGTGTTCTACTATGGTGATTTTAGTGTCTCAGCATACCGCAGCGCGCGACATAGCTTTGCAGACGATAGGTACAAGCGTTTCAGAGAGAAGAGCGGCCAATGTGACAATCTGGCTTTAAGTCGATTCGATAACAAATGACGAAAACGGACGGATTTCTAAGGTTTTTACTACATATGAACACTTTTCACGTTCTCCCGTGCAACTCGGCTGCTAGTCCTCCTTTCATGCAGAATGTTAAGGTCCTAGCTCATGTCGAAGGCACCAAAGCCAGCTAAAAAGTCAATAATCGATAACTAAAACTTGAATTTTACTACTTCTTACTGGGTATTACATCAACTTAGAAGCTTAATCTGTGTTCTACTATGGTGCTTTTAGTGTCTCCGCATACCGCAGCACGCGACATAGCTTTGCAGACGATAAGTACAACCGTTTCAGAGAGAAGAGCGGCCAATGTGACGATCTGGCTTTAAGTCGATTCGATAACAAATGATGAAAACGGACGTATTTCTCAGGTTTTTACTACATTTGAACACTTTTCACATTCCCCCATGCAACTCGGCTGCTAGTCCTCCTTTCATGCAGAATCTTAAGGTCCTAGCTCATGTCCAAGGCACCAAAGACAGCTAAAAAGTCAATAATCGATACCTAAATCTTGAATTGGACTACTTCTTACTGGCTATTACATCAACTTAGAAGCTTCATCTGTGTTCTACTATGGTGCTTTTCCTGTTTCCGCCTACGGCAACACGCGACATACCTTTGAAGACGATAAGTACAACCGTTTCAGAGAGAAGAGCGGCCAATGTGACGATCTGGCTTTAAGTCGATTCGATAACAAATGACGAAAACGGACGGATTTCTCAAGTTTTAACTACATATGAACACTTTTCACATTCTCCCGTGCAACTCGGCTGCTAGTCCTCCTTTCATGCAGAATCTTAAGGTCCTAGCTCATGTCCAAGGCACCAAAGCCAGCTAAAAGTTCCATATTCAATACCTAAAACTTGAATTGTACTACTTCTTACTGGCTATTACATCAACTTAGAAGCTTCATCTGTGTTCTGTTATGGTGCTTTTAGTGTCTCAGCATACCGCAGCACGCGACATAGCTTTGCAGACGATAAGTACAACCGTTTCAGAGAGAAGAGCGGCCAATGTGTCGATCTGGCTTTAAGTCGATTCGATAACAAATGACGAAAACGGACGGATGTCTCAGGTTTTTACTACATATGAACACGTTTCACATTCTCCCGTGCAACTTGGCTGCTAGTCCTCCTTTCATGCAGAATCTTAAGGTCCTATCTCATGTCCAAGGCACCAAAGCCAGCTAAAAAGTCAATAATCGATACCTAAAACTCGAATTGTACTGCTTCTTACTGGCAATTACATCAACTTAGAAGCTTCATCTGTGTTCTACTATGGTGCTTCTAGTGTGTCCGCATACCGCAGCACACGACATAGCTTTGCAGACGATAAGTACAACCGTTTCAAAGAGAAGAGCGGCCAATGTGGCGATCTGGCTTTAAGTCGATTCGATAACAAATGACGAAAACAGACGGATGTCTCAGGTTTTTACTGCATATGAACACTTTTCACATTCTCCCGTGCAACTCGGCTGCTAGTCCTCCTTTCATGCAGAATCTTAAGGTCCTAGCTCATGTCCAAGGCACCAAAGCCAGCTAAAAAGTCAATAATCGATACCTAAAACTTGAATTGGATTACTTCTTACTGGCTATTACATCAACTTAGATGCTTCATCTGTGTTCTACTATGGTGATTTTAGTGTCTCCGCATACCGCAGCACGCGACATAGCTTTGCAGACGGTAAGTGCAACCGTTTCAGAGAGGAGAGCAGCCAATGTGACGATCTGGCTTTAAGTCGATTCGATAACAAATGACGAAAACGGACGGATTTCTCAGGTTTTTACTACATATGAACACTTTTCACATTCTCCCATGCAACTCGGCTGCTAGTCCTCCTTTAATGCAGAATCTTAAGGTCCTAGCTCATGTCCAAGGCACCAAGGCCAGCTAAAAGGTGAATATTCAATACCTAAAACTTGAATTGGATTACTTCTTACTGGCTATTACATCAACTTAGATGCTTCGTCTGTGTTCTACTATGGTGCTCTTAGTGTGTCCGCATACCGCAGGACGCGACATAGCTTTGCAGACGATAAGTACAACCGTTTCAGAGAGAAGAGCGGCCAATGTGACGATCTGGCTTTAAGTCGATTCGATAACAAATGACGAAAACGGACGGATGTCTCAGCTTTTTACTGCATATGAACACTTTTCACATTCTCCCGTGCAACTCGGCTGCTAGTCCTCCTTTCATGCAGAATCTTAAGGTCCTAGCTCATGTCCAAGGCACCAAAGCCAGCTAAAAAGTCAATAATCGATACCTAAAACTTGAATTGGATTACTTCTTACTGGCTATTAAATCAACTTAGATGCTTCATCTGTGTTCTACTATGGTGATTTTAGTGTCTCCGCATACCGTAGCACGCGACATAGCTTTGCAGACGATAAGTGCAACCGTTTCAGAGAGAAGAGCAGCCAATGTGACGATCTGGCTTTAAGTCGATTCGATAACAAATGACGAAAACGGACGGATTTCTCAGGTTTTTACTACATATGAACACTTTTAACTTTCTCCCGTGCAACTCGGCTGCTAGTCCTCCTTTCATGCAGAATCTTAAGGTCCTAGCTCATGTCCAAGGCACCAAAGCCAGCTAAAAAGTCAATAATCGATACCTAAAACTTGAATTGGATTACTTCTTACTGGCTATTACATCAACTTAGATGCTTCATCTGTGTTCTACTATGGTGATTTTAGTGTCTCCGCATACCGCAGCACGCGACATAGCTTTGCAGACGATAAGTGCAACCGTTTCAGAGAGAAGAGCAGCCAATGTGACGATCTGGCTTTAAGTCGATTCGATAACAAATGACGAAAACGGACGGATTTCTCAGGTTTTTACTACATATGAACACTTTTCACATTCTCCCATGCAACTCGGCTGCTAGTTCTCCTTTAATGCAGAATCTTAAGGTCATAGCTCATGTCAAAGGCACCAAAGCCAGCTAAAAAGTCAATAATCGATACCTAAAACTTGAATTGGATTACTTCTTACTGGCTATTAAATCAACTTAGATGCTTCATCTGTGTTCTACTATGGTGATTTTAGTGTCTCCGCATACCGCAGCACGCGACATAGCTTTGCAGACGATAAGTGCAACCGTTTCAGAGAGAAGAGCAGCCAATGTGACGATCTGGCTTCAAGTCGATTCGATAACAAATGACGAAAACGGACGGATTTCTAAGGTTTTAACTACATCTGAACACTTTTCGCATTCTCCCGTGCATCTCGGCTGCTAGTCCTCCTTTCATGCAGAATCTTAAGGTCCTAGCTCATGTCCAAGGCACCAAAGCCAGCTAAAAGTTCCATATTCAATACCTAAAACTTGAATTGTACTACTTCTTACTGGCTATTACATCAACTTAGAAGCTTCATCTGTGTTCTATTATGGTGCTTTTAGTGTCTCAGCATACCGCAGCACGCGACATAGCTTTGCAGACGATAAGTACAACCGTTTCAGAGAGAAGAGCGGCCAATGTGTCGATCTGGCTTTAAGTCGATTCGATAACAAATGACGAAAACGGACGGATGTCTCAGGTTTTTACTACATATGAACACGTGTCACATTCTCCCGTGCAACTCGGCTGCTAGTCCTCCTTTCATGCAGAATCGTAAGGTCCTAGCTCATGTCCAAGGCACCAAAGCCAGCTAAAAAGTCAATAATCGATACCTAAAACTTGAATTGTACTACTTCCTACTGGCTATTACATCAACTTAGATGCTTCGTCTGTGTTCTACTATGGTGATTTTAGTGTCTCCGCATACCGCAGCACGCGACATAGCTTTGCAGACGATAAGTGCAACCGTTTCAGAGAGAAGAGCAGCCAATGTGACGATCTGGCTTTAAGTCGATTCGATAACAAATGACGAAAACGGACGGATTTCTCAGGTTTTTACTACATATGAACACTTTTCACTTTCTCCCATGCAACTCGGCTGCTAGTCCTCCTTTCATGCAGAATCTTAAGGTCCTATCTCATGTCCAAGGCACCAAAGCCAGCTAAAAAGTCAATAATCGATACCTAAAACTTGAATTGGATTACTTCTTACTGGCTATTACATCAACTTAGATGCTTCATCTGTGTTCTACTATGGTGATTTTAGTGTCTCCGCATACCGCAGCACGCGACATAGCTTTGCAGACGATAAGTGCAACCGTTTCAGAGAGAAGAGCAGCCAATGTGACGATCTGGCTTTAAGTCGATTCGATAACAAATGACGAAAACGGACGGATTTCTAAGGTTTTAACTACATATGAACACTTTTCGCATTCTCCCGTGCATCTCGGCTGCTAGTCCTCCTTTCATGCAGAATCTTAAGGTCCTAGCTCATGTCCAAGGCACCAAAGCCAGCTAAAAGTTCCATATTCAATACCTAAAACTTGAATTGTACTACTTCTTACTGGCTATTACATCAACTTAGAAGCTTCATCTGTGTTCTATTATGGTGCTTTTAGTGTCTCAGCATACCGCAACACGCGACATAGCTTTGCAGACGATAAGTACAACCGTTTCAGAGAGAAGAGCGGCCAATGTGTCGATCTGGCTTTAAGTCGATTCGATAACAAATGACGAAAACGGACGGATGTCTCAGGTTTTTACTACATATGAACACGTATCACATTCTCCCGTGCAACTCGGCTGCTAGTCCTCCTTTCATGCAGAATCTTAAGGTCCTAGCTCATGTCCAAGGCACCAAAGCCAGCTAAAAAGTCAATAATCGATACCTAAAACTTGAATTGTACTACTTCCTACTGGCTATTACATCAACTTAGATGCTTCGTCTGTGTTCTACTATGGTGCTTTTAGTGTGTCCGCATACCGCAGGACGCGACATAGCTTTGCAGACGATAAGTACAACCGTTTCAGAGAGAAGAGCGGCCAATGTGACGATCTGGCTTTAAGTCGATTCGATAACAAATAACGAAAACGGACGGATGTCTTAGCTTTTTACTGCATATGAACACTTTTCACATTCTCCCGTGCAACTCGGCTGCTAGTCCTCCTTTCATGCAGAATCTTAAGGTCCTAGCTCATGTCCAAGGCACCAAAGCCAGCTAAAAAGTCAATAATCGATACCTAAAACTTGAATTGGATTACTTCTTACTGGCTATTAAATCAACTTAGATGCTTCATCTGTGTTCTACTATGGTGATTTTAGTGTCTCCGCATACCGCAGCACGCGACATAGCTTTGCAGACGATAAGTGCAACCGTTTCAGAGAGAAGAGCAGCCAATGTGACGATCTGGCTTTAAGTCGATTCGATAACAAATGACGAAAACGGACGGATTTCTCAGGTTTTTACTACATATGAACACTTTTCACATTCTCCCATGCAACTCGTCTGCTAGTCCTCCTTTAATGCAGAATCTTAAGGTCCTAGCTCATGTCCAAGGCACCAAAGCCAGCTAAAAAGTCAATAATCGATACCTAAAACTTGAATTGGATTACTTCTTACTGGCTATTACATCAACTTAGATGCTTCATCTGTGTTCTACTATGGTGATTTTAGTGTCTCAGCATACCGCAGCGCGCGCCATAGCTTTGCAGACGATAGGTACAAGCGTTTCAGAGAGAAGAGCGGCCAATGTGACAATCTGGCTTTAAGTCGATTCGATAACAAATGACGAAAACGGACGGATTTCTAAGGTTTTTACTACATATGAACACTTTTCACGTTCTCCCGTGCAACTCGGCTGCTAGTCCTCCTTTCATGCAGAATGTTAAGGTCCTAGCTCATGTCCAAGGCACCAAAGCCAGCTAAAAAGTCAATAATCGATAACTAAAACTTGAATTTTACTACATCTTACCGGGTATTACATCAACTTAGAAGCTTAATCTGTGTTCTACTATGGTGCTTTTAGTGTCTCCGCATACCGCAGTACGCGACATAGCTTTGCAGACGATAAGTACAACCGTTTCAGAGAGAAAAGCGGCCAATGTGACGATCTGGCTTTAAGTCGATTCGATAACAAATGACGAAAACGGACGTATTTCTCAGGTTTTTACTACATTTGAACACTTTTCACATTCCCCCATGCAACTCGGCTGCTAGTCCTCCTTTCATGCAGAATCTTAAGGTCCTAGCTCATGTCCAAGGCACCAAAGCCAGCTAAAAAGTCAATAATCGATACCTAAATCTTGAATTGGACTACTTCTTACTGGCTATTACATCAACTTAGAAGCTTCATCTGTGTTCTACTATGGTGCTTTTCCTGTTTCCGCCTACGGCAACACGCGACATACCTTTGAAGACGATAAGTACAACCGTTTCAGAGAGAAGAGCGGCCAATGTGACGATCTGGCTTTAAGTCGATTCGATAACAAATGACGAAAACGGACGGATTTCTCAAGTTTTAACTACATATGAACACTTTTCACATTCTCCCGTGCAACTCGGCTGCTAGTCCTCCTTTCATGCAGAATCGTAAGTTCCTAGCTCATGTCCAAGGCACCAAAGCCAGCTAAAAGTTCCATATTCAATACCTAAAACTTGAATTGTACTACTTCTTACTGGCTATTACATCAACTTTGAAGCTTCATCTGTGTTCTATTTTGGTGCTTTTAGTGTCTCAGCATACCGCAGCACGCGACATAGCTTTGCAGACGATAAGTACAACCGTTTCAGAGAGAAGAGCGGCCAATGTGTCGATCTGGCTTTAAGTCGATTCGATAACAAATGACGAAAACGGACGGATTTCTAAGGTTTTAACTACATATGAACACTTTTCGCATTCTCCCGTGCATCTCGGCTGCTAGTCCTCCTTTCATGCAGAATCTTAAGGTCCTAGCTCATGTCCAAGGCACCAAAGCCAGCTAAAAGTTCCATATTCAATACCTAAAACTTGAATTGTACTACTTCTTACTGGCTATTACATCAACTTAGAAGCTTCATCTGTGTTCTATTATGGTGCTTTTAGTGTCTCAGCATACCGCAACACGCGACATAGCTTTGCAGACGATAAGTACAACCGTTTCAGAGAGAAGAGCGGCCAATGTGTCGATCTGGCTTTAAGTCGATTCGATAACAAATGACGAAAACGGACGGATGTCTCAGGTTTTTACTACATATGAACACGTATCACATTCTCCCGTGCAACTCGGCTGCTAGTCCTCCTTTCATGCAGAATCTTAAGGTCCTAGCTCATGTCCAAGGCACCAAAGTCAGCTAAAAAGTCAATAATCGATACCTAAAACTTGAATTGTACTACTTCCTACTGGCTATTACATCAACTTAGATGCTTCGTCTGTGTTCTACTATGGTGCTTTTAGTGTGTCCGCATACCGCAGGACGCGACATAGCTTTGCAGACGATAAGTACAACCGTTTCAGAGAGAAGAGCGGCCAATGTGACGATCTGGCTTTAAGTCGATTCGATAACAAATAACGAAAACGGACGGATGTCTTAGCTGTTTACTGCATATGAACACTTTTCACATTCTCCCGTGCAACTCGGCTGCTAGTCCTCCTTTCATGCAGAATCTTAAGGTCCTAGCTCATGTCCAAGGCACCAAAGCCAGCTAAAAAGTCAATAATCGATACCTAAAACTTGAATTGGATTACTTCTTACTGGCTATTAAATCAACTTAGATGCTTCATCTGTGTTCTACTATGGTGATTTTAGTGTCTCCGCATACCGCAGCACGCGACATAGCTTTGCAGACGATAAGTGCAACCGTTTCAGAGAGAAGAGCAGCCAATGTGACGATCTGGCTTTAAGTCGATTCGATAACAAATGACGAAAACGGACGGATTTCTCAGGTTTTTACTACATATGAACACTTTTCACATTCTCCCATGCAACTCGGCTGCTAGTCCTCCTTTAATGCAGAATCTTAAGGTCCTAGCTCATGTCCAAGGCACCAAAGCCAGCTAAAAAGTCAATAATCGATACCTAAAACTTGAATTGGATTACTTCTTACTGGCTATTACATCAACTTAGATGCTTCATCTGTGTTCTACTATGGTGATTTTAGTGTCTCAGCATACCGCAGCGCGCGACATAGCTTTGCAGACGATAGGTACAAGCGTTTCAGAGAGAAGAGCGGCCAATGTGACAATCTGGCTTTAAGTCGATTCGATAACAAATGACGAAAACGGACGGATTTCTAAGGTTTTTACTACATATGAACACTTTTCACGTTCTCCCGTGCAACTCGGCTGCTAGTCCTCCTTTCATGCAGAATGTTAAGGTCCTAGCTCATGTCCAAGGCACCAAAGCCAGCTAAAAAGTCAATAATCGATAACTAAAACTTGAATTTTACTACTTCTTACCGGGTATTACATCAACTTAGAAGCTTAATCTGTGTTCTACTATGGTGCTTTTAGTGTCTCCGCATACCGCAGCACGCGACATAGCTTTGCAGACGATAAGTACAACCGTTTCAGAGAGAAGAGCGGCCAATGTGACGATCTGGCTTTAAGTCGATTCGATAACAAATGACGAAAACGGACGTATTTCTCAGGTTTTTACTACATTTGAACACTTTTCACATTCCCCCATGCAACTCGGCTGCTAGTCCTCCTTTCATGCAGAATCTTAAGGTCCTAGCTCATGTCCAAGGCACCAAAGCCAGCTAAAAAGTCAATAATCGATACCTAAATCTTGAATTGGACTACTTCTTACTGGCTATTACATCAACTTAGAAGCTTCATCTGTGTTCTACTATGGTGCTTTTCCTGTTTCCGCCTACGGCAACACGCGACATACCTTTGAAGACGATAAGTACAACCGTTTCAGAGAGAAGAGCGGCCAATGTGACGATCTGGCTTTAAGTCGATTCGATAACAAATGACGAAAACGGACGGATTTCTCAAGTTTTAACTACATATGAACACTTTTCACATTCTCACGTGCAACTCGGCTGCTAGTCCTCCTTTCATGCAGAATCGTAAGTTCCTAGCTCATGTCCAAGGCACCAAAGCCAGCTAAAAGTTCCATATTCAATACCTAAAACTTGAATTGTACTACTTCTTACTGGCTATTACATCAACTTTGAAGCTTCATCTGTGTTCTATTTTGGTGCTTTTAGTGTCTCAGCATACCGCAGCACGCGACATAGCTTTGCAGACGATAAGTACAACCGTTTCAGAGAAAAGAGCGGCCAATGTGTCGATCTGGCTTTAAGTCGATTCGATAACAAATGACGAAAACGGACGGATGTCTCAGGTTTTTACTACATATGAACACGTTTCACATTCTCCCGTGCAACTCGGCTGCTAGTCCTCCTTTCATGCAGAATCTTAAGGTCCTAGCTCATGTCCAAGGCACCAAAGCCAAGTAAAAAGTCAATAATCGATACCTAAAACTCGAATTGTACTACTTCTTACTGGCAATTACATCAACTTAGAAGCTTCATCTGTGTTCTACTATGGTGCTTCTAGTGTGTCCGCATACCGCTGCACGCGACATAGCTTTGCAGACGATAAGTACAACCGTTTCAGAGAGAAGAGCGGCCAATGTGACGATCTGGCTTTAAGTCGATTCGATAACAAATGACGAAAACAGACGAATGTCTCAGGTTTTTACTGCATATGAACACTTTTCACATTCTCCCGTGCAACTCGGCTGCTAGTCCTCCTTTCATGCAGAATCTTAAGGTCCTAGCTCATGTCCAATGCACCAAAGCCAGCTAAAAAGTCAATAATCGATACCTAAAACTTGAATTGGATTACTTCTTACTGGCTATTACATCAACTTAGATGCTTCATCTGTGTTCTACTATGGTGATTTTAGTGTCTCCGCATACCGCAGCACGCGACATAGCTTTGCAGACGGTAAGTGCAACCGTTTCAGAGAGAAGAGCAGCCAATGTGACGATCTGGCTTTAAGTCGATTCGATAACAAATGACGAAAACGGACGGATTTCTCAGGTTTTTACTACATATGAACACTTTTCACATTCTCCCATGCAACTCGGCTGCTAGTCCTCCTTTAATACAGAATCTTAAGGTCCTAGCTCATGTCCAAGGCACCAAAGCCAGCTAAAAGGTGAATATTCAATACCTAAAACTTGAATTGGATTACTTCTTACTGGCTATTACATCAACTTAGATGCTTCGTCTGTGTTCTACTATGGTGCTTTTAGTGTGTCCGCATACCGCAGGACGCGACATAGCTTTGCAGACGATAAGTACAACCGTTTCAGAGAGAAGAGCGGCCAATGTGACGATCTGGCTTTAAGTCGATTCGATAACAAATGACGAAAACGGACGAATTTCTCAGGTTTTTACTGCATATGAACACTTTTCACATTCTCCCTTGCAACTCGGCTGCTAGTCCTCCTTTCATGCAGAATCTTAAGGTCCTAGCTCATGTCCAAGGCACCAAAGCCAGCTAAAAAGTCAATAATCGATACCTAAAACTTGAATTGGATTACTTCTTACTGGCTATTAAATCAACTTAGATGCTTCATCTGTGTTCTACTATGGTGATTTTAGTGTCTCCTCATACCGCAGCACGCGACATAGCTTTGCAGACGATAAGTGCAACCGTTTCAGAGAGAAGAGCAGCCAATGTGACGATCTGGCTTTAAGTCGATTCGATAACAAATGACGAAAACGAACGGATTTCTCAGGTTTTTACTACATATGAACACTTTTCACATTCTCCCATGCAACTCGGCTGCTAGTCCTCCTTTCATGCAGAATCTTAAGGTCCTAGCTCATGTCCAAGGCACCAAAGCCAGCTAAAAAGTCAATAATCGATACCTAAAACTTGAATTGGATTACTTCTTACTGGCTATTACATCAACTTAGATGCTTCATCTGTGTTCTACTATGGTGATTTTAGAGTCACAGCATACCGCAGCACGCGACATAGCTTTGCAGACGATAGGTACAAGCGTTTCAGAGAGAAGAGCGGCCAATGTGACAATCTGGCTTTAAGTCGATTCGATAACAAATGACGAAAACGGACGGATTTCTAAGGTTTTTACTACATATGAACACTTTTCACGTTCTCCCGTGCAACTCGGCTGCTAGTCCTCCTTTCATGCAGAATGTTAAGGTCCTAGCTCATGTCCAAGGCACCAAAGCCAGCTAAAAAGTCAATAATCGATAACTAAAACTTGAATTTTACTACTTCCTACTGGGTATCACATCAACTTAGAAGCTTAATCTGTGTTCTACTGTGGTGATTTTAGTGTCTCCGCATACCGCAGCACGTGACATAGCTTTGCAGACGATAAGTACAACCGTTTCAGAGAAAAGAGCGGCCAATTTGACGATCCGGCTTTAAGTCGATTCGATAACAAATGACGAAAACGGACGGATTTCTCAGGTTTTTACTACATATGAACACTTTTCACATTCTCCCATGCAACTCGGCTGCCAGTCCTCCTTTCATGCAGAGTCTTAAGGTCCTAGCTCATGTCCAAGGCAGGAAAGCCAGCTAAAAAGTCAATAATCGATACCTAAAACATGAATTGTGCTACTTCTTACTGGCTATTACATCAACTTAGAAGCTTCATCTGTGTTCTACTATGGTGCTTTTAGTGTCTCTGCATACCGCAGCACGCGACATAGCTGTGCAGACGATAAGTACTAGCGTTTCAGAGAGAAGAGCGGCCAATGTGACGATCTGGCTTTAAGTCGATTCGATAACAAATTACGAAAACGGACGGATTTCTCAGGTTTTTACTACATATGAACACTTTTCACATTCTCCCGTGCAACTCGGCTGCTAGTCCTCCTTCATGCGAAATCTTAAGTTCCTAGCTCGTGTCCAAGGCACCAAAGAAGTGTAAAAAGTCAATAACCGATACATAAAACTTGAATTTTACTTCTTCTTACTGGCTATTACATCAACTTAGAAGCTTCATCTGTGTTCTACTAAGGTGCTTTTAGTGTGTCCGCATACCGCAGCACGCGACATAGCTTTGCAGACGATAAATACAACCGTTTCAGACAGAAGAGCGGCCAATGTGACGATCTGGCTTTAAGTCCATTCGATAACAAATGACGAAAACGGACGGATGTCTCAGGTTTTTACTGCATATGAACACTTTTCACATTCTCCCGTGCAACTCGGCTGCTAGTCCTCCTTTCATGCAGAATCTTAAGGTCCTAGCTCATGTCCAAGGCACCAAAGCCAGCTAAAAAGTCAATAATCGATACCTAAAACTTGAATTTTACTACTTCTTACTGGGTATTACATCAACTTAGAAGCTTAATGGGTGTTCTACTATGGTGCTTTTAGTGTCTCCGCATACCGCAGCATGCGACATAGCTTTGCAGACGATAAGTACAACCGTTTCAGAGAGAAGAGCGGCCAATGTGACGATCTGGCTTTAAGTCTAATCGATAACAAATGACGAAAACGGACGGATTTCTCAAGTTTTAACTACATATGAACACTTTTCACATTCTCCCGTGCAACTCGGCTGCTAGTCCTCCTTTCATGCAGAATCTTAAGGTCGTAGCTCATGTCCAAGGCACCAAAGCCAGCTAAAAGTTCCATATTCAATACCTAAAACTTGAATTGTACTACTTCTTACTGGCTATTACATCAACTTAGAAGCTTCATCTGTGTTCTATTATGGTGCTTTTAGTGTCTCAGCATACCGCAGCACGCGACATAGCTTTGCAGACGATAAGTACAACCGTTTCAGAGAGAAGAGCGGCCAATGTGTCGATCTGGCTTTAAGTCGATTCGATAACAAATGACGAAAACGGACGGATTTCTCAGGTTTTTACTACATATGAACACTTTTCACATTCTCCCGTGGAACTCGGCTGCTAGTCCTCCTTTCATGCAGAATCTTAAGGTCCTAGCTCATGTCCAAGGCACCAAAGCCAGCTAAAAAGTCAATAATCAATACCTAAAACTCGAATTGTTCTACTTCTTACTGGATATTACATCAACTTAGAAGCTTCATCTGTGTTCTACTGTGGTGATTTTAGTGTCTCCGCATACCGCAGCACGTGACATAGCTTTGCAGACGATAAGTACAACCGTTTCAGAGAAAAGAGCGGCCAATTTGACGATCTTGCTTTAAGTCGACTCGATAACAAATGACGAAAACGGACGGATTTCTCAGGTTTTTACTACATATGAACACTTTTCACATTCTCCCATGCAACTCGGCTGCTATTCCTCCTTTCATGCAGAGTAAGGTCCTAGCTCATGTCCAAGGCACCAAAGCCAGCTAAAAAGTCAATAATCGATACCTAAAACATGAATTGTACTACTCCTTACTGGCTATTACATCAACTTAGAAGCTTCATCTGTGTTCTACTATGGTGCTTTTAGTGTCTCTGCATACCGCAGCACGCGACATAGCTGTGCAGACGATAAGTACTAGCGTTTCAGAGAGAAGTGCGGCCAATGTGACGATCTGGCTTTAAGTCGATTCGATAACAAATGACGAAAACGGACGGATTTCTCAGGTTTTTACTACATATGAACAGTTTTCACATTCACCCGTGCAACTCGGCTGCTAGTCCTCCTTCATGCGAAATCTTAAGTTCCTAGCTCGTGTCCAAGGCACCAAAGAAGTGTAAAAAGTCAATAACCGATACATAAAACTTGAATTTTACTTCTTCTTACTGGCTATTACATCAACTTAGAAGCTTCATCTGCGTTCTACTAAGGTGCTTTTAGTGTGTCCGCATACCGCAGCACGCGACATAGCTTTGCAGACGATAAGTACAACCGTTTCAGACAGAAGAGCGGCCAATGTGACGATCTGGCTTTAAGTCCATTCGATAACAAATGACGAAAACGGACGGATGTCTCAGGTTTTTACTGCATATGAACACTTTTCACATTCTCCCGTGCAACTCGGCTGCTAGTCCTCCTTTCATGCAGAATCTTAAGGTCCTAGCTCATGTCCAAGGCACCAAAGCCAGCTAAAAGGTGAATATTCAATACCTAAAACTTGAATTGGATTACTTCTTACTGGCTATTACATACTTAGATGCTTCATCTGTGTTCTACTATGGTGCTTTTAGTGTGTCCGCATACCGCAGCACGCGACATAGCTTTGCAGACGATAAGTACAACCGTTTCAGAGAGAAGAGCGGCCAATGTGACGATCTGGCTTTAAGTCGATTCGATAACAAATGACGAAAACGGACGGATGTCTCAGCTTTTTACTGCATATGAACACTTTTCACATTCTCCCGTGCAACTCGGCTGCTAGTCCTCCTTTCATGCAGAATCTTAAGGTCCTAGCTCATGTCCAAGGCACCAAAGCCAGCTAAAAAGTCAATAATCGATACCTAAAACTTGAATTGGATTACTTCTTACTGGCTATTACATCAACTTAGATGCTTCATCTGTGTTCTACTATGGTGATTTTAGTGTCTCCGCATACCGCAGCACGCGACATAGCTTTGCAGACGATAGGTACAAGCGTTTCAGAGAGAAGAGCGGCCAATGTGACAATCTGGCTTTAAGTCGATTCGATAACAAATGACGAAAACGGACGGATTTCTAAGGTTTTTACTACATATGAACACTTTTCACGTTCTCCCGTGCAACTCGGCTGCTAGTCCTCCTTTCATGCAGAATGTTAAGGTCCTAGCTCATGTCCAAGGCACCAAAGCCAGCTAAAAAGTCAATAATCGATAACTAAAACTTGAATTGTACTACTTCTTACTGGGTATTACATCAACTTAGAAGCTTAATCTGTGTTCTACTATGGTGCTTTTAGTGTCTCCGCATACCGCAGCACGCGACATAGCTTTGCAGACGATAAGTACAACCGTTTCAGAGAGAAGAGCGGACAATGTGACGATCTGGCTTTAAGTCGATTCGATAACAAATGACGAAAACGGACGTATTTCTCAGGTTTTTACTACATTTGAACACTTTTCACATTCCCCCATGCAACTCGGCTGCTAGTCCTCCTTTCATGCAGAATCTTAAGGTCCTAGCTCATGTCCAAGGCACCAAAGCCAGCTTAAAGTTCCATATTCAATACCTAAAACTTGAATTGTACTACTTCTTACTGTCTATTACATCAACTTAGAAGCTTCATCTCTGTTCTATTATGGTGCTTTTAGTGTCTCAGCATACCGCAGCACGCGACATAGCTTTGCAGACGATAAGTACAACCGTTTCAGAGAGAAGAGCGGCCAATGTGTCGAACTGGCTTTAAGTCGATTCGATAACAAATGACGAAAACGGAAGGATTTCTCAGGTTTTTACTACATATGAACACTTTTCACATTCTCCCGTGGAACTCGGCTGCTAGTCCTCCTTTCATGCAGAATCTTAAGGTCCTAGCTCATGTCCAAGGCACCAATGCCAGCTAAAAAGTCAATAATCGATACCTAAAACTCGAATTGTACTACTTCTTACTGGATATTACATCAACTTAGAAGCTTCATCTGTGTTCTACTGTGGTGATTTTAGTGTCTCCGCATACCGCAGCACGTGACATAGCTTTGCAGACGATAAGTACAACCGTTTCAGAGAAAAGAGCGGCCAATTTGACGATCTGGCTTTAAGTCGATTCGATAACAAATGAAGAAAACGGACGTATTTCTCAGGTTTTTACTACATATGATCACTTTTCACATTCTCCCATGGAACTCGGCTGCTAGTCCTCCTTTCATGCAGAGTCTTATGTTCCTAGCTCATGTCCAAGGCACGAAAGCCAGCTAAAAAGTCAATAATCGATAACTAAAACATGAATTGTACTACTTCTTACTGGCTATTACATTAACTTAGAAGCTTCATCTGTGTTCTACTATGGTGCTTTTAGTGTCTCTGCATACCGCAGCACGCGACATAGCTGTGCAGATGATAAGTACTAGCGTTTCAGAGAGAAGAGCGGCCAATGTGACGATCTGGCTTTAAGTCGATTGGATAACAAATGACGAAAACGGACGGATTTCTCAGGTTTTTTTTATTTTTTTAGATAAGAACACTTTTCACATTCTCCCGTGCAACTCGGCTGCTAGTCCTCCTTTCATGCAGAATCTTAAGGTCCTAGCTCATGTCCAAGTCACCAAAGCCAGCTAAAAAGTCAATAATCGATACCTAAATCTTGAATTGGACTACTTCTTACTGGCTATTACATCTACTTAGATGCTTCATCTGTGTTCTACTATGGTGATTTCAGTGTCTCAGCATACCGCAGCAGGCGACATAGCTTTGCAGACGATAAGTACAACCGTTTCAGAGAGAAGAGCGGCCAATGTGACGATCTGGCTTTAAGTCAATTCGATAACAAATGACGAAAACGGACGGATTTCTCAGGTTTTTACTACATATGAACACTTTTCACATTCTCCCGTGCAACTCGGCTGCTAGTCCTCCTTCATGCAAAGTCTTAAGTTCCTAGCTCGTGTCCAAGGCCCCAAAGAAGGTTAAAAAGTCAATAACAGATACCTAAAACTTGAATTTTACTACTTCTTACTGGCTATTACATCAACTTAGAAGCTTCATCTGTGTGCTACTATTGTGCTTTTAGTGTATCCGCATATTGCAGCACGCGACATAGCTTTGCAGACGATAAGTACAACCGTTTCAGTGAGAAGAGCGGCCAATGTGACGATCTGGCTTTAAGTCGATTCGATAACAAATGACGAAAACGGACGGATGTCTCAGGTTTTTACTGCATATGAACACTTTTCACATTCTCCCATGCAACGCGGCTGCTAGTCCTCATTTCATGCAGAATCGTTAGGTCCTAGCTCATGTTCAAGTCACCAAAGCCAGCTAAAAAGTCAATAATCGATAGCTAAAACATGAATTGGATTACTTCTTACTGGCTATTACATCAACGTAGATGTTTCATCTGTGTTCTACTATGGTGATTTTAGTGTCTCCGCACACCGCAGCATGCGACATAGCTTTGCAGACGATAAGTACAACCGTTTCAGAGAGAAGAGCGGCCAATGTGACGATCTGTCTTTAAGTCGATTCGATAACAAATGACGGAAACGGACGGATTTCTCAGGTTTTTACTACATATGAACACATTTCACATTCTCCCGTGCAACTCGGCTGCTAGTCCTCCTTTCATGCAGAATCTTAAGGTCCTAGCTCATGTCCAAGGCACCAAAGCCAGGTAAAAAGTCAATAATCGATACCTAAAACTTGAATTCTACTACTTCTTACTGGCTATTACATCAACTTAGAAGCTTCATCTGTGTTCTACTATGGTGCTTTTACTCTCTCCACATACCGCAGCACGCGACATAGCTTTGCAGACGATAAGTACAACCGTTTCAGTGAGAAGAGCGGCCAATGTGACGATCTGGCTTTAAGTCGATTCGATAACAAATGACGAAAACGGACGGATTTCTAAGGTTTTTATTACATATGAAGAGTTTTCACATTCTCCCGTGTAACTCGGCTGCTAGTCCTCCTTTCATGCAGAATGTTAAGGTCCTAGCTCATGTTCAAGGCACCAAAGCCAGCTAAAAAGTCAATAATCGATACCTAAAACTTGAATTGTACTACTTCTTACTGGCTATTACATCAACTTAGAAGCTTCATCTGTGTTCTACTATGGTGATTTTAGTGTCTCCACATACCGCAGGACGCGACATAGCTTTGCAGACGATAAGTACAAGCATTTCAGAGAGAAGAGCGGCCAATGTGACGATCTGGCTTTAAGTCGATTCGATAACAAATGACGAAAACGGACGGATTTCTTAGGTTTTTACTACATATGAACACTTTTCACATTCTCCCATGCAACTCGGCTGCTAGTCCTCCTTTCATGCAGAATCTTAAGGTCCTAGCTCATGTCCAAGGCACCAAAGCCAGCTAAAAAGTCAATAATCGATACCTAAAACTCGAATTGTACTCCTTCTTACTGGCTATTACATCAACTTAGAAGCTTCATCTGTGTTCTACTATGGTGATTTTAGTGTCTCCGCATACCGCAGCACGCGACATAGCTTTGCAGATGATAAGTACAAGCGTTTCAGAGAGAAGAGCGGCCAATGTGACGATCTTGCTTTAAGTCGATTCGATAACAAATGACGAAAATGGACGGATTTCTCAGGTTTTTACTACATATGAACACATTTCACATTCTCCCGTGCAAAAACGGCTGCTAGTCCTCCTTTCATGCAGAATATTAAGGTCCTGGCTCATGTCCAAGGCACCAAAGAAAGATAAAAAGTCAATAATCGATACCAAAAACTTGAATTCTACTACTTCTTACTGGCTATTACATCAACTTAGAAGCTTCATCTGTGTTCTACTATGGTGCTTTTACTCTCTCCACATACCGCAGCACGCGACATAGCTTTGCAGACGATAAGTACAACCGTTTCAGTGAGAAGAGCGGCCAATGTGACGATCTGGCTTTAAGTCGATTCGATAACTAATGACGAAAACGGACGGATTTCTAAGGTTTTTATTACATATGAACAGTTTTCACATTCTCCCGTGTAACTCGGCTGCTGGTCCTCCTTTCATGCAGAATGTTAAGGTCCTAGCTCATGTTCAAGGCACCAAAGCCAGCTAAAAAGTCAATAATCGATACCTAAAACTTGAATTGTACTACTTCTTACTGGCTATTACATCAACTTAGAAGCTTCATCTGTGTTCTACTATGGTGATTTTAGTGTCTCCGCATACCGCAGTACGCGACATAGCTTTGCAGACGATAAGTACAAGCGTTTCAGAGAGAAGAGCGGCCAATGTGACGATCTGGCTTT
Organism: Schistocerca gregaria; assembly: GCF_023897955.1. NCBI lineage: Eukaryota > Metazoa > Arthropoda > Insecta > Orthoptera > Acrididae > Schistocerca > Schistocerca gregaria. The sequence goes on from NW_026061925.1 coordinate 11,480,997, forward strand.
AAGTCGATTCGATAACAAATGACGAAAACGGACGGATTTCTTAGGTTTTTACTACATATGAAAACGTTTCACATTCTCCCATGCAACTCGGCTGATAGTCCTCCTTTCATGCAGAATCTTAAGGTCCTAGCTCATGTCCAAGGCACCAAAGCCAGCTAAAAAGTCAATAATCGATACCTATAACTTGAATTGTACTACTTCTTACTGGCTATTACATCAACTTAGAAGCTTCATCTGTGTTCTACTATGGTGCTTTTAGTGTCTCCGCATACCGCAGCACGCGACATAGCTTTGCAGACGATAAGTACAACCGTTTCAGAGAGAAGAGCGGCCAATGTGACGATCTGGCTTTAAGTCGATTCGATAACAAATGACGAAAACGGACGGATGTCTCAGATTTTTACTAGATATGAACACTTTTCACATTCTCCCGTGCAACTGGGCTGCTAGTCCACCTTTTATGCAGAATCTTAAAGTATTAGCTCATGTCCAAGGCACCAAAGCCAGCTAAAAAGTCAATAATCGATACCTAAAACTTGAATTGTACTACTTCTTACTGGCTATTACATCAACTTAGAAGCTTCATCTGTGTTCTACTATGGTGCTTTTAGTGTGCCCGCATACCGCAGCACGCGACATAGCTTTGTAGACGATAAGTACAACCGTTTCAGAGAGAAGAGCGGCCAATGAGTCGATCTGGCTTTAAGTCGATTCGATAACAAATGACGAAAACGGACGAATTTCTTAGGTTTTTACTACATATGAACACTTTTCACATTCTCCCGTGAAACTCGGCTGCTAGTCCTCCTTTCATGCAGAGTCTTAAGGTCCTAGCTCATGTCCAAGGCACCAAAGCCATCTAAAAGGTCCATATTCAATACCTAAAACTTGAATTGTACTACTTCTTACTGGCTATTAAATCAACTTAGATGCTTCATCTGTGTTCTACTATGGTGATTTTAGTGTCTCCGCATACCGCAGCACGCGACATAGCTTTGCAGATGATAAGTACAAGCGTTTCAGAGAGAAGAGCGGCCAATGTGACGATCTGGCTTTAAGTCGATTCGATAACAAATGACGAAAACGGACGGATTTCTAAGGTTTTTATTACATATGAACAGTTTTCACATTCTCCCGTGTAACTCGGCTGCTAGTCCTCCTTTCATGCAGAATGTTAAGGTCCTAGCTCATGTTCAAGGCACCAAAGCCAGCTAAAAAGTCAATAATCGATACCTAAAACTTGAATTGTACTACTTCTTACTGGCTATTACATCAACTTAGAAGCTTCATCTGTGTTCTACTATGGTGCTTTTACTCTCTCCACATACCGCAGCACGCGACATAGCTTTGCAGACGATAAGTACAACCGTTTCAGTGAGAAGAGCGGCCAATGTGACGATCTGGCTTTAAGTCGATTCGATAACAAATGACGAAAACGGACGGATTTCTAAGGTTTTTATTACATATGAACAGTTTTCACATTCTCCCGTGTAACTCGGCTGCTAGTCCTCCTTTCATGCAGAATGTTAAGGTCCTAGCTCATGTTCAAGGCACCAAAGCCAGCTAAAAAGTCAATAATCGATACCTAAAACTTGAATTGTACTACTTCTTACTGGCTATTACATCAACTTAGAAGCTTCATCTGTGTTCTACTATGGTGATTTTAGTGTCTCCGCATACCGCAGGACGCGACATAGCTTTGCAGACGATAAGTACAAGCATTTCAGAGAGAAGAGCGGCCAATGTAACGATCTGGCTTTAAGTCGATTCGATAACAAATGACGAAAACGGACGGATTTCTTAGGTTTTTACTACATATGAACACTTTTCACATTCTCCCATGCAACTCGGCTGCTAGTCCTCCTTTCATGCAGAATCTTAAGGTCCTAGCTCATGTCCAAGGCACCAAAGCCAGCTAAAAAGTCAATAATCGATACCTAAAACTTGAATTGTACTCCTTCTTACTGGCTATTACATCAACTTAGAAGCTTCATCTGTGTTCTACTATGGTGATTTTAGTGTCTCCGCATACCGCAGCACGCGACATAGCTTTGTAGATGATAAGTACAAGCGTTTCAGAGAGAAGAGCGGCCAATGTGTCGATCTTGCTTTAAGTCGATTCGATAACAAATGACGAAAATGGACGGATTTCTCAGGTTTTTACTACATATGAACTCATTTCACATTCTCCCGTGCAACTCGGCTGCTAGTCCTCCTTTCATGCAGAATATTAAGGTCCTGGCTCATGTCCAAGGCACCAAAGCCAGCTAAAAAGTCAATAATCGATACCTAAAACTTGAATTCTACTACTTCTTACTGGCTATTACATCAACATAGAAGCTTCATCTGTGTTCTACTATGGTGCTTTTACTCTCTCCACATACCACAGCACGCGACATAGCTTTGCAGACGATAAGTACAACCGTTTCAGTGAGAAGAGCGGCCAATGTGACGATCTGGCTTTAAGTCGATTCGATAACTAATGACGAAAACGGACGGATTTCTAAGGTTTTTATTACATATGAACAGTTTTCACATTCTCCCGTGTAACTCGGCTGCTGGTCCTCCTTTCATGCAGAATGTTAAGGTCCTAGCTCATGTTCAAGGCACCAAAGCCAGCTAAAAAGTCAATAATCGATACCTAAAACTTGAATTGTACTACTTCTTACTGGCTATTACATCAACTTAGAAGCTTCATCTGTGTTCTACTATGGTGATTTTAGTGTCTCCGCATACCGCAGTACGCGACATAGCTTTGCAGACGATAAGTACAACCGTTTCAGAGAGAAGAGCGGCCAATGTGACGATCTGGCTTTAAGTCGATTCGATAACAAATGACGAAAACGGACGGATTTCTTAGGTTTTTACTACATATGAAAACGTTTCACATTCTCCCATGCAACTCGGCTGCTAGTCCTCCTTTCATGCAGAATCTTAAGGTCCTAGCTCATGTCCAAGGCACCAAAGCCAGCTAAAAAGTCAATAATCGATACCTAAAACTTGAATTGTACTACTTCTTACTGGCTATTACATCAACTTAGAAGCTTCATCTGTGTTCTACTATGGGGCTTTTAGTGTCTCCGCATACCGCAGCACGCGACATAGCTTTGCAGACGATAAGTACAACCGTTTCAGAGAGAAGAGCGGCCAATGTGACGATCTGGCTTTAAGTCGATTCGATAACAAATGACGAAAACGGACGGATGTCTCAGATTTTTACTAGATATGAACACTTTTCACATTCTCCCGTGCAACTGGGCTGCTAGTCCACCTTTTATGCAGAATCTTAAAGTATTAGCTCATGTCCAAGGCACCAAAGCCAGCTATAAAGTCAATAATCGATACCTAAAACTTGAATTGTACTACTTCTTACTGGCTATTACATCAACTTAGAATCTTCATCTGTGTTCTACTATGGTGCTTTTCCTGTTTCCGCCTACGGCAACACGCGACACAGCTTTGCAGACGAGAAGTACAACCATTTGAGAGAGAAGAGCGGCCAATGTGACGATCTGGCTTTAAGTCGATTCGATAACAAATGACGAAAACGGACGGATTTCTCAGGTTTTTACTACATATGAACACTTTTCACATTCACCCGTGCAACTCGGCTGCTAGTCCTCCTTTAATGCAGAATCTTAAGGTCCTAGCTCATGTCCAAGGCACCAAAGCCAGCTAAAAAGTCAATAATCGATACCTAAAACTTGAATTGTACTACTTCTTACTGGCTATTACATCAACTTAGAAGCTTCATCTGTGTTCTACTATGGTGCTTTTAGTGTGCCCGCATACCGCAGCACGCGACATAGCTTTGTAGACGATAAGTACAACCGTTTCAGAGAGAAGAGCGGCCAATGAGTCGATCTGGCTTTAAGTCGATTCGATAACAAATGACGAAAACGGACGGATTTCTCAAGTTTTTACTACATATGAACACTTTTCACATTCTCCCGTGGAACTCGGCTGCTAGTCCTCATTTCATGCAGAATCTTAAGGTCCTAGCTCATGTCCAAGGCACGAAAGCCAGCTAAAAAGTCAATAATCGATACCTAAAACTTGAATTGTACTACTTCTTACTGGCTATTACATCAACTTAGATGCTTCATCTGTGTTCTACTATGGTGATTTTAGTGTCTCCGCATACCGCAGCACGCGACATAGCTTTGCAGACCATAAGTACAACCGTTTCAGAGAGAAGAGCGGCCAATGTGACGATCTGGCTTTAAGTCGATTCGATAACAAATGACGAAAACGGACGGATGTCTCAGGTTCTTACTACATATGAACACTTTTCACATTCTCCCGTGCAACTGGGCTGCTAGTCCTCCTTTTATGCAGAATCTTAAAGTCCTAGCTCATGTCCAAAGCACCAAAGCCAGCTAAAAAGTCAATAATCGATACCTAAAACTTGAATTGTACTACTTCTTACTGGCTATTACATCAACTTAGAAGCTTCATCTGTGTTGTACTATGGTGCTTTTCCTCTTTCCGCCTACGGCAACACGCGACATAGCTTTGCAGACGATAAGTACAACCGTTTCAGAGAGAAGAGCGGCCAATGTGACGATCTGGCTTTAAGTCGATTCGATAACAAATGACGAAAACGGACGGATTTCTAAGGTTTTTATTACATATGATCAGTTTTCACATTCTCCCGTGTAACTCGGCTGCTAGTCCTCCTTTCATGCAGAATGTTAAGGTCCTAGCTCATGTTCAAGGCACCAAAGCCAGCTAAAAAGTCAATAATCGATACCTAAAACTTGAATTGTACTACTTCTTACTGGCTATTACATCAACTTAGAAGCTTCATCTGTGTTCAACTATGGTGATTTTAGTGTCTCCGCATACCGCAGCACGCGACATAGCTTTGCAGATGATAAGTACAAGCGTTTCAGAGAGAAGAGCGGCCAATGTGACGATCTGGCTTTAAGTCGATTCGATAACAAATGACGAAAACGGACGGATTTCTCAGGTTTTTACTACATATGAACACATTTCACATTCTCCCGTGCAACTCGGCTGCTAGTCCTCCTTTCATGCAGAATATTAAGGTCCTGGCTCATGTCCAAGGCACCAAAGCCAGCTAAAAAGTCAATAATCGATACCTAAAACTTGAATTCTACTACTTCTTACTGGCTATTAAATCAACTTAGAAGCTTCATCTGTGTTCTACTATGGTGCTTTTACTCTCTCTACATACCACAGCACGCGACATAGCTTTGCAGACGATAAGTACAACCGTTTCAGTGAGAAGAGCGGCCAGTGTGACGATCTGGCTTTAAGTCGATTCGATAACTAATGACGACAACGGACGGATTTCTAAGGTTTTTATTACATATGAACAGTTTTCACATTCTCCCGTGTAACTCGGCTGCTGGTCATCCTTTCATGCAGAATGTTAAGGTCCTAGCTCATGATCAAGGCACCAAAGCCAGCTAAAAAGTCAATAATCGATACCTAAAACTTGAATTGTACTACTTCTTACTGGCTATTACATCAACTTAAAAGCTTCATCTGTGTTCTACTATGGTGATTTTAGTGTCTCCGCATACCGCAGTACGCGACATAGCTTTGCAGACGATAAGTACAAGCGTTTCAGAGAGAAGAGCGGCCAATGTGACAATCTGGCTTTAAGTCGATTCGATAACAAATGACGAAAACGGACGGATTTCTTAGGTTTTTACTACATATGAAAACGTTTCACATTCTCCCATGCAACTCGGCTGCTAGTCCTCCTTTCATGCAGAATCTTAAGGTCCTAGCTCATGTCCAAGGCACCAAAGCCTGCTAAAAAGTCAATAATCGATACCTAAAACTTGAATTGTACTACTTCTTACTGGCTATTACATCAACTTAGAAGCTTCATCTGTGTTCTACTATGGTGCTTTTAGTGTCTCCGCATACCGCAGCACGCGACATAGCTTTGCAGACGATAAGTACAACCGTTTCAGAGAGAAGAGCGGCCAATGTGACGATCTGGCTTTAAGTCGATTCGATAACAAATGACGAAAACGGACGGATGTCTCAGATTTTTACTAGATATGAACACTTTTCACATTCTCCCGTGCAACTGGGCTGCTAGTCCACCTTTTATGCAGAATCTTAAAGTATTAGTTCATGTCCAAGGCACCAAAGCCAGCTATAAAGTCAATAATCGATACCTAAAACTTGAATTGTACTACTTCTTACTGGCTATTACATCAACTTAGAAGCTTCATCTGTGTTCTACTATGGTGCTTTTCCTGTTTCCGCCTACGGCAACATGCGACATAGCTTTGCAGACGAGAAGTACAACCATTTCAGAGAGAAGAGCGGCCAATGTGACGATCTGGCTTTAAGTCGATTCGATAACAAATGACGAAAACGGACGGATTTCTCAGGTTTTTACTACATATGAACACTTTTCACATTCACCCGTGCAACTCGGCTGCTAGTCCTGCTTTAATGCAGAATCTTAAGGTCCTAGCTCATGTCCAAGGCACCAAAGCCAGCTAAAAGGTCAATATTCAATACCTAAAACTTGAATTGTACTACTTCTTACTGGCTATTACATCACCTTAGAAGCTTCATCTGTGTTCTACTATGGTGCTTTTCCTGTTTCCGCCTACGGCAACACGCGACATAGCTTTGCAGACGATAAGTACAACCGTTTCAGAGAGAAGAGCGGCCAATGTGACGATCTGGCTTTAAGTCGATTCGATAACAAATGACGAAAACGTACGGATGTTTCAGGTTTTTACTACATATGAACACTTTTCACATTCTCCCGTGCAACTGGGCTGCTAGTCCTCCTTTTATGCAGGAATCTTAAAGTCCTAGCTCATGTCCAAGGCACCAAAGACAGCTAAAAAGTCAATAATCGATACCTAAAACTTGAATTTTACTACTTCTTACTGGCTATTACATCAACTTAGAAGCTTCATCTGTGTTCTACTATGGTGCTTTTCCTGTTTCCGCCTACGGCAACACGCGACATAGCTTTGCAGACGATAAGTACAACCGTTTCAGAGAGAAGAGCGGCCAATGTGACGATCTGGCTTTAAGTCGATTCGATAACAAATGACGAAAACGGACGGATGTCTTAGGTTTCTACTGCATATGTACACTTTTCACATTCTCCCGTGCAACTCGGCTGCTAGTCCTCCTTTCATGCAGAATCTTAAGGTCCTAGCTCATGTCCAATGCACCAAAGCCAGCTAAAAAGTCAATAATCGATACCTAAAACTTGAATTGGATTACTTCTTACTGGCTATTACATCAACTTAGATGCTTCATCTGTGTTCTACTATGGTGATTTTAGTGTCTCAGCATACCGCAGCACGCGACATAGCTTTGCAGACGATAAGTGCAACCGTTTCAGAGAGAAGAGCGGCCAATGTGACGATCTGGCTTTAAGTCGATTCGATAACAAATGACGAAAACGGACGTATTTCTCAGGTTTTTACTACATTTGAACACTTTTCACATTCTCCCATGCAACTCGGCTGCTAGTCCTCCTTTAATGCAGAATCTTAAGGTCCTAGCTCATGTCCAAGGCACCAAAGCCAGCTAAAAAGTCAATAATCGATACCTAAATCATGAATTGGACTACTTCTTACTGGCTATTACATCAACGTAGATGCTTCATCTGTGTTCTACTATGGTGCTTTTCCTGTTTCCGCCTACGGCAACACGCGACATACCTTTGAAGACGATAAGTACAACCGTTTCAGAGAGAAGAGCGGCCAATGTGACGATCTGGCTTTAAGTCGATTCGATAACAAATGACGAAAACGGACGGATTTCTCAGGTTTTAACTACATATGAACACTTTTCACATTCTCCCGTGCAACTCGGCTGCTAGTCCTCCTTTCATGCAGAATCTTAAGGTCCTAGCTCATGTCCAAGGCACCAAAGCCAGCTAAAAAGTCAATAATCGATACCTAATACTCGAATTGTACTACTTCTTACTGGATATTACATCAACTTAGAAGCGTCATCTGTGTTCTACTGTGGTGATTTTAGTGTCTCCGCATACCGCAGCACGCGACATAGCTTTGCAGACGATAAGTACAACAATTTCAGAGAAAAGAGCGGCCAATTTGACGATCTGGCTTTAAGTCGATTCGATAACAAATGACGAAAACGGACGGATTTCTCAGGTTTTTACAACATATGAACACTTTTCACATTCTCCCGTGCATCTCGGCTGCTAGTCCTCCTTTCATGCAGAGTCTTAAGGTCCTAGCTCATGTCCAAGGCACCAAAGCCAGCTAAAAAGTCAATAATCAGTTCCTAAAACATGAATTGTACTACTTCTTACTGGCTATTACATCAACTTAGAAGCTTCATCTGTGTTCTACTATGGTGCTTTTAGTGTCTCTGCATACCGCAGCACGCGACATAGCTTTGCAGACGATAAGTACAAGCGTTTCAGAGAGAAGAGCGGATAATGTGACGATCTGGCTTTAAGTCCATTCGATAACAAATGACGAAAACGGACGGATTTCTAAGGTTTTTACTACGTATGAACACTTTTCACATTCTCCCGTGCAACTCGGCTGCTAGTCCTCCTTTCATGCAGAGTCGTAAGGTCCTAGCTCATGTCCAAGGCACCAAAGCCAGCTAAAAAGTCAATAATCGATACCTACAACTTGAATTGTACTACTTCTTACCTTCTATTACATCAACTTAGAAGCTTCATCTGTGTTCTACTATGGTGATTTTAGTGTCTCCGCATACCGCAGCACGCGACATTGCTTTGTAGACGATAAGTACAACCGTTTCAGAGAGAAGAGCGGCCAATGTGACGATCTGGCTTTAAGTCGATTCGATAACAAATGACGAAAACGGACGGATTTCTTAGGTTTTTACTGCATATGAACACTTTTCATATTCTCCCATGCAACTCGGCTGCTAGTCCTCCTTTCATGCAGAATCTTAAGGTCCTAGCTCATGTCCAAGGCACCAAAGCCAGCTAAAAAGTCAATAATCGATACCTAAAACTTGAATTGTACTACTTCTTACTGGCTATTACATCAACTTAGAAGCTTCATCTGTGTTCTACTATGGTGCTTTTAGTGTCTCCGCATACCGCAGCACGCGACATAGCTTTGCAGACGGTAAGTACAACCGTTTCAGAGAGAAGAGCGGCCAATGTGACGATCTGGCTTTAAGTCGATTCGATAACAAATGCCGAAAACGGACGGATTTTTAAGGTTTTTATTACATATGAACACTTTTCACATTCTCCCGTGCAACTCGGCTGCTAGTCCTCCTTTCATGCAGAATCGTAAGGTCCTAGCTCATGTCCAAGGCACCAAACCCAGCTAAAAAGTCAATAATCGATACCTAAAACTTGAATTGTACTACTTCTTACTGGCTATTACATCAACTTAGAAGCTTCATCTGTGTTCTACTATGGTGCTTTTAGTGTGTCCGCATACCGCAGCACGCGACATAGCTTTGCAGACGATAAGTACAACCGTTTCAGAGAAAAGAGCGGCCAATGTGACGATCTGGCTTTAAGTCGATTCGATAACAAATGACGAAAACGGACGGATGTCTCAGGTTTTTACTGCATATGAACACTTTTCACATTCTCCCGTGCAACTGGGCTGCTAGTCCTCCTTTTATGCAGAATCTTAAAGTCCTAGCTCATGTCCAAGGCACCAAAGCCAGCTAAAAAGTCAATAATCGATACCTAAAACTTGAATTGTACTACTTCTTACTGGCTATTACATCAACTTAGAAGCTTCATCTGTGTTCTACTATGGTGCTTTTCCTGTTTCCGCCTACGGCAACACGCGACATAGCTTTGCAGACGATAAGTACAACCGTTTCAGAGAGAAGAGCGGCCAATGTGACGATCTGGCTTTAAGTCGATTCGATAACAAATGACGAAAACGGACGGATGTCTCAGGTTTTTACTGCATATGTACACTTTTCACATTCTCCCGTGCAGCTCGGCTGCTAGTCCTCCTTTCATGCAGAATCTTAAGGTCCTAGCTCATGTCCAATGCACCAAAGCCAGCTAAAAAGTCAATAATCGATACCTAAAACTTGAATTGGATTACTTCTTACTGGCTATTACATCAACTTAGATGCTTCATCTGTGTTCTACTATGGTGATTTTAGTGTCTCAGCATACCGCAGCACGCGACATAGCTTTGCAGACGATAAGTGCAACCGTTTCAGAGAGAAGAGCGGCCAATGTGACGATCTGGCTTTAAGTCGATTCGATAACAAATGACGAAAACGGACGTATTTCTCAGGTTTTTACTACATTTGAACACTTTTCACATTCTCCCATGCAACTCGGCTGCTAGTCCTCCTTTAATGCAGAATCTTAAGGTCCTAGCTCATGTCTAAGGCACCAAAGCCAGCTAAAAAGTCAATAATCGATACCTAAATCATGAATTGGACTACTTCTTACTGGCTATTACATCAACGTAGATGCTTCATCTGTGTTCTACTATGGTGCTTTTCCTGTTTCCGCCTACGGCAACACGCGACATACCTTTGAAGACGATAAGTACAACCGTTTCAGAGAGAAGAGCGGCCAATGTGACGATCTGGCTTTAAGTCGATTCGATAACAAATGACGAAAACGGACGGATTTCTCAGGTTTTTACAACATATGAACACTTTTCACATTCTCCCGTGCAACTCGGCTGGTAGTCCTCCTTTCATGCAGAGTCTTAAGGTCCTAGCTCATGTCCAAGGCACCAAAGCCAGCTAAAAAGTCAATAATCAGTTCCTAAAACATGATTTGTACTACTTCTTACTGGCTATTACATCAACTTAGAAGCTTCATCTGTGTTCTACTATGGTGCTTTTAGTGTCTCTGCATACCGCAGCACGCGACATAGCTTTGCAGACGATAAGTACAAGCGTTTCAGAGAGAAGAGCGGATAATGTGACGATCTGGCTTTAAGTCCATTCGATAACAAATGACGAAAACGGACGGATTTCTAAGGTTTTTACTACGTATGAACACTTTTCACATTCTCCCGTGCAACTCGGCTGCTAGTCCTCCTTTCATGCAGAATCGTAAGGTCCTAGCTCATGTCCAAGGCACCAAAGCCAGCTAAAAAGTCAATAATCGATACCTACAACTTGAATTGTACTACTTCTTACCTTCTATTACATCAACTTAGAAGCTTCATCTGTGTTCTACTATGGTGATTTTAGTGTCTCCGCATACCGCAGCACGCGACATTGCTTTGTAGACGATAAGTACAACCGTTTCAGAGAGAAGAGCGGCCAATGTGACGATCTGGCTTTAAGTCGATTTGATAACAAATGACGAAAACGGACGGATTTCTTAGGTTTTTACTACATATGAACACTTTTCATATTCTCCCATGCAACTCGGCTGCTAGTCCTCCTTTCATGCAGAATCTTAAGGTCCTAGCTCATGTCCAAGGCACCAAAGCCAGCTAAAAAGTCAATAATCGATACCTAAAACTTGAATTGTACTACTTCTTACTGGCTATTACATCAACTTAGAAGCTTTATCTGTGTTCTACTATGGTGCTTTTAGTGTCTCCACATACCGCAGCACGCGACATAGCTTTGCAGACGGTAAGTACAGCCGTTTCAGAGAGAAGAGCGGCCAATGTGACGATCTGGCTTTAAGTCGATTCGATAACAAATGACGAAAACGGACGGATTTTTAAGGTTTTTATTACATATGAACACTTTTCACATTCTCCCGTGCAACTCGGCTGCTAGTCCTCCTTTCATGCAGAATCGTAAGGTCCTAGCTCATGTCCAAGGCACCAAACCCAGCTAAAAAGTCAATAATCGATACCTAAAACTTGAATTGTACTACTTCTTACTGGCTATTACATCAACTTAGAAGCTTCATCTGTGTTCTACTATGGTGCTTTTAGTGTGTCCGCATACCGCAGCACGCGACATAGCTTTGCAGACGATAAGTACAACCGTTTCAGAGAGAAGAGCGGCCAATGTGACGATCTGGCTTTAAGTCGATTCGATTACAAATGACGAAAACGGACGGATTTCTCAGGTTTTAACTACATATGAACACTTTTCACATTCTCCCGTGCAACTCGGCTGCTAGTCCTCCATTCATTCTGAATCTTAAGTTGCTAGCTCATGTCCAAGGCACCAAAGCCAGCTAAAAAGTCAATAATCGATACCTAAAACTCGAATTGTACTACTTCTTACTGGATATTACATCAACTTAGAAGCGTCACCTGTGTTCTACTGTTGTGATTTTAGTGTCTCCGCATACCGCAGCACGCGACATAGCTTTGCAGACGATAAGTACAACCATTTCAGAGAAAAGAGCGGCCAATTTGACGATCTGGCTTTAAGTCGATTCGATAACAAATGACGAAAACGGACGGATTTCTCAGGTTTTTACAACATATGAACACTTTTCACATTCTCCCGTGCAACTCGGCTGCTAGTCTTCCTTTCATGCAGAGTCTTAAGGTCCTAGCTCATGTCCAAGGCACCAAAGCCAGCTAAAAAGTCAATAATCGATACCTACAACTTGAATTGTACTACTTCTTACCTTCTATTACATCTTAGAAGCTTCATCTGTGTTCTACTATGGTGATTTTAGTGTCTCCGCATACCGCAGCACGCGACATTGCTTTGTAGACGATAAGTACAACCGTTTCAGAGAGAAAGCGACCAATGTGACGATCTGGCTTTAAGTCGATTCGATAACAAATGACGAAAACGGACGGATTTCTCAGGTTTTTTTTTTTTTTTTAGATATGAACACTTTTCACATTCTCCCGTCCAACTCGGCTGCTAGTCCTCCTTTCATGCAGAATCTTAAGGTCCTAGCTCATGTCCAAGTCACCAAAGCCAGCTAAAAAGTCAATAATCGATACCTAAAACTTGAATTGGACTACTTCTTACTGGCTATTACATCAACTTAGATGCTTCATCTGTGTTCTACTATGGTGATTTCAATGTCTCCGCATACCGCAGCACGCGACATAGCTTTGCAGACGAGAAGTACAACCGTTTCAGAGAGAAGAGCGGCCAATGTGACGATCTGGCTTTAAGTCGATTCGATAACAAATGACGAAAACGGACGGATTTCTCAGGTTTTTACTACATATGAACACTTTTCACATTCTCCCGTGCACCACGGCTGCTAGTCCTCCTTCATGCAAAGTCTTAACTTCCTAACTCGTGTCTAAGGCACCAAAGAAGGTTAAAAAGTCAATAACCGATACCTAAAACTTGAATTTTACTACTTCTTACTGGCTATTACATCAACTTAGAAGCTTCATCTGTGTTCTACTATTGTGCTTTTAGTGTGTCCGCATACCGCAGCACGTGACATAGCTTTGCCGACGATAAGTACAACCGTTTCAGGGAGAAGAGCGTCCAATGTGACGATCTGGCTTTAATTCGATTCGATAACAAATGACGAAAACGGACGGATGTCTCAGGTTTTTACTGCATATGAACACTTTTCACATTCTCCCATGCAACTCGGCTGCTAGTCCTCCTTTCATGCAGAATCGTAAGGTCCTAGCTCATGTCCAAGTCACGAAAGCCAGCTAAAAAGTCAATAATCAATACCTAAAACTTGAATTGTGCTACTTCTTACTGGCTATTACATCAACTTAGAAGCTTCATCTGTGTTCTCCTATGGTGATTTTAGTGTCTCCACATACCGCAGCACGCGACATAGCTTTGCAGACGATAAGTACAACCGTTTCAGAGAGAAGAGCGGCCAATGTGACGATCTGGCTTTAAGTCGATTCGATAACAAATGACGAAAACGGACGGATTTCTAAGGTTTTTATTACATATGAACACTTTTCACATTCTCCCGTGCAACTCGGCTGCTAGTCCTCCTTTCATGCAGAATCGTAAGGTCCTAGATCATGTCCAAGTCACCAAAGCCAGCTAAAAAGTCAATAATCGATAGCTAAAACTTGAATTGGATTACTTCTTTCTGGCTATTACATCAACTTAGATGCTTCATCTGTGTTCTACTATGGTGCTTTTAGTGTCTCCGCATACCGCAGCACGCGACATAGCTTTGCAGACGATAAGTACAACCGTTTCAGAGAGAAGAGCAACCAATGTGACGATCTGGCTTTAAGTCGATTCGATAACAAATGACGAAAACGGACGGATTTCTCAGGTTTTTACTACATATGAACACTTTTCACATTCTCCCGTGCAACTCGGCTGCTAGACCTCCTTTCATGCAGAGTCTTAAGGTCCTAGCTCATGTCCAAGGCACCAAAGCCAGCTAAAAAGTCAATAATCGATACCTAAAACATGAATTGTACTACTTCTTACTGGCTATTACATCAACTTAGAAGCTTCATCTGTGTTCTACTATGCTGCTTTTAGTGTCTCTGCTTACCGCAGCAGGCGACATAGCTTTGCAGACGATAAGTACAAGCGTTTCAGAGAGAAGAGCGGCCAATGTGACGATCTGGCTTTAAGTCGATTCGATAACAAATGACGAAAACGGACGTATTTCTAAGGTTTTTACTACATATGAACACTTTTCACATTCTCCCGTGCAACTCGGCTGCTAGCCCTCCTTTCATGCAGAATCGTAAGGTCCTAGCTCATGTCCAAGGCACCAAAGCCAGCTAAAAAGTCAATAATCGATACCTAAAACTTGAATTGTACTACTTCTTACTGGCTATTACATCAACTTACAAGCTTCATCTGTGTTCTACTATGGTGCTTTTTGTGTCTCCACATACCGCAGCACGCGACATAGCTTTGCAGACGATAAGTACAACCGTTTCAGAGAGAAGAGCGGCCAATGTGACGATCTGGCTTTAAGTCGATTCGATAACACATGACGAAAACGGACGGATTTTTAAGGTTTTTATTACATATGAACACTTTTCACATTCTCCCGTGCAACTCGGCTGCTAGTCCTCCTTTCATGCAGAATCGTAAGGTCCTAGCTCATGTCCAAGGCACCAAAGCCAGCTAAAAAGTCAATAATCGATACTTAAAACTTGAATTGTACTACTTCTTACTGGCTATTACATCAACTTAGAAGCTTCATCTGTGTTCTACTATGGTGCTTTTAGTGTCTCCGCATACCGCAGCAACTGACATAGCTTTGCAGACGATAAGTACAACCGTTTCAGAGAGAAGAGCGGCCAATGTGACGATCTGGCTTTAAGTCGATTCGATAACAAATGACGAAAACGGACGTATTTCTCAGGTTTTTACTACATATGAACACTTTTCACATTCTCCCGTGCAACTCGGCTGCTAGTCCTCCTTTCATGCAGAATGTTAAAGTCCTAGGTCATGTCCAAGGCACCAAAGCCAGCTATAAAGTCAATAATCGATACCTAAAACTTGAATTGTACTACGTCTTACTGGGTATTACATCAACTTTGAAGCTTCATCTGTGTTCTACTATGGTGCTTTTAGTGTCTCCACATACCGCAGCACGCGACATAGCTTTGCAGACGATAAGTACAACCGTTTCAGAGAGAAGAGCGGCCAATGTGACGATCTGGCTTTAAGTCGATTCGATAACAAATGACGAAAACGGACGGATTTCTCAGGTTTTTACTACATATGAACACTTTTCACATTCTTGCGTAAAACTCGGCTGCTAGTCCTCCTTTCATGCAGAATCTTAAGGTCCTAGCTCATGTCCAAGGCACCAAAGCCAGCTAAAATGTCAATAATCGATACCTAAAATTTGAATTGTACTACTTCTTACTGCATATTACATCAACTTAGAAGCTTCATCTGTGTTCTACTGTGGTGATTTTAGTGTCTCCGCATACCGCTGCACGTGACATAGCTTTGCAGACGATAAGTACAACCGATTCAGAGAGGAGAGCGGCCAATGTGACGATCTGGCTTTAAGTCGATTCGATAACAAATGACGAAAACGGACGGATTTCTCAGGTTTTTACTACATTTGAACACTTTTCACATTCTCCCGTGCAACTCGGCTGCTAGTCCTCCTTTCATGCAGAATCGTAAGGTCCTAGCTCATGTCCAAGGCACCAAACCCAGCTAAAAAGTCAATAATCGATACCTAAAACTTGAATTGTACTACTTCTTACTGGCTATTACATCAACTTAGAAGCTTCATCTGTGTTCTACTATGGTGCTTTTAGTGTGTCCGCATACCGCAGCACGCGACATAGCTTTGCAGACGATAAGTACAACCGTTTCAGGGAGAAGAGCGGCCAATGTGACGATCTTGCTTTAAGTCGATTCGATTACAAATGACGAAAACGGACGGATTTCTCAGGTTTTAACTACATATGAACACTTTTCACATTCTCCCGTGCACCACGGCTGCTAGTCCTCCTTCATGCAAAGTCTTAACTTCCTAACTCGTGTCTAAGGCACCAAAGAAGGTTAAAAAGTCAATAACCGATACCTAAAACTTGAATTTTACTACTTCTTACTGGCTATTACATCAACTTAGAAGCTTCATCTGTGTTCTACTATTGTGCTTTTAGTGTGTCCGCATACCGCAGCACGTGACATAGCTTTGCCGACGATAAGTACAACCGTTTCAGGGAGAAGAGCGTCCAATGTGACGATCTGGCTTTAATTCGATTCGATAACAAATGACGAAAACGGACGGATGTCTCAGGTTTTTACTGCATATGAACACTTTTCACATTCTCCCATGCAACTCGGCTGCTAGTCCTCCTTTCATGCAGAATCGTAAGGTCCTAGCTCATGTCCAAGTCACGAAAGCCAGCTAAAAAGTCAATAATCAATACCTAAAACTTGAATTGTGCTACTTCTTACTGGCTATTACATCAACTTAGAAGCTTCATCTGTGTTCTCCTATGGTGATTTTAGTGTCTCCACATACCGCAGCACGCGACATAGCTTTGCAGACGATAAGTACAACCGTTTCAGAGAGAAGAGCGGCCAATGTGACGATCTGGCTTTAAGTCGATTCGATAACAAATGACGAAAACGGACGGATTTTTAAGGTTTTTATTACATATGAACACTTTTCACATTCTCCCGTGCAACTCGGCTGCTAGTCCTCCTTTCATGCAGAATCGTAAGGTCCTAGATCATGTCCAAGTCACCAAAGCCAGCTAAAAAGTCAATAATCGATAGCTAAAACTTGAATTGGATTACTTCTTTCTGGCTATTACATCAACTTAGATGCTTCATCTGTGTTCTACTATGGTGCTTTTAGTGTCTCCGCATACCGCAGCACGCGACATAGCTTTGCAGACGATAAGTACAACCGTTTCAGATAATACCTAAAACTTTAATTGTACTACGTCTTACTGGGTATTACATCAACTTTGAAGCTTCATCTGTGTTCTACTATGGTGCTTTTAGTGTCTCCACATACCGCAGCACGCGACATAGCTTTGCAGACGATAAGTACAACCGTTTCAGAGAGAAGAGCGGCCAATGTGACGATCTGGCTTTAAGTCGATTCGATAACAAATGACGAAAACGGACGGATTTCTCAGGTTTTTACTACATATGAACACTTTTCACATTCTTGCGTAAAACTCGGCTGCTAGTCCTCCTTTCATGCAGAATCTTAAGGTCCTAGCTCATGTCCAAGGCACCAAAGCCAGCTAAAATGTCAATAATCGATACCTAAAATTTGAATTGTACTACTTCTTACTGCATATTACATCAACTTAGAAGCTTCATCTGTGTTCTACTGTGGTGATTTTAGTGTCTCCGCATACCGCTGCACGTGACATAGCTTTGCAGACGATAAGTACAACCGATTCAGAGAGGAGAGCGGCCAATGTGACGATCTGGCTTTAAGTCGATTCGATAACAAATGACGAAAACGGACGGATTTCTCAGGTTTTTACTACATATGAACACTTTTCACATTCTCCCGTGCAACTCGGCTGCTAATCCTCCTTTCATGCAGAATGTTAAGGACCTAGCTCATGTCCAAGTCACCAAAGCCAGCTAAAAAGTCAATAATCGATACCTAAAGCTTGAATTGTACTACGTCTTACTGGGTATTACATCAACTTACAAGCTTCATCTGTGTTCTACTATGGTGCTTTTAGTGTCTCCGCATACCGCAGCACGCGACATAGCTTTGCAGACGATAAGTACAACCGTTTCAGAGAGAAGAGCGGCCAATGTGACGATCTGGCTTTAAGTCGATTCGATAACAAATGACGAAAACGGACGTATTTCTCAGGTTTTTACTACATTTGAACACTTTTCACATTTCCCGTGCAACTCGGCTGCTAGTCCTCCATTCATGCAGAATCTTAAGGTCCTAGCTCATGTCCAAGGCACCAAAGCCAGCTAAAAAGTCAATAATCGATACCTAAAACTTCAATTGTACTACTTCTTACTGGCTATTACATCAACGTAGAAGCTTCATCTGTGTTCTACTATGGTGCTTTTAGTGTCTCCGCATATCGCAGCACGCGACATAGCTTTGTAGACGATAAGTACAACCGTTTCAGAGAGAAGAGCGGCCAATGTGACGATCTTGCTTTAAGTAGATTCGATAACAAATGACGAAAGCGGACGGATTTCAAAGGTTTTTACTACTTATGAACACTTTTCTCATTCTCCCGTGCAACTCGGCCGCTAGTCCTCCTTTTACGCAGAATCATAAGGTCCTAGCTTATGTCCAAGGCACCAAAGCCAGCTAAAACGTCAATAATCGATACCTAAAACTTGAATTGTACTACTTCTTACTGCATATTACATCAACTTAGAAGCTTCATCTGTGTTCTACTGTGGTGATTTTAGTGTCTCCGCATACCGCTGCACGTGACATAGCTTTGCAGACGATAAGTACAACCGATTCAGAGAGGAGAGCGGCCAATGTGACGATCTGGCTTTAAGTCGATTCGATAACAAATGACGAAAACGGACGTATTTCTAAGGTTTTTACTACATATGAACACTTTTCACATTCTCCCGTGCAACTCGGCTGCTAGCCCTCCTTTCATGCAGAATCGTAAGGTCCTAGCTCATGTCCAAGGCACCAAAGCCAGCTAAAAAGTCAATAATCGATACCTAAAACTTGAATTGTACTACTTCTTACTGGCTATTACATCAACTTACAAGCTTCATCTGTGTTCTACTATGGTGCTTTTAGTGTCTCCGCATACCGCAGCACGCGACATAGCTTTGCAGACGATAAGTACAACCGTTTCAGAGAGAAGAGCGGCCAATGTGACGATCTGGCTTTAAGTCGATTCGATAACAAATGACGAAAACGGACGTATTTCTCAGGTTTTTACTACATATGAACACTTTTCACATTCTCCCGTGCAACTCGGCTGCTAGTCCTCCTTTCATGCAGAATGTTAAAGTCCTAGGTCATGTCCAAGGCACCAAAGCCAGCTATAAAGTCAATAATCGATACCTAAAACTTGAATTGTACTACGTCTTACTGGGTATTACATCAACTTTGAAGCTTCATCTGTGTTCTACTATGGTGCTTTTAGTGTCTCCACATACCGCAGCACGCGACATAGCTTTGCAGACGATAAGTACAACCGTTTCAGAGAGAAGAGCGGCCAATGTGACGATCTGGCTTTAAGTCGATTCGATAACAAATGACGAAAACGGACGGATTTCTCAGGTTTTTACTACATATGAACAATTTTCACATTCTTGCGTGCAACTCGGCTGCTAGTCCTCCTTTCATGCAGAATCTTAAGGTCCTAGCTCATGTCCAAGGCACCAAAGCCAGCTAAAATGTCAATAATCGATACCTAAAATTTGAATTGTACTACTTCTTACTGCATATTACATCAACTTAGAAGCTTCATCTGTGTTCTACTGTGGTGATTTTAGTGTCTCCGCATACCGCTGCACGTGACATAGCTTTGCAGACGATAAGTACAACCGATTCAGAGAGGAGAGCGGCCAATGTGACGATCTGGCTTTAAGTCGATTCGATAACAAATGACGAAAACGGACGGATTTCTCAGGTTTTTACTACATATGAACACTTTTCACATTCTCCCGTGCAACTCGGCTGCTAATCCTCCTTTCATGCAGAATGTTAAGGACCTAGCTCATGTCCAAGGCACCAAAGCCAGCTAAAAAGTCAATAATCGATACCTAAAACTTGAATTGTACTACGTCTTACTGGGTATTACATCAACTTAGAAGCTTCATCTGTGTTCTACTATGGTGCTTTTAGTGTCTCCGCATACCGCAGCACGCGACATAGCTTTGCAGACGAAAAGTACAAGCGTTTCAGAGAGAAGATCGGAAAATGTGACGATCTGGCTTTAAGTCGATTCGATAACAAATGACGAAAATGGTAGGATTTCTCGGGTTTTTACTACATTTGAAGACTTTTCACATTCCCCCGTGCAACTCGGCTGCTAGTCCTCCTTCATGCAAAATCTTAAGTTCCTAGCTCGTGTCCAAGGCACCAAAGAAGGGTAAAATGTCAATAACCTATAGCTAAAACTTGAATTGTACTACTTTTTACTGGTATTACATCAACTTAGAAGCTTCATCTGTGTTCTACTATGGTGCTTTTAGTGTCTCAGCATACCGCAGCACGCGACATAGCTTTGCAGACGATAAGTACAAGTGTTTCAGAGAGAAGAGCGGCCAATGTGACGATCTGGCTTTAAGTCGATTCGATAACGAATGACGAAAACGGACGGATTTCTCAGGTTTTTACTACATTTGAACACTTTTCACATTCTCCCGTGCAACTCGGCTGCTAGTCCTCCTTTCATGCTGAATATTAAGGTCCTAGCTCATGTCCAAGGCACAAAATCCAGCAAAAAATTCAATATTCAATAACTAAAACTCGAATTTTACTACTTCTTACTGGCTATTACATCAACTTAGAAGCTTCATCTGTGTTCTACTATGGTGCTATTAGTGTATCAGCATAACGCAGCACGCGACACAGCTTTGCAGACGATAAGTACAACCGTTTCAGAGAGAAGAGCGGCCAATGTGACGATCTAGCTTTAAGTCGATTCGATATCAAATGACGAAAACGGACGGATGTCTAGGTTTTTACCACATATGAACACTTTTCATATTCTCCCGTCCAACTCCGCTGCTAATCCTCCTTTCATGCAGAATCTTAAGGACCTAGCTCATGTCCCAGGCACCAAAGCCAGCTAAAAAGTCAATAATCGATACCTAAAACTTGAATTGTACTACTTCTTACTGGCTATTACATCAACTTAGAAGCTTCATCTGTGTTCTACGATGGTGCTTTTAGTGTCTCCGCATACCGCAGCACGAGATATAGCTTTGCAGACGATAAATGTAACCGTTTCAGACAGAAGTGCGGCTAATGTGACGATCTGGCTTTATGTCGATTCGATAACAAATGAGGAAAACGGACGGATTTCTCAGGTTATAACTACATATGAACACTTTTCACATTCTCCTGTGCAACTCGGCTGCTAGTCCTCCTTTCATGCAGAATGTTAAGGTCCTAGCTCGTGTCCAAGGCACCAAAGCCAGCTAAAAAGTCAATAATCGATACCTAAAACTTTAATTTTACTACTTCTTACTGGATATTGCATCAAATTAAAAGCCTCATCTGTGTTCTACTACGGTGATTTTAGTGTCTCCGCACACCGCAGCACGCGACATTGCTTTGTAGACGATAAGTACAACCGTTTCAGAGAGATGAGCTGCCAATGTGACAATCTGGCTTTAAGTCGGTTCGATAACAAAAGACGAAAACGGACCGATTTCTCAGGTTTTTACTACATATGAACACTTTTTACATTCTCCCGTGCAACTCGGCTGCTCGTCCTCCTTTTATGCAGAATGTTAAGGTCCTAGCTCAAGTCCAAGGCACCAAAGCCAGCTAAAAAGTAAATAATCGATACCTAAAACTTGAATTGTACTATATCTTACTGGCTATTACATCAACTTAGAAGCTTCATCTGTGTTCTACTATGGTGCTTTTACTGTCTCCGCATACCGCAGCACGCGACATAGCTTTGCAGACGATAAGTACAACCGTTTCAGAGAGAAGAGCGGCCAATGTGACAATCTGGCTTTAAGTCGATTCGATAACAAATGACGAAAACGGACGGATTTCTCAGGTATTTTTTTACATATGAACACTTTTCACATTCTCCTGGGCAACTCGGCTGCTAGTCCTCCTTTCATGCAGAATCTTAAGGTCCTAGCTCATGTCCAAGTCACCAAAGCCAGCTAAAAAGTCAATAATCGATACCTAAAACTTGAATTGGACTACTTCTTACTGGCTATTACATCAACTTAGATGCTTCATCTGTGTTCTACTATGGTGATTTCAATGTCTCCGCATACCGCAGCACGCGACATAGCTTTGCAGACGAGAAGTACAACCGTTTCAGAGAGAAGAGCGGCCAATGTGACGATCTGGCTTTAAGTCGATTCGATAACAAATGACGAAAACGGACGTATTTCTGAGGTTTTTACTACATTTGAAGACTTTTCACATTCTCCCGTGCAACTCGGCTGCTAGTCCTCCTTTCATGCAGAATATTAAGGTCCTAGCTCATGTCCAAGGCACCAAAGCCAGCTAAAAATTCAATATTCAATACCTAAAACTTGAATTGTACTACTTCTTTTTGGCTATTACATCAACTTAGAAGCTTGATCTGTGTTCTACTATGGTGCTTTTAGTGTCTCAGCATACCGCAGCACGCGTCATAGCTTTGCAGACGATAAGTACCACCGTTTCAGAGAGAAGAGCGGCCAATGTGACGATCTGGCTTTAAGTCGATTCGATAACAAATGACGAAAACGGACGGGTGTCTCAGGTTTTTACTACATATGAACACCTTTCACATTCTCCCGTGCAACTCCGCTGCTAATCCTCCGTTCATGCAGAATCTTAAGGTCCTAGCTCATGTCCAAGGCACCAAAGATAGCTAAAAAGTCAATAATCGATACCTAAAACTTGAATTGTACTACTTCTTACTTTCTATTACATCAACTTAGAAGCTTCATCTGTGTTCTACTATGGTGATTTTAGTGTCTCCGCATACCGCAGCACGCGACATAGCTTTGCAGACGATAAGTACAACCGTTTCAGAGAGAAGAGCGGCCAATGTGACGATCTGGCTTTAAGTCGATTCGATAACAAATGACGAAAACGGACGGATTTCTCGGGTTTTTACTACATGTGAAGACTTTTCACATTCTCCCGTGCAAATCGGCTGCTAGTCCTCCTTTCATGCAGAATGTTAAGGTCCTAGCTCATGTCCAAGGCACCAAAGTCAGCTAAAAAGTCAGTAATTGATACCTAAAAGTTGAATTGTACTACTTCTTACTGGCTATTACATCAACTTAGAAGCTTCATCTGTGTTCTACTATGGTGATTTTAGTGTCTCCGCATACCGCAGCACGCGACATAGCTTTGCAGACGATAAGTACAACCGTTTCAGAGAGAAGAGCGGCCAATGTGACGATCTGGCTTTAATTCGATTCGATAACAAATGACGAAAACGGACGGATTTCTCAGGTTTTTACTACATATGAACACTTTTCACATTCTCCCGTGCAACACGGCTGCTAGTCCTCCTTTCATGCAGAATCTTTAGGTCCTAGCTCATGTCCAAGGCACCAATGCCAGCTAAAAAGTCAATAATCGATACCTAAATCTTGAATTGTACTATATCTTACTGGCTATTACATCAACTTAGAAGCTTCATCTGTGTTCTACTATGGTGCTTTTAGTGTCTCCGCATACCGCAGCACTTGACATAGCTTTGCAGACGATAAGTACAAGCGTTTCAGAGAGAAGAGCGGCCAATGTGACGATCTGGCTTTAAGTCGATTCGATAACAAATGAAGAAAACGGACGGATGTCACAGGTTTTTACTACATATGAACACTTTTCACATTCTCCCGTGCAACTCCGCTGCTAATCCTCCTTTCATGCAGAATCTTAAGGTCCTAGCTCATGTCCAAGGCACCAAAGCCAGCTAAAAAGTCAATAATCGATACCTAAAACTTGAATTGTACTACTTCTTACTGGCTATTACATCAACTTAGAAGCTTCATCTGTGTTCTACTATGGTGCTTTTAGTGTTTCCGCATACCGCAGCACGCGACATAGCTTTGCTGACGATATGTACAAATTTTTCAGAGAGAAGAGCGGCCAATGTGACGATCTGGCTTGAAATCGATTCGATAACAAATGACGAAAACGGACGGATTTCTCAGGTTTTTACTACATATGAACACTTTTCACATTCTCCCGTTCACCTCGGCTGCTAGTCCTCCTTTCATGCAGAATCTCAAGGTCGTAGCTCATGTCCAAGGCACCAAAGCCAGCTAAGAAGTCAATAATCGATACCTAAAACTTGAATTGTACTACTTCTTACTGGCTATTACATCAACTTAGAAGCTTCATCTGTGTTCTAATATGGTGATTTTAGTGTCTCCGCATACCGCAGCACGCGACATAGCTTTGCAGACGATAAGTACAACCGTTTCAGAGAGAAGAGCGGCCAATGTGACGATCTGGCTTTAAGTCGATTCGATAACAAATGACGAAAACGGACGGATTTCTCAGGTTTTTACTACATATGAACACTTTTCACATCCTCCCGTGCAACTCGGCTGCTAGTCCTCCTTTCATGCAGAGTCTTAGGGTCCTAGCTCATGTCCAAGGCACCAAAGCCAGCTAAAAAGTCAATAATCGATACCTAAAACATGAATTGTACTACATCTTACTGGCTATTACATCAACTTAGAAGCTTCATCTGTGTTCTACTATGCTCCTTTTAGTGTCTCTGCTTACCGCAGCACGCGACATAGCTTTGCAGACGATAAGTACAAGCGTTTCAGAGAGAAGAGCGGCCAATGTGACGATCTGGCTTTAAGTCGATTCGATAACAAATGACGAAAACGGACGGATTTCTAAGGTTTTTACTACATATGAACACTTTTCACATTCTCCCGTGCAACTCGGCTGCTAGCCCTCCTTTCATGCAGAATCGTAAGGTCCTAGCTCATGTCCAAGTCACGAAAGCCAGCTAAAAAGTCAATAATCAATACCTAAAACTTGAATTGTGCTACTTCTTACTGGCTATTACATCAACTTAGAAGCTTCATCTGTGTTCTCCTATGGTGATTTTAGTGTCTCCACATACCGCAGCACGCGACATAGCTTTGCAGACGATAAGTACAACCGTTTCAGAGAGAAGAGCGGCCAATGTGACGATCTGGCTTTAAGTCGATTCGATAACAAATGACGAAAACGGACGGATTTTTAAGGTTTTTATTACATATGAACACTTTTCACATTCTCCCGTGCAACTCGGCTGCTAGTCCTCCTTTCATGCAGAATCGTAAGGTCCTAGCTCATGTCCAAGTCACCAAAGCCAGCTAAAAAGTCAATAATCGATAGCTAAAACTTGAATTGGATTACTTCTTTCTGGCTATTACATCAACTTAGATGCTTCATCTGTGTTCTACTATGGTGCTTTTAGTGTCTCCGCATACCGCAGCACGCGACATAGCTTTGCAGACGATAAGTACAACCGTTTCAGAGAGAAGAGCGGCCAATGTGACGATCTGGCTTTAAGTCGATTCGATAACAAATGACGAAAACGGACGGATTTCTCAGGTTTTTACTACATATGAAAACTTTTCACATTCTCCCGTGCAACTCGGCTGCTAGACCTCCTTTCATGCAGAGTCTTAAGGTCCTAGCTCATGTCCAAGGCACCAAAGCCAGCTAAAAAGTCAATAATCGATACCTAAAACATGAATTGTACTACTTCTTACTGGCTATTACATCAACTTAGAAGCTTCATCTGTGTTCTACTATGCTGCTTTTAGTGTCTCTGCTTACCGCAGCACGCGACATAGCTTTGCAGACGATAAGTACAAGCGTTTCAGAGAGAAGAGCGGCCAATGTGACGATCTGGCTTTAAGTCGATTCGATAACAAATGACGAAAACGGACGTATTTCTAAGGTTTTTACTACATATGAACACTTTTCACATTCTCCCGTGCAACTCGGCTGCTAGCCCTCCTTTCATGCAGAATCGTAAGGTCCTAGCTCATGTCCAAGGCACCAAAGCCAGCTAAAAAGTCAATAATCGATACCTAAAACTTGAATTGTACTACTTCTTACTGGCTATTACATCA
Organism: Schistocerca gregaria; assembly: GCF_023897955.1. Classification (NCBI taxonomy): domain Eukaryota; kingdom Metazoa; phylum Arthropoda; class Insecta; order Orthoptera; family Acrididae; genus Schistocerca; species Schistocerca gregaria. Next base: position 11,507,061 of record NW_026061925.1, read on the forward strand.
ACTTACAAGCTTCATCTGTGTTCTACTATGGTGCTTTTAGTGTCTCCACATACCGCAGCACGCGACATAGCTTTGCAGACGATAAGTACAACCGTTTCAGAGAGAAGAGCGGCCAATGTGACGATCTGGCTTTAAGTCGATTCGATAACACATGACGAAAACGGACGGATTTTTAAGGTTTTTATTACATATGAACACTTTTCACATTCTCCCGTGCAACTCGGCTGCTAGTCCTCCTTTCATGCAGAATCGTAAGGTCCTAGCTCATATCCAAGGCACCAAAGCCAGCTAAAAAGTCAATAATCGATACTTAAAACTTGAATTGTACTACTTCTTACTGGCTATTACATCAACTAAGAAGCTTCATCTGTGTTCTACTATGGTGCTTTTAGTGTCTCCGCATACCGCAGCACGCGACATAGCTTTGCAGACGATAAGTACAACCGTTTCAGAGAGAAGAGCGGCCAATGTGACGATCTGGCTTTAAGTCGATTCGATAACAAATGACGAAAACGGACGTATTTCTCAGGTTTTTACTACATATGAACACTTTTCACATTCTCCCGTGCAACTCGGCTGCTAGTCCTCCTTTCATGCAGAATGTTAATGTCCTAGGTCATGTCCAAGGCACCAAAGCCAGCTATAAAGTCAATAATCGATACCTAAAACTTGAATTGTACTACGTCTTACTGGGTATTACATCAACTTTGAAGCTTCATCTGTGTTCTACTATGGTGCTTTTAGTGTCTCCACATACCGCAGCACGCGACATAGCTTTGCAGACGATAAGTACAACCGTTTCAGAGAGAAGAGCGGCCAATGTGACGATCTGGCTTTAAGTCGATTCGATAACAAATGACGAAAACGGACGGATTTCTCAGGTTTTTACTACATATGAACACTTTTCACATTCTCCCGTGCAACTCGGCTGCTAGTCCTCCTTTCATGCAGAATGTTAAGGACCTAGCTCATGTCCAAGGCACCAAAGCCAGCTAAAAAGTCAATAATCGATACCTAAAACTTGAATTGTACTACGTCTTACTGGGTATTACATCAACTTAGAAGCTTCATCTGTGTTCTACTATGGTGCTTTTAGTGTCTCCGCATACCGCAGCACGCGACATAGCTTTGCAGACGATAAGTACAAGTGTTTCAGAGAGAAGAGCGGCCAATGTGACGATCTGGCTTTAAGTCGATTCGATACCAAATGACGAAAACGGACGTATTTCTCAGGTTTTTACTACATTTGAACACTTTTCACATTTCCCGTGCAACTCGGCTGCTAGTCCTCCATTCATGCAGAATCTTAAGGTCCTAGCTCATGTCCAAGGCACCAAAGCCAGCTAAAAAGTCAATAATCGATACCTAAAACTTCAATTGTACTACTTCTTACTGGCTATTACATCAACGTAGAAGCTTCATCTGTGTTCTACTATGGTGCTTTTAGTGTCTCCGCATATCGCAGCACGCGACATAGCTTTGTAGACGATAAGTACAACCGTTTCAGAGAGAAGAGCGGCCAATGTGACGATCTTGCTTTAAGTAGATTCGATAACAAATGACGAAAGCGGACGGATTTCAAAGGTTTTTACTACTTATGAACACTTTTCTCATTCTCCCGTGCAACTCGGCTGCTAGTCCTCCTTTTACGCAGAATCTTAAGGTCCTAGCTCATGTCCAAGGCACCAAAGCCAGCTAAAAAGTCAATAATCGATACCTAAAACTTGAATTGGATTACTTCTTACTGGCTATTACATCAACTTAGAAGCTTCATCTGTGTTCTACTATGGTGCTTTTAGTGTCTCCGCATATCGCAGCACGCGACATGGCTTTGTAGACGATAAGTACAACCGTTTCAGAGAGAAGAGCGGCCTATGTGACGATCTGGCTTTAAGTAGATTCGATAACAAATGACGAAAGCGGACGGAGTTCTCAGGTTTTTACTACATATGAACACTTTTCTTATTCTCCCGTGCAACTCGGATGCTAGTCCTCCTTTCATGCAGAATCATAAGGTCCTAGCTTATGTCCAAGGCACCAAAGCCAGCTAAAACGTCAATAATCGATACCTAAAACTTGAATTGTACTACTCCTTACTGGCTATAACATCAACTTAGAAGCTTCATCTGTGTTCTACTACGGTGCTTTTAGTGTCTCCGCATACCGCAGCACGCGACATAGCTTTGCAGACGAAAAGTACAAGCGTTTCAGAGAGAAGATCGGAAAATGTGACGATCTGGCTTTAAGTCGATTCGATAACAAATGACGAAAATGGTAGGATTTCTCGGGTTTTTACTACATTTGAAGACTTTTCACATTCCCCCGTGCAACTCGGCTGCTAGTCCTCCTTCATGCAAAATCTTAAGTTCCTAGCTCGTGTCCAAGGCACCAAAGAAGGGTAAAATATCAATAACCGATAGCTAAAACTTGAATTGTACTACTTTTTACTGGCTATTACATCAACTTAGAAGCTTCATCTGTGTTCTACTATGGTGCTTTTAGTGTCTCAGCATACCGCAGCACGCGACATAGCTTTGCAGACGATAAGTACAAGTGTTTCAGAGAGAAGAGCGGCCAATGTGACGATCTGGCTTTAAGTCGATTCGATAACGAATGACGAAAACGGACGGATTTCTCTGGTTTTTACTACATTTGAACACTTTTCACATTCTCCCGTGCAACTCGGCTGCTAGTCCTCCTTTCATGCTGAATATTAAGGTCCTAGCTCATGTCCAAGGCACAAAATCCAGCAAAAAATTCAATATTCAATAACTAAAACTCGAATTTTACTACTTCTTACTGGCTATTACATCAACTTAGAAGCTTCATCTGTGTTCTACTATGGTGCTTTTAGTGTATCAGCATACCGCAGCACGCGACATAGCTTTGCAGACGATAAGTACAACCGTTTCAGAGAGAAGAGCGGCCAATGTGACGATCTGGCTTTAAGTCGATTCGATATCAAATGACGAAAACGGACGGATGTCTAGGTTTTTACCACATATGAACACTTTTCATATTCTCCCGTCCAACTCCGCTGCTAATCCTCCTTTCATGCAGAATCTTAAGGACCTAGCTCATGTCCAAAGCACCAAAGCCAGCTAAAAAGTCAATAATCGATACCTAAAACTTGAATTGTACTACTTCTTACTGGCTATTACATCAACTTAGAAGCTTCATCTGTGTTCTACGATGGTGCTTTTAGTGTCTCCGCATACCGCAGCACGAGATATAGCTTTGCAGACGATAAATGTAACCGTTTCAGACAGAAGTGCGGCTAATGTGACGATCTGGCTTTATGTCGATTCGATAACAAATGAGGAAAACGGACGGATTTCTCAGGTTATAACTACATATGAACACTTTTCACATTCTCCTGTGCAACTCGGCTGCTAGTCCTCCTTTCATGCAGAATGTTAAGGTCCTAGCTCCTGTCCAAGGCACCAAAGCCAGCTAAAAAGTCAATAATCGATACCTAAAACTTTAATTTTACTACTTCTTACTGGATATTGCATCAAATTAGAAGCCTCATCTGTGTTCTACTACGGTGATTTTAGTGTCTCCGCACACCGCAGCACGCGACATTGCTTTGTAGACGATAAGTACAACCGTTTCAGAGAGATGAGCGGCCAATGTGACGATCTGGCTTTAAGTCGGTTCGATAACAAAAGACGAAAACGGACCGATTTCTCAGGTTTTTACTACATATGAACACTTTTTACATTCTCCCGTGCAACTCGGCTGCTCGTCCTCCTTTTATGCAGAATGTTAAGGTCCTAGCTCAAGTCCAAGGCACCAAAGCCAGCTAAAAAGTAAATAATCGATACCTAAAACTTGAATTGTACTATATCTTACTGGCTATTACATCAACTTAGAAGCTTCATCTGTGTTCTACTATGGTGCTTTTACTGTCTCCGCATACCGCAGCACGCGACATAGCTTTGCAGACGATAAGTACAACCGTTTCAGAGAGAAGAGCGGCCAATGTGACAATCTGGCTTTAAGTCGATTCGATAATAAATGACGAAAACGGACGGATTTCTCAGGTATTTTTTTACATATGAACACTTTTCACATTCTCCTGGGCAACTCGGCTGCTAGTCCTCCTTTCATGCAGAATCTTAAGGTCCTAGCTCATGTCCAAGTCACCAAAGCCAGCTAAAAAGTCAATAATCGATACCTAAAACTTGAATTGGACTACTTCTTACTGGCTATTACATCAACTTAGATGCTTCATCTGTGTTCTACTATGGTGATTTCAATGTCTCCGCATACCGCAGCACGCGACATAGCTTTGCAGACGAGAAGTACAACCGTTTCACAGAGAAGAGCGGCCAATGTGACGATCTGGCTTTAAGTCGATTCGATAACAAATGACGAAAACGGACGTATTTCTCAGGTTTTTACTACATTTGAAGACTTTTCACATTCTCCCGTGCAACTCGGCTGCTAGTCCTCCTTTCATGCAGAATATTAAGGTCCTAGCTCATGTCCAAGGCACCAAAGCCAGCTAAAAATTCAATATTCAATACCTAAAACTTGAATTGTACTACTTCGTTTTTGCTATTACATCAACTTAGAAGCTCGATCTGTGTTCTACTATGGTGATTTTAGTGTCTCCGCATACCGCAGCACGCGACATAGCTTTGCAGACGATAAGTACAACCGTTTCAGAGAGAAGAGCGGCCAATGTGACGATCTGGCTTTAAGTCGATTCGATAACAAATGACGAAAACGGACGGATTTCTCAGGTTTTTACTACATATGAACACTTTTCACATTCTCCCGTGCAACACGGCTGCTAGTCCTCCTTTCATGCAGAATCTTTAGGTCCTAGCTTATGTCCAAGGCACCAATGCCAGCTAAAAAGTCAATAATCGATACCTAAATCTTGGATTGTACTATATCTTACTGGCTATTACATCAACTTAGAAGCTTCATCTGTGTTCTACTATGGTGCTTTTACTGTCTCCGCATACCGCAGCACGCGACATAGCTTTGCAGACGATAAGTACAACCGTTTCAGAGAGAAGAGCGGCCAATGTGACAATCTGGCTTTAAGTCGATTCGATAATAAATGACGAAAACGGACGGATTTCTCAGGTATTTTTTTACATATGAACACTTTTCACATTCTCCTGGGCAACTCGGCTGCTAGTCCTCCTTTCATGCAGAATCTTAAGGTCCTAGCTCATGTCCAAGTCACCAAAGCCAGCTAAAAAGTCAATAATCGATACCTAAAACTTGAATTGTACTACTTCTTACTGGCTATTACATCAACTTAGAAGCTTCATCTGTGTTCTACTATGGTGCATTTAGTGTTTCCGCATACCGCAGCACGCGACATAGCATTGCTGACGATATGTACAAATTTTTCAGAGAGAAGAGCGGCCAATGTGACGATCTGGCTTGAAATCGATTCGATAACAAATGACGAAAACGGACGGATTTCTCAGGTTTTTACTACATATGAACACTTTTCACATTCTCCCGTTCACCTCGGCTGCTAGTCCTCCTTTCATGCAGAATCTCAAGGTCGTAGCTCATGTCCAAGGCACCAAAGCCAGCTAAGAAGTCAATAATCGATACCTAAAACTTGAATTGTACTACTTCTTACTGGCTATTACATCAGCTTAGAAGCTTCATCTGTGTTCTAATATGGTGATTTTAGTGTCTCCGCATACCGCAGCACGCGACATAGCTTTGAAGACGATAAGTACAACCGTTTCAGAGAGAAGAGCGGCCAATGAGACGATCTGGCTTTAAGTCGATTCGATAACAAATGACGAAAACGGACGGATTTCTCAGGTTTTTACTACATATGAACACTTTTCACATTCTCCCGTGCAACAGGGCTGCCAGACCTCCTTTCATGCAGAATCTTAAGGTCCTAGCTCATGTCCAAGGCACCAAAGCCAGCTAAAAATTCAATATTGAATACCTAAAACTTGAATTGTACTACTTCTTTCTGGCTATTACATCAACTTAGAAGCTTCATCTGTGTTCTACTATGGTGCTATTAGTGTCTCCGCATACCGCAGCACGCGACATAGCTTTGCAATCGATAAGTACAACCGTTTCAGTGAGAAGAGCGGCCAATGTGACGATCTGGCTTTAAGTCGATTCGATAACAAATGACGAAAACGGACGGATTTCTCTGGTTTTTACTACATGTGAAGACTTCTCACATTCTCCCGTGCAAATCGGCTGCTAGTCCTCCTTTCATGCAGAATGTTAAGGTCTTAGCTCATGTCCAAAGCACCAATGCCAGCTAAAAAGTCAATAATCGATACCTAAAACTTGAATTGAACTACTTCTTACTGGCTATTACATCAACTGAGAAGCTTCATCTGTGTTCTACTATGGTGCTTTTAGTGTCTCCGCATACCACAGCACGCGACATAGCTTTGCAGATGATAAGTACAAGTGTTTCAGAGAGAAGAGCGGCCAATGTGACGATCTGACTTTACGTCGATTCGATAACAAATGACGAAAACGGACAGATTTCTCAGGTTTTTACTACATATGAACACTTTTCACATTCTCCCGTGCAACAGGGCTGCTAGTCCTCCTTTCATGCAGAATCTTAAGGTCCTAGCTCATGTCCAAGGCACCAAAGCCAGCTAAAAATTCAATATTGAATACCTAAAACTTGAATTGTACTACTTCTTTCTGGCTATTACATCAACTTAGAAGCTTCATCTGTGTTCTACTATGGTGCTTTTAGTGTCTCCGCATACCGCAGCACGCGACATAGCTTTGCAATCGATAAGTACAACCGTTTCAGAGAGAAGAGCGGCCAATGTGACGATCTGGCTTTAAGTCGATTCGATAACAAATGACGAAAACGGACGGATTTCTCGGGTTTTTACTACATGTGAAGACTTTTCACATTCTCCCGTGCAAATCGGCTGCTAGTCCTCCTTTCATGCAGAATGTTAAGGTCTTAGCTCATGTCCAAAGCACCAATGCCAGCTAAAAAGTCAATAATCGATACCTAAAACTTGAATTGTACTACTTCTTACTGGCTATTACATCAACTTAGAAGCTTCATCTGTGTTCTACTATGGTGATTTTAGTGTCTCCGCATACCGCAGCACGCGACATAGCTTTGCAGACGATAAGTACAACCGTTTCAGAGAGAAGAGAGGCCAATGAGACGATCTGGCTTTAAGTCGATTCGATAACAAATGACGAAAACGGACGGATTTCTCAGGTTTTTACTACATATGAACACTTTTCACATTCTCCCGTGCAACAGGGCTGCTAGTCCTCCTTTCATGCAGAATCTTAAGGTCCTAGCTCATGTCCAAGGCACCAAAGCCAGCTAAAAATTCAATATTGAATACCTAAAACTTGAATTGTACTACTTCTTACTGGAAATTACATCAACTTAGAAGCTTCATCTGTGTTCTACTATGGTGCTCATAGTGTCTCAGCATACCGCAGCACGCGACATAGCTTTGCAGACGATAAGTACAACCGTTTCAGAGAGAAGAGCGGCCAATGTGACGATCTAGCTTTAAGTTGATTCGATAACAAATGACGAAAACGGACGGATTTCTCAGGTTTTTACTACATATGAACACTTTTCATATTCTCCCGTGCAACTCCGCTGCTAATCCTCCTTTCATGCAGAATCTTAAGGGCCTAGCTCATGTCCAAGGCACCAAAGATAGCTAAAAAGTCAATAATCGATACCTAAAAGTTGAATTGTACTACTTCTTACTGGCTATTACATCAACTTAGAAGCTTCATCTGTGTTCTACTATGGTGATTTTAGTGTCTCCGCATACCGCAGCACGCGACGTACCTTTGCAGACGATAAGTACAACCGTTTCAGAGAGAAGAGCGGCCAATGTGACGATCTGGCTTTAAGTCGATTCGATAACAAATGACGAAAACGGACGGATTTCACGGGTTTTTACTACATGTGAAAACTTTTCACATTCTCGCGTGCAAATCGGCTGCTAGTCCTCCTTTCATGCAGAATGTTAAGGTCCTAGCTCATGTCCAAGGCACCAAAGTCAGCTAAAAAGTGAGTAATTGATACCTAAAACTTGAATTGTACTACTACTTCCTTTCTATTACATCAACTTGGAAGCTTCATCTGTGTTCTACTATGGTGCTTTTAGTGTGTCAGCATACCGCAGCACGCGACATAGCTTTGCAGACGATAAGTACAAGCGTTTCAGAGAGAAGAGCGGCCAATGTGACGATCTGGCTTTAAGTCGATTCAATAACAAATGACGAAAACGGACGGATTTATCAGGTTTTTACTACATTTGAACACTTTTCACATTCTCCCGTGCAACTCGGATGCTAGTCCTCCTTTCATGCAGAATATTAAGGTCCTAGCTCATGTCCAAAGCACCAAAGCCAGCTAAAAATTCAATATTGAATACCTAAAACTTGAATTGTACTACTTCTTACTGGAAATTACATCAACTTAGAAGCTTCATCTGTGTTCTACTATGGTGCTCATAGTGTCTCAGCATACCGCAGCACGCGACATAGCTTTGCAGACGATAAGTACAACCGTTTTAGAGAGAAGAGCGGCCAATGTGACGATCTAGCTTTAAGTCGATTCGATAACAAATGACGAAATCGGACGGATTTCTCAGGTTTTTACTACATTTGAACACTTTTCACATTCTCCCGTGCAACTCGGATGCTAGTCCTCCTTTCATGCAGAGTATTAAGGTCCTAGCGCATGTCCAAGGCACCAAAGCCATCTAAAAATTCAATATTCAATACCTAAAACTTGAATTGTACTACTTCTTACTGGCTATTACATCAACTTAGAAGCTTCATCTGTGTTCTACTATGGTGCTTTTAGTGTCTCCGCATACCGCAGCACGCGACATAGTTTTGCAGTCGATAAGTACAACCGTTTCAGAGAGAAGAGCGGCCAATGTGACGTTCTGGCTTTAAGTCGATTCGATAACAAATGACGAATACGGACGGATTTCTCGGGTTTTTACTACATGTGAAGACTTTTCACATTCTCCCGTGCAAATCGGCTGCTAGTCCTCCTTTCATGCAGAGTATTAAGGTCCTAGCGCATGTCCAAGGCACCAAAGCCAGCTAAAAATTCAATATTCAATACCTAAAACTTGAATTGTACTACTTCTTACTGGCTATTACATCAACTTAGAAGCTACATCTGTGTTCTACTATGGTGCTTTTAGTGTCTCCGCATACCGCAGCACGCGACATAGCTTTGCAGACGATAAGTACAACCGTTTCAGAGAGAAGAGCGGCCAATGTGACGAACTGGCTTTAAGTCGACTCGATAACAAATGACGAAAACGGACGGATTTCTCAGGTTTTTACTACATATGAACACTTTTCACATTCTCCCGTGCAACTCGGCTGCTAGTCCTCCTTTCATGCAGAGTCTTAAGGTCCTAGCTCATGTCCAAGGCACCAAAGCCAGCTAAAAAGTCAATAATCGATACCTAAAACTTGAATTTTACTACTTCTTACTGGCTATTACATCAACTTAGAAGCTTCATCTGTGTTCTACTATGGTGCTTTTAGTGTCTCCGCATACCGCAGCACGCGACATAGTTTTGCAGTCGATAAGTACAACCGTTTCAGAGAGAAGAGCGGCCAATGTGACGATCTGGCTTTAAGTCGATTCGATAACAAATGACGAATACGGACGGATTTCTCGAGTTTTTACTACATGTGAAGACTTTTCACATTCTCCCGTGCAAATCGGCTGCTAGTCCTCCTTTCATGCAGAATGTTAAGGTCCTAGCTCATGTCCAAGGCACCAAAGATAGCTAAAAAGTCAATAATCGATACCTAAAACTTGAATTGTACTACTTCTTACTGGCTATTACATCAACTTAGAAGCTTCATCTGTGTTCTACTATGGTGATTTTAGTGTCTCCGCATACCGCAGCACGCGACGTACCTTTGCAGATGATAAGTACAACCGTTTCAGAGAGAAGAGCGGACAATGTGACGATCTGGCTTTAAGTCGATTCGATAACAAATGACGAAAACGGACGGATTTCTCGGGTTTTTACTACATGTGAAGACTTTTCACATTCTCCTGTGCAAATTGGCTGCTAGTCCTCCTTTCATGCAGAATATTACGGTCCTAGCTTATGTCCAAAGCACCAAAGCCAGCTAAAAATTCAATATTGAATACCTAAAACTTGAATTGTACTACTTCTTACTGGAAATTACATCAACTTAGAAGCTTCATCTGTGTTATACTATGGTGCTCATAGTGTCTCAGCATACCGCAGAACGCGACATAGCTTTGCAGACGATAAGTACAAGCGTTTCAGAGAGAAGAGCGGCCAATGTGACGATCTGGCTTTAAGTCGATTCGATAACAAATGACGAAAACGGACGGATTTCTCAGGTTTTTACTACATTTGAACACTTTTCACATTCTCCCGTGCAACTCGGATGCTAGTCCTCCTTTCATGCAGAATATTAAGGTCCTAGCTTATGTCCAAAGCACCAAAGTTAGCTAAAAAATCATTATTGATTACCTAAAACTTGAATTGTACTACTTCTTACTGGAAATTACATCAACTTAGAAGCTACATCTGTGTTCTACTATGGTGCTCTTAGTGTCTCCGCATACCGCAGCACGCGACATAGCTTTGCAATCGATAAGTACAACCGTTTCAGAGAGAAGAGCGGCCAATGTGACGATATGACTTTAAGTCGACTCGATAACAAATGACGAAAACGGACGGATTTCGCAGGTTTTTACTACATATGAACACTTTTCACATTCTCCCGTGCAACTCGGCTGCTAGTCCTCCTTTCATGCAGAGTCTTAAGTTCCTAGCTCATGTCCAAGGCACCAAAGCCAGCTAAAAAGTCAATAATCGATACCTAAAACTTGAATTTTACTAAATCTTACTGGCTATTACATCAACTTAGAAGCTTCATCTGTGTCCTACTATGGTGCTCATAGTGTCTCAGCATACCGCAGCACGCGACATAGCATTGCAGACGATAAGTACAACCGTTTCAGAGAGAAGAGCGGCCAATGTGACGATCTGGCTTTAAGTCGATTCGATAACAAATGACGAAAACGGACCGATTTCTCAGGTTTTTACTACATATGAACACTTTTCACATTCTCCCGTGCAACAGGGCTGCTAGTCCTCCTTTCATGCAGAATCTTAAGGTCCTAGCTCATGTCCAAGGCACCAAAGCCAGCTAAAAATTCAATATTGAATACCTAAAATTTGAATTGTACTACTTATTACTGACTATTACATCAACTTAGAAGCTACATCTGTGTTCTACTATGGTGCTTTTAGTGTCTCCGCATACCGCAGCACGCGACATAGCTTTGCAATCGATAAGTACAACCGTTTCAGAGAGAAGAGCGGCCTATGTGACGATCTGGCTTTAAGTCGATTCGATAACAAATGACGAAAACGGACGGATTTCATGGGTTTTTACTACATGTTAAGACTTTTCACATTCTCCCGTGCAAATCGGCTGCTAGTCCTCCTTTCATGCAGAATGTTAAGGTCCTAGCTCATGTCCAAGGCACCAAAGCCAGCTAAAAAGTCAATAATCGATACCTAAAACTTGAATTGTACTACTTCTTACTTGCTATTACATCAACTTAGAAGCTTCATCTGTGTTCTACTATGGTGATTTTAGTGTCTCAGCATACCGCAGCACGCGACATAGCTTTGCAGACGATAAGTACAACCGTTTCAGGGAGAAGAGCGGCCAATGTGACGATCTGGCTTTAAGTCGATTCGATAACAAATGACGAAAACGGACGGATTTCTCAGGTTTTTACTACATATGAACACTTTTCACATTCTCCCGTGCAACAGGGCTGCTAGTCCTCCTTTCATGCAGAATCTTAACGTCCTAGCTCATGTCCAAGGCACCAAAGCCAGCTAAAAATTCAATATTGAATACCTAAAACTTGACTTTAAATGCGAACATTTTTAGGTTAGGCTTTACCGTGACTGTTATTGACATTAAATGAAACAATAAGTTTACTGTTACCAGTCACTGTTTATTTGTTTCCACGACGCGTTTCAAAGGTTTAAACCTCCATCATCAGGTGGATATACATCAGTTAATATGGCATTTGTGTGTTTGTGTTGTGTTACGATTTCTTTGGAGGAAGTTGTGACACTGTCTAGTGGAGAAAACAAAACAGTATTTCAGAACTTGGCCTGTTTTGACAAAAATTGAACTTGTATCTAGCAGTAAACATAAATTAAGCAAGATAAAGTACCTCCAGTGGTGACAGGATCCTTTCACAGTCGTAACACATCACATGAACACTATCATATTGTATAAACAAATATGGCGTCATAATCTATTAGGTGCATGGATCGTACAGCAAAAGAGAAAACGTTCTCACAAAGACCAGAGAATATACGTCCTAACGACATTATTACAGAAAACTTTTTTGAATGATTTGGAGGTGTTGAATACATTTGTTGGAGTAAATACTTCAGGCAGTAAGTAAATACGATTTTGACAGCTTAAAATAGCATAAAGTTCATACTCATTTATACAATAAGGTGAGGTGTTAGAAACTTTAAGTACGATAATCATATTGGCTACAGTGATAAAATAAAATAAAATAATACACAATTGACCATTCTTATAGGGGTTCATAGGTAGATATGAAAGGCTGGAGGCAGAGGGGAAGGGATATAAAGAGAACATGAGAGGGAGGGAGAGGGTGGAGAGAGAGATTGTATGACAGCAAACTTTACAAGGCAAAGGATCTTAAGATTATATCTGTTGCATGTATTAACTGTCTAAAGGTTGTGGTAATACATTGGTAAATGCTTAAAAAGTGCACATGGATGTGCATTTGTATCAGCAGTTGTATACATAGTTTCAAGCTGACAAGGGGTACAAACTGTTGGTGTGCTTGTATATCTGTAAATGAAGTCAATCTCCTGTACACTCAGGGCTGTTATGGTAACATAAATAAATATTAGTGGTAATTCTTAGGGTCTGTGTGTGTGTTTAGCAATTTTTTAATGATGTAGGCAGTTGTTGAAAATGGAGATGATACTACTGTAAATATTGTCATTTTTGTCATTTAAGATGCATTCAGGTTGTTTAGTTTGATGTTTGTATATTTGGAGTGTTTCAAGGATGTCTAGTTTTCTGCCTTTTGGTTGGATGTGTAGGATGCTGATACTTGTGTTGTTAACATGGTGTTTTGTTTCATGCAGGTGGGTGGCAATAGCTGATGTGTGGTATTTTTTGTTTTTTAGTGCTGCCATGTGTTCTTTGAACCTAATCTCAAATGATCTCCCTGTCTGGCCTATGTAGAAGCAGTCACAGTCTAAACATTTAATTTTGTATACGCCTGTGTGATGCAGAGGGTTTTGTGTGCTGATGTTGTGGGGTAATTTCTGTCCGATCCTGTTGTCTGTTGTGAAGGATATGCTTATGCCTTTCCGTTTGAAGACATTGGCTATCTGATAGGAAATCTTACCTAGAAAGGGGATTGTGTGGAAGATGATATTTTCTTTTTGTTTTTTGTGTTGTGATTTCTTTGCCATTATTGAGTGTTTTAGGGTGTCTACTATGGAGCTGTTATAACCATTTGCAATAGCTGTTTGTTTTATTATTTGAATTTCTTGATCACTTTTGTCTCCAGAGAGTGGTAGTTGGATAGCTCTATTGATCATGTACCGGAATGCTGCCATTTTGTGGGCTGTGGGGTGACAGGAGGAGTTGTGGATTGTAGTATGTGTTGTGGTAGGCTTCCGGTAAATTTCAAACTCATGTCTGTTATTCCTTATTTTAACTGTAAGGTCTAAGAAATTTATACTGTCATCTGTTTGGTGTTCAACTGTGAATTTTATGTTTTCATGGGAGCTGTTGAATAACTGGTTCAACTCACTGATGTCATCTTTAGTGCCTTTGATTAAAATGATGGTGTCATCCACATATCTGTAGTAGTAGATGATATTTTTGAGGAGGTGGTGATCAGAATTCAGGATTTTGTCTTCTAAGTTACTTATAAATATTTCAGCTAGCAACCCAGAAAGATTCGAGCCCATTGCCAGGCCATCTGTTTGTATGTAGATTTTATGGTTGAATTTAAAGTAGTTGTGTGAAAGTGTGAATTCGAGCAGGTCCATTAGCTCAGTAATGTGAGTTGAAGGGATTTTTTTATGTTTTTGTAGGTTGGCATTGATTATCTGTAGTGTGGGATCTATTGGCACAGAGGAATAAAGGTTTTGTATGTCAAATGAGGCAAGTGTGGCTCCGTCAGGTACTTCTATGTCTTTGACATGTTGTGTGAATTCTGTTGTGTTTTTAAGTGTTCTCTCATTATTGAATGTGTATGCTTCTTTGAGAATTTTGAAGAGCATTTTGTTGAGTTTGAATGTTGGGCTGTTCCTGCAGTTCACTATAGGTCTTATGGGGGTACCATTTTTGTGTATCTTGGGTTGTGACCGAAGGCAAGGTGCTTGTGGGCTCATTGTTACAATATTTCTTGCTTCTTGGATGGTGAGTAGAAAGTTGATGTTGTTTGAGATGTGTTTAATCTCTTTTTGAATTCTGGCTGTTGGATCTTTATGTATCTCTGTTATGTGGTTGGTTTGGAAGAAGTCTAAAGTTTTTTCTACATATGTTGCTCTGTTCATTACAACAGTTGTGTTACCCTTGTCAGCTTTTACAATTATTGCATTATTCATGTTTAATTTCATCTTAATGGTACGTGTAAGGATTTCTTCTCTTTTCTTGTATGCTGGGAATGGTTTTGCAATTTCCTTCTCAATAATTTCATTAATTTTGTGGCAGGCTGCTATTCTGTCATTTTGCTTCTTAAGGGCGATGGTTGAGATCTGTGTGGCGCTAGTGATGAGCTTTTCTTGGTTCCTTGGGTCCAGTGGAGCTTGAACATTGTGTTTTAAACCTTTGCAGAGTAGTGTTTCTTCTTCTGCAGTGAATATTATGTCTGTGTTGTTGAGGAAAGGTGTGTAGAATGTGTGTTTCCTTTGGCTGTTTTGGTTCAGTTTGGGAGGTAACTGTTGATTTATAAGACTGGCTAGTTTTTTCTTCTGTGTGGTTTTTGTTTTCTGTACAATGAACTCGATGTACTTTCTGACTTTTTCGGTTATGGAATCGTAGTCTAGTCTATGAAGCAACTTTCCCAACTGTAATTCTGCATTATAAAGCTGCGTGTTGAACATTTGTTTTTTAATATAAAGTTCTTTCAGTTCGTTTTTCACCCAGAATTTCCGTGCGTTTATCAGTGTTATCTTTGCAGTTGTCGTGTTTATTTTGACGTCAATCTTTACATAATTTGGAATGACGTTATTTCTGAGACAATTTCTATTGAAGTGAATATGCTGTGTTGTCATTGCGAGCTTTTCCGCGCTGTTTTTGTACTCGAAAATAGCCTTGATTGCCTGACTGGGCAGATTAACTTTAAATGCGAACATTTTTAGGTTAGGCTTTACCGTGACTGTTATTGACATTAAATGAAACAATAAGTTTACTGTTACCAGTCACTGTTTATTTGTTTCCACGACGCGTTTCAAAGGTTTAAACCTCCATCATCAGGTGGATATACATCAGTTAATATGGCATTTGTGTGTTTGTGTTGTGTTACGATTTCTTTGGAGGAAGTTGTGACACTGTCTAGTGGAGAAAACAAAACAGTATTTCAGAACTTGGCCTGTTTTGACAAAAATTGAACTTGTATCTAGCAGTAAACATAAATTAAGCAAGATAAAGTACCTCCAGTGGTCACAGGATCCTTTCACAGTCGTAACACATCACATGAACACTATCATATTGTATAAACAAATATGGCGTCATAATCTATTAGGTGCATGGATCGTACAGCAAAAGAGAAAACGTTCTCACAAAGACCAGAGAATATACGTCCTAACGACATTATTACAGAAAACTTTTTTGAATGATTTCGAGGTGTTGAATACATTTGTTGGAGTAAATACTTCAGGCAGTAAGTAAATACGATTTTGACAGCTTAAAATAGCATAAAGTTCATACTCATTTATACAATAAGGTGAGGTGTTAGAAACTTTAAGTACGATAATCATATTGGCTACAGTGATAAAATAAAATAAAATAATACACAATTGACCATTCTTATAGGGGTTCATAGGTAGATATGAAAGGCTGGAGGCAGAGGGGAAGGGATATAAAGAGAACATGAGAGGGAGGGAGAGGGTGGAGAGAGAGATTGTATGACAGCAAACTTTACAAGGCAAAGGATCTTAAGATTATATCTGTTGCATGTATTAACTGTCTAAAGGTTGTGGTAATACATTGGTAAATGCTTAAAAAGTGCACATGGATGTGCATTTGTATCAGCAGTTGTATACATAGTTTCAAGCTGACAAGGGGTACAAACTGTTGGTGTGCTTGTATATCTGTAAATGAAGTCAATCTCCTGTACACTCAGGGCTGTTATGGTAACATAAATAAATATTAGTGGTAATTCTTAGGGTCTGTGTGTGTGTTTAGCAATTTTTTAATGATGTAGGCAGTTGTTGAAAATGGAGATGATACTACTGTAAATATTGTCATTTTTGTCATTTAAGATGCATTCAGGTTGTTTAGTTTGATGTTTGTATATTTGGAGTGTTTCAAGGATGTCTAGTTTTCTGCCTTTTGGTTGGATGTGTAGGATGCTGATACTTGTGTTGTTAACATGGTGTTTTGTTTCATGCAGGTGGGTGGCAATAGCTGATGTGTGGTATTTTTTGTTTTTTAGTGCTGCCATGTGTTCTTTGAACCTAATCTCAAATGATCTCCCTGTCTGGCCTATGTAGAAGCAGTCACAGTCTAAACATTTAATTTTGTATACGCCTGTGTGATGCAGAGGGTTTTGTGTGCTGATGTTGTGGGGTAATTTCTGTCCGATCCTGTTGTCTGTTGTGAAGGATATGCTTATGCCTTTCCGTTTGAAGACATTGGCTATCTGATAGGAAATCTTACCTAGAAAGGGGATTGTGTGGAAGATGATATTTTCTTTTTGTTTTTTGTGTTGTGATTTCTTTGCCATTATTGAGTGTTTTAGGGTGTCTACTATGGAGCTGTTATAACCATTTGCAATAGCTGTTTGTTTTATTATTTGAATTTCTTGATCACTTTTGTCTCCAGAGAGTGGTAGTTGGATAGCTCTATTGATCATGTACCGGAATGCTGCCATTTTGTGGGCTGTGGGGTGACAGGAGGAGTTGTGGATTGTAGTATGTGTTGTGGTAGGCTTCCGGTAAATTTCAAACTCATGTCTGTTATTCCTTATTTTAACTGTAAGGTCTAAGAAATTTATACTGTCATCTGTTTGGTGTTCAACTGTGAATTTTATGTTTTCATGGGAGCTGTTGAATAACTGGTTCAACTCACTGATGTCATCTTTAGTGCCTTTGATTAAAATGATGGTGTCATCCACATATCTGTAGTAGTAGATGATATTTTTGAGGAGGTGGTGATCAGAATTCAGGATTTTGTCTTCTAAGTTACTTATAAATATTTCAGCTAGCAACCCAGAAAGATTCGAGCCCATTGCCAGGCCATCTGTTTGTATGTAGATTTTATGGTTGAATTTAAAGTAGTTGTGTGAAAGTGTGAATTCGAGCAGGTCCATTAGCTCAGTAATGTGAGTTGAAGGGATTTTTTTATGTTTTTGTAGGTTGGCATTGATTATCTGTAGTGTGGGATCTATTGGCACAGAGGAATAAAGGTTTTGTATGTCAAATGAGGCAAGTGTGGCTCCGTCAGGTACTTCTATGTCTTTGACATGTTGTGTGAATTCTGTTGTGTTTTTAAGTGTTCTCTCATTATTGAATGTGTATGCTTCTTTGAGAATTTTGAAGAGCATTTTGTTGAGTTTGAATGTTGGGCTGTTCCTGCAGTTCACTATAGGTCTTATGGGGGTACCATTTTTGTGTATCTTGGGTTGTGACCGAAGGCAAGGTGCTTGTGGGCTCATTGTTACAATATTTCTTGCTTCTTGGATGGTGAGTAGAAAGTTGATGTTGTTTGAGATGTGTTTAATCTCTTTTTGAATTCTGGCTGTTGGATCTTTATGTATCTCTGTTATGTGGTTGGTTTGGAAGAAGTCTAAAGTTTTTTCTACATATGTTGCTCTGTTCATTACAACAGTTGTGTTACCCTTGTCAGCTTTTACAATTATTGCATTATTCATGTTTAATTTCATCTTAATGGTACGTGTAAGGATTTCTTCTCTTTTCTTGTATGCTGGGAATGGTTTTGCAATTTCCTTCTCAATAATTTCATTAATTTTGTGGCAGGCTGCTATTCTGTCATTTTGCTTCTTAAGGGCGATGGTTGAGATCTGTGTGGCGCTAGTGATGAGCTTTTCTTGGTTCCTTGGGTCCAGTGGAGCTTGAACATTGTGTTTTAAACCTTTGCAGAGTAGTGTTTCTTCTTCTGCAGTGAATATTATGTCTGTGTTGTTGAGGAAAGGTGTGTAGAATGTGTGTTTCCTTTGGCTGTTTTGGTTCAGTTTGGGAGGTAACTGTTGATTTATAAGACTGGCTAGTTTTTTCTTCTGTGTGGTTTTTGTTTTCTGTACAATGAACTCGATGTACTTTCTGACTTTTTCGGTTATGGAATCGTAGTCTAGTCTATGAAGCAACTTTCCCAACTGTAATTCTGCATTATAAAGCTGCGTGTTGAACATTTGTTTTTTAATATAAAGTTCTTTCAGTTCGTTTTTCACCCAGAATTTCCGTGCGTTTATCAGTGTTTTCTTTGCAGTTGTCGTGTTTATTTTGACGTCAATCTTTACATAATTTGGAATGACGTTATTTCTGAGACAATTTCTATTGAAGTGAATATGCTGTGTTGTCATTGCGAGCTTTTCCGCGCTGTTTTTGTACTCGAAAATAGCCTTGATTGCCTGACTGGGCAGATTAACTTTAAATGCGAACATTTTTAGGTTAGGCTTTACCGTGACTGTTATTGACATTATTTTATAAGTAACTTAGAAGACAAAATCCTGAATTCTGATCACCACCTCCTCAAAAATATCATCTACTACTACAGATATGTGGATGACACCATCATTTGAATCAAAGGCACTAAAGATGACATCAGTGAGTTGAACCAGTTATTCAACAGCTCCCATGAAAACATAAAATTCACAGTTGAACACCAAACAGATGACAGTATAAATTTCTTAGACCTTACAGTTAAAATAAGGAATAACAGACATGAGTTTGAAATTTACCGGAAGCCTACCACAACACATACTACAATCCACAACTCCTCCTGTCACCCCACAGCCCACAAAATGGCAGCATTCCGGTACATGATCAATAGAGCTATCCAACTACCACTCTCTGGAGACAAAAGTGATCAAGAAATTCAAATAATAAAACAAACAGCTATTGCAAATGGTTATAACAGCTCCATAGTAGACACCCTAAAACACTCAATAATGGCAAAGAAATCACAACACAAAAAACAAAAAGAAAATATCATCTTCCACACAATCCCCTTTCTAGGTAAGATTTCCTATCAGATAGCCAATGTCTTCAAACGGAAAGGCATAAGCATATCCTTCACAACAGACAACAGGATCGGACAGAAATTACCCCACAACATCAGCACACAAAACCCTCTGCATCACACAGGCGTATACAAAATTAAATGTTTAGACTGTGACTGCTTCTACATAGGCCAGACAGGGAGATCATTTGAGATTAGGTTCAAAGAACACATGGCAGCACTAAAAAACAAAAAATACCACACATCAGCTATTGCCACCCACCTGCATGAAACAAAACACCATGTTAACAACACAAGTATCAGCATCCTACACATCCAACCAAAAGGCAGAAAACTAGACATCCTTGAAACACTCCAAATATACAAACATCAAACTAAACAACCTGAATGCATCTTAAATGACAAAAATGACAATATTTACAGTAGTATCATCTCCATTTTCAACAACTGCCTACATCATTAAAAAATTGCTAAACACACACACAGACCCTAAGAATTACCACTAATATTTATTTATGTTACCATAACAGCCCTGAGTGTACAGGAAATTGACTTCATTTACAGATATACAAGCACACCAACAGTTTGTACCCCTTGTCAGCTTGAAACTATGTATACAACTGCTGATACAAATGCACATCCATGTGCACTTTTTAAGCATTTACCAATGTATTACCACAACCTTTAGACAGTTAATACATGCAACAGATATAATCTTAAGATCCTTTGCCTTGTAAAGTTTGCTGTCATACAATCTCTCTCTCCACCCTCTCCCTCCCTCTCATGTTCTCTTTATATCCCTTCCCCTCTGCCTCCAGCCTTTCATATCTACCTATGAACCCCTATAAGAATGGTCAATTGTGTATTATTTTATTTTATTTTATCACTGTAGCCAATATGATTATCGTACTTAAAGTTTCTAACACCTCACCTTATTGTATAAATGAGTATGAACTTTATGCTATTTTAAGCTGTCAAAATCGTATTTACTTACTGCCTGAAGTATTTACTCCAACAAATGTATTCAACACCTCGAAATCATTCAAAAAAGTTTTCTGTAATAATGTCGTTAGGACGTATATTCTCTGGTCTTTGTGAGAACGTTTTCTCTTTTGCTGTACGATCCATGCACCTAATAGATTATGACGCCATATTTGTTTATACAATATGATAGTGTTCATGTGATGTGTTACGACTGTGAAAGGATCCTGTGACCACTGGAGGTACTTTATCTTGCTTAATTTATGTTTACTGCTAGATACAAGTTCAATTTTTGTCAAAACAGGCCAAGTTCTGAAATACTGTTTTGTTTTCTCCACTAGACAGTGTCACAACTTCCTCCAAAGAAATCGTAACACAACACAAACACACAAATGCCATATTAACTGATGTATATCCACCTGATGATGGAGGTTTAAACCTTTGAAACGCGTCGTGGAAACAAATAAACAGTGACTGGTAACAGTAAACTTATTGTTTCATTTAATGTCAATAACAGTCACGGTAAAGCCTAACCTAAAAATGTTCGCATTTAAAGTTAATCTGCCCAGTCAGGCAATCAAGGCTATTTTCGAGTACAAAAACAGCGCGGAAAAGCTCGCAATGACAACACAGCATATTCACTTCAATAGAAATTGTCTCAGAAATAACGTCATTCCAAATTATGTAAAGATTGACGTCAAAATAAACACGACAACTGCAAAGAAAACACTGATAAACGCACGGAAATTCTGGGTGAAAAACGAACTGAAAGAACTTTATATTAAAAAACAAATGTTCAACACGCAGCTTTATAATGCAGAATTACAGTTGGGAAAGTTGCTTCATAGACTAGACTACGATTCCATAACCGAAAAAGTCAGAAAGTACATCGAGTTCATTGTACAGAAAACAAAAACCACACAGAAGAAAAAACTAGCCAGTCTTATAAATCAACAGTTACCTCCCAAACTGAACCAAAACAGCCAAAGGAAACACACATTCTACACACCTTTCCTCAACAACACAGACATAATATTCACTGCAGAAGAAGAAACACTACTCTGCAAAGGTTTAAAACACAATGTTCAAGCTCCACTGGACCCAAGGAACCAAGAAAAGCTCATCACTAGCGCCACACAGATCTCAACCATCGCCCTTAAGAAGCAAAATGACAGAATAGCAGCCTGCCACAAAATTAATGAAATTATTGAGAAGGAAATTGCAAAACCATTCCCAGCATACAAGAAAAGAGAAGAAATCCTTACACGTACCATTAAGATGAAATTAAACATGAATAATGCAATAATTGTAAAAGCTGACAAGGGTAACACAACTGTTGTAATGAACAGAGCAACATATGTAGAAAAAACTTTAGACTTCTTCCAAACCAACCACATAACAGAGATACATAAAGATCCAACAGCCAGAATTCAAAAAGAGATTAAACACATCTCAAACAACATCAACTTTCTACTCACCATCCAAGAAGCAAGAAATATTGTAACAATGAGCCCACAAGCACCTTGCCTTCGGTCACAACCCAAGATACACAAAAATGGTACCCCCATAAGACCTATAGTGAACTGCAGGAACAGCCCAACATTCAAACTCAACAAAATGCTCTTCAAAATTCTCAAAGAAGCATACACATTCAATAATGAGAGAACACTTAAAAACACAACAGAATTCACACAACATGTCAAAGACATAGAAGTACCTGACGGAGCCACACTTGCCTCATTTGACATACAAAACCTTTATTCCTCTGTGCCAATAGATCCCACACTACAGATAATCAATGCCAACCTACAAAAACATAAAAAAATCCCTTCAACTCACATTACTGAGCTAATGGACCTGCTCGAATTCACACTTTCACACAACTACTTTAAATTCAACCATAAAATCTACATACAAACAGATGGCCTGGCAATGGGCTCGAATCTTTCTGGGTTGCTAGCTGAAATATTTATAAGTAACTTAGAAGACAAAATCCTGAATTCTGATCACCACCTCCTCAAAAATATCATCTACTACTACAGATATATGGATGACACCATCATTTTAATCAAAGGCACTAAAGATGACATCAGTGAGTTGAACCAGTTATTCAACAGCTCCCATGAAAACATAAAATTCACAGTTGAACACCAAACAGATGACAGTATAAATTTC